>NC_091981.1:50866241-51177632 GCF_044704955.1 Pristiophorus japonicus | reverse complement strand
AAGGGAAGGAGGAAGGAAGGAAAGGAGAGAGGAGGGAGGGAGGGAAGGAAGGGAAGGAGAGAGGAGGGAGGGAGGGAAGGAAGGGAAGGAGAGAGGAGGGAGGGAGGGAAGGAAGGGAAGGAGAGAGGAGGGAGGGAGGGAAGGAAGGGAAGGAGAGAGGAGGGAGGGAGGGAAGGAAGGGAAGGAGAGAGGAGGGAGGGAGGGAAGGAAGGGAAGGAGAGAGGAGGGAGGGAGGGAAGGAAGGGAAGGAGAGAGGAGGGAGGGAGGGAAGGAAGGGAAGGAGAGAGGAGGGAGAGAGGGAAGGAAGGGAAGGGGAGGGGAGGGAGGGATGGAAGGAAGGGAAGGAGAGAGGTGGGAGGGAGGGAAGGGAAGGAGAGAGGAGGGAGGGATGGGAAGGAGAGAGGAGGGTGGGAGGGAAGGGGAGAGGTGGGAGGGAGGGTAGGGAAGGAGAGAGGAGGGAGGGAAGGGGAGGAGAGAGGAAGGAGGGAAGGGAAGGAGGGAGGGAGGGAGGGAAGGGGGAGAGAGGAGGGAGGGAGGGAAGGGCAGGAAAGAGGAGGGAGGGAAGGGAAGGAAAGAGGAGGGAGGGAGAGAAGGGACGGAAAGAGGAGGGAGGGAGGGAAGGGAAGGAAAGAGGAGGGAGGGAGGGAAGGGAACGAAAGAGGAGGGAGGGAGGGAAGGGAAGGAAAGAGGAGGGAGGGAGGGAAGGGAAGGAAAGAGGAGGGAGGGAGGGAAGGGAAGGAACAGGAGGGAGGGAAGGGAAGGAAAGTAAAGAGGAGGGAGGGAGGGAAGGGAAGGAGAGAGGAGGGAGGGAAGGGAAGGAGAGAGGAGGGAGGGAGGGAAGGGGAGGAGAGAGGGAGGGAGGGAAGGGGAGGAGGGAGGGAGGGAAGCGAAGGAGTGAATGGAAGAAGGGGAGGGAGGGTAGGGAAGGGAAGGAGGGAGGGAAGGAGAGAGAGAGAGGGAAGCTGAGAGGGAGGGAGGGAAGGAGAGAGGGAAGGAGAGAGGGTGGGAGAGAGGGAAGGAGAGAGGGTGGGAGAGAGGAGGGAGGGAGGGATGGAAGGAGGGAGGGAAGGAGGGAGGGAGGGAGGGGAGGGAGGGAGGGAGGGAAGGAGAGAGGAGGGAGGGAGGGAGGGAGGGAAGAAGAGAGGAGGGAAGGAGAGAGGAGGAAGGGAGGGAAGGAGAGAAGGAGAGAGGGAGGGAGGGAGGGAGGGAAGGAGAGAGGAAAGGAGAGAGGAGGGAGAGAGGGAGGGAAGGATAGAGGAAGGAGGGAGGGAGGAAAGGAGAGAGGTGGGAGGGAGGGAAGGATAGAGGAGGGAGGGAGGGGAGGAGGGAGGGAGGGAAGGAAGGAGAGAGGAGGGAGGAAGGGAGGGAAGGACGGAGGGAGGGAGTGAAGGAAGGAGAGAGGAGGAAGTGAGGGAGGTAAGGAAGGAGAGAGGAGGGAGGGAAGGAGAGAGGAGGGAGGGAGAGAAGGAGAGAGAGGGAGGGAGAGAAGGAGAGAGGATGGAAGGAGAGGAGAGGGGAGGGAGGGAGGGAAGGGGAGAGGAGGGAGGGAGGGAGGGAAGGAGAGAGGAGAGAGGAGGGAGGGAGGGAAGGAAGGAGAGAGGGAGGGAAGAAGAGAGGAGGGAGGGAAGGAGAGCGGAGGGAGGGAGGAGGGAGGAGCGGACGTCGGGTCGCCGGTGTCGGGGGGGGGGGCAGCAGGAGGGAAGCAGAGGTCGAGTCGCCGGGGGGGCGGCGTGGGGGGAGCGGGGGATGGGTCAGGTCCGGTCGGTGGGAGGAGCCTTAGCCACGCAGCCCCAGTGCGGCCATTCGGCCAGGGCTAGGGGCTGCGTGCTTCGGGCCCCTCCCACGGTTTTGGGCGTTTGGAGCTCCTGCACATGCGCGCCCACTGTAGCGCTCATGTGCAAAGGTCCTGGCACTGTTTTCAGCGCAGGGTCCTAGCTCCACCCCCCACAGCTCGTGCTGCGCCGTGCCCAGCTCCAGAGGGCCTGCAGGGAACCGGAGAATAGGTTAAGATTTTTTTAGGTGCACTTTGTGGCGCGAAAAACGGGCGTCCAGGTCCGGGCTGCGTCTTTTTAGGCGCGGCCCAAAACTTGGGCCCTTTGTTTCTATGTTTCTAACAATACTACATTTCCCATCTTTGACTGGTTCCTTTCTGTGACATGGTTATGAAAACAGAGAGCTTCTTCACATTTTGAATCATTGTTTATCCATTTGTGACAGAGCTTCAATTTTATCTAGTCTGGCTGAAAACGCAAATTCACCAGGGCACTCAGAACCCAGCTGTGATCCGAAGCAATGCTTTGTGTGCTGATGTGCTAATTGCAACATTGTTTACTTGTTTGACTTGTGAATGGTCAATTGTGTCTTGGCCTTAATAAACTTTAATTGCAAAGTCATCAGCAATGATACAAGTGCTTCCTAATAACCTTCCACTTAGCTATTAGTCTATGGATAGGTACTTGAGAAAACTTTTCCTCCTGGATAGCTGCATTTGTATTAAATTTGTCAATTACCTTCTTGTTTCCTGAGATCAAAAGGATGAGCAGTTCGAACTGCAATTTTTCTTGTATCGCTGTGCCACAAGTCATGTGACATAGATTTATGGAGCTTGTTGGATCATTATTAATCTCTATGTACACGAATTGCAGTGAAGACTCTGGTCCAAGGTTAGCATTATCAATAGTGTTGGTTCTTTTGTTATTTTTTGTACTCGAGCAGATGGTGTTCGTTAATAGTTCTATATTAAATTTTTTAAAGTGCAAGCTGGTATATCTTTGCTGCTTATCTGTTACTTATAATAAACCTGATCTGTAGGTTGTAGTCTAAATCATGATCAGGTAGAACCTTTTCGTCCACTCTCTGAAGTCCTGTCGCATCCAGTGAGCTAAATACAGGGAACGAGGGTTTCAGTTTGACTCACGGCCAAAACTCCAGTACCAGGTTTAGGCAAGAGTTTCCATTCTGTATAGGCCAACCGAAGAATTTCCTACTCTTCACTTTAATGGGCGGAAAATCATGGGCTGGTTACTGTATAATCATGTTGCTCATCCTCGATTTTTATCGCTCCTCCATTGGCAGCCATCCCTTCAGCTGCCTAGGCCCTAAGCTCCGGAATTCCCTCTCTAAAACTCTCCGCTTCTCTCCTCCTTTAAGACGCTCCTTAAAACCTAGCTCTCTGACCAAGCTTTTGATCACATTCTGACCTAATTTTGTTTGACAATGGCCCTGTGAAATGCCTTGGCATGTTTTACTCCATTAAAGGCGCTATATAAATGCAAGTTTCTGTTGCTGTAAGGACACTGTTCAGTTCATAGGGAGTAACTGGAGTTCTTGAAAAACCTGATTTAAGCCTAAAAATATAGCAATAACATTTCCATGATCCCCACTCTTGGGAACAATTGAGTTTGATAAATTATTTAATGGTTTAAGTTCAGGTCAAACGGTAGAAGGTGGAGAGATCAGAGGTAGAAGCTCTTAGATGAGAGGACTAGAAGCGTGAAATAAACGGGAGAGAAAATATTGGGGTTATATCGCACAACCTATTCATTCCCAATGAATGAAATCCTAGCGTTCCAATACTGACAAGTGGTACAGTCACCACCACTTACACTGTCCCTGCTTATCCCGGACATTCGCCTATATCGAGCAAATGGCGGCAATCATTTACTGTTACCTGAGGTATCAATTTAAAACATGCCATGCAGCTGTTCACACCTCATTAAAGTACAATTACTTGTCATGAAGTCCTTTTAGACAGTCCCGCTGCAATTAGTCACCCCCTATGGTTCTTTAGACCTCCTATTGTTTCACTCCTAAAGCAGCAGTGAAACTTGCCAGACTGCTGCGCACTTTAGCCCCGTTCAGCTCTCCATTGGGTCAGAGCGAAGGAGCGGCGAGAGATTGTAGAGTAAGGTAATCGGGGCCCAGGAGAGGCATGAGGTCGGGGCTCAGAACAGGCGAGGGCCCATGGGCAGCACGGACCAGCCCGCACTACGATATGTGTGCGCACGAGGTCCGTGCAGCAGAGCTGGTCTCCAGTTGTCTTGGTTAACCCTTGCCACTGGACCAAGACCTAGCTCTGTCAAGCCCGTGTGGTGGCTGGTGTGCAACGGCCACCCCACGTTAAAAAAATACACGTACAGTCATCTTCCACCCTTCAATATGTAGTTCAGGACTGGAATATCAGGTTCTTCATTGAAACACCTGTGAACTCATCCCTTTTTGGTGTGGAAGCAAGTCATCCTCGATATGAGGGCCTGCCTAAGAAGAAGAAGATTTGCTCTAGTATGGCGGGCAAATTGTGTTGACACCAACGCACCTAATATAAGCGGTGGAGACTTAACTCCTAAGAGTACATAGATCACAGACGACAACTTCTGTAAGAGGGACCATATGAGCATTTGATCCCTGGAATTCTTTTAGGAAAATGTGAAAATGGGCCCTGCTGTCCATTCATTGTCAATTTTAACCTTTGAGTGGCAGATCGCCTGTTCTGGCAGTAAAGAGGCTGGTGCCGTTATGAGGCCCAGGCCTCATTTAACTAAGATTGGCAAGCTGCCCGCCCCAAACTGGCATTCCAATGCAGCTTGCAGGATTCAAACCCACTGGGCAGCAAGGTATGATGATGGGGGGGGGGGGGGTATAATCACGGGGTCGGGAGTTGGGGTGGCAGCAGCCCAGATTCTTCTTGTGAGGGCCCAGAGGAGCATGTTAAATACATTTTAATTATTCATAGAATTATAGAGCATGAAGGAGGCCATTTGGCCCATCTTTGTCAGCTCTTTGAAAGATACCAGGTTTTAGAGGGTTGAATTATGAGAACAGGTTGCATAAACTTGGCTTGTATTCTGGGGCAGTCCCAGCAGATTAGAAAATTGCAAATGTAATGCCCCTATTTCAAAAAGGAGCCAGACAAAAAGCAGGAAAATACAGACCAGTTAGCCTATCATCTGTCATTGGGAAAATGCTGGAGTCCATTATTAAGGAAGCAATAACGGGACATTGGGAAAAGCATGATTCAATCAAGCAGAGTCAGCATGATTTTATGGAAGGGAAATCATGTTTGACAAATTTGCTGGATTCTTTGAGGCTGTAACGAGCAGGGTGGATAAGGGGGAACTAGTTGATGTGTATTTGGATTTCCAGAAGGCATTCGATAAGGTGCCACATAAGAGGTTACTGCACAAGATAAAAGCTCACGGGGTTGGGGGTAATATATTAGCATGGATAGAGGATTGGCTAACTAACAGAAAACAGTGAGTAGGGATAAATGGGTCATTTTCCGGTTGGCAAACAGTGACTAATGGGGTGCCGCAGGGATCAGTGATGGATCCTGAACTATTTACAATCTATATCAATGACTTGGATGAAGGGACCGAGTGTAATGTAGCCAAGTTTGCTGATGATACAAAGATGGGTGGGAAAGCAAATTGTGAGGAGGCAACAAATAATCTGGAAAGGGATATAGACAGGCTAAGTGAGTGGGCAAAAATTTGGCAGATGGAGTATAATGTGGGAAAATATGAGATTATCCACTGTGGCAGAAATAATAGAAAAGCAAGTTATAATTTAAATGGAGAAAAATTGCAAAGTGCTGCAGTACAGAGGGACCTGGGGGTCCTTGCGCATGAAACACAAAAAGTTAGTATGCAGGTACAGCAAGTAATCGGAAGGCAAATGGAATGTTGGCCTTCATTGCAAGAGGGATGGAGTATAAAAACAGAGAAGTCCTGCTACAACTGTACAGGGTATTGGTGAGGCCACACCTAGAGTACTGCGTACAGTTTTGGTCTCTGTATTTAAGGAAGGATATACTTGCATTGGAGGCAGTTCAGAAAAGGTTCATTAGGTTGATTCCTGAGATGAAGGGCTTAACCTATGAGGATAGGTTGAGTAGGTTGGGCCGATACACATTGGAGTTCAGAAGAATGAGAGGTGAACTTATTGAAACATATAAGATAATGAGGGGGCTCAACAAGGTGGATGCAGAGAGGATATTGCCACTCATAGGGGAACCTAAAACTAGGGAACATAGGGCTAGAACCTCCACTTTTGTGCTTATCGCCCAAAAATGGGCGTTATTTCCAGCGTGGGCGGTAAAAAAGGGTTTTCAGATCGCCGGCTTCTCGCCCATTCTCAAAGCACCTACTCTCCATTTTTGAAAATGGGCGTTACCACGAGCGATCTGAAATGGGCGGTAGCGTTAACTTTTTTTGACCTTCTGCTGTAAAGAGTGGCCATCCTTAGCAAAGGCATGGCAACGCTCGATTCCCATGATTTCAGGAGGTCAAAGGTCATCCTGACATGCGCAGAAGAGGAGACAGAGAGAGGGAACTCAGAGGCACTGAAAGCATGTGTGGCTGTGGTGTGGGCTTGTCTGGCTGTTGTGGGAGGCACGAGGGAGATTCACCAGCAGCAAAAAGCCTACTAAGCACCAAGAACATAGTTGGCACCGAGTTTTTGTCCAACAAATAAGATATAACATGGAAGGGATGGAGGAGGTCCTTGAGCTGGTAGCCAGGAACACTGGTGGCAGAGGGCGCTCAGTGGACCCGGAGTGTGGCACTGCACCCCAAGGTGCCGCACCCCCATTGCCAACCACACATGAGAGCCAGCAGCAACATTGTGCTTCTGGCTTGGAGCACGTTCCTATCTCGGCACTGTCCTCTCTCGTATCCGTCCAAGCAGTGTTTCGGCCATCATCCCCCCCCCTACAATGAAGCATTGCCTGAGGAGCTCCTCGGCCAGGCGGCTTGGAGTCAGGAGGGGAAGGGGAAGGGGAAGGGATAGAGGTGGGGAGGAGGAGCCAGGGGTGGAGGGTTGGTTTGAGTAGAAATACTGATGATTTCAGACTAATGTTTGGTTTAAATGTTTTATATTTAACAAAACCTTGTAGCGCATTGGCTCAGATAGCTGCACCATTACACACTGGTGATTCCTTAACATCAAAGGGTATAATTACACTTAACTTCAATCAATTTAAACTTTAACTATCACCAAAGTGATGCCCACCATTGATGTATCACCTGCACAACCAGCATTGTGTCAGCCTTGTAAATAACACCAACGTTCTTTCAGGCAAAATGATCATTGATGAGCTCCTGACGTAAGGTTCTTGCAGCTATCATGCCACCACTGGCCCTTTCATGCGGTCTACAGGGGGGTGAGGGCATGGCTTCAGCATCAGCCTGATTGTCTGGGCCGATGTCAGCGTCCACCTCCTCATCCTCCTCTTCCTCTCTCTGGTGAGGTGGACTGTCAGACTCATCAGGCAATTCTTGTCCCCTCCTGATAGCCAAGTTGTGCAGCATGGAGCACACCACCATGAATTGAGCTACCTACTCAGGGTTGTATTGGAGCTTGCCTCCTGAGTGGTCCAGACATCTGAAGCATTGCTTCAGCACTCCAATGGTTTTCTTCACGATATTGCAAGTTGCTCCATGGCTTTCATTGTATCGCCTCTTGGCTTCGGTCTGGGTGTCACACAGGGGGGTCATCAGCCAGGTGGCGAGGCTATATCCTTTGTCACCTAACATCCAGCATTGACCTTGTGGCTGATTGTTAAACAAGTCAGATACAGTGCTCTCATGCAGGATGTGAGCATCATGGATGCTGGCCAGAAATGGAGCATTAACTGCCAGTATAACTTACTGGTGGTCAACAATGAGTTGGACATTCAGGGAGTGGAATCCCTTGCAGTTCCTGAAAACCTCTGTATCACGATGCGTGTACAGTCTATTGCTCCCTGCACCTTGGGGAAGTTTGCAATTCTGGAGAATTCTAGAGCCCTCTCACTCTGTGCCTCCCTGGTCATAGGGAAGCTGATCAAGTCCCTCCTGCATGCGTACAGGGCTTCAGTCACCTGTCTAATGCAGCAATGTGTGGCATACTGAGAAAGTCCGCAAGTGTCTCCAGCTGTGGCCTGAAAAGAATCCGAGGCATAGAACAACAGTGCCGCGGTGACGTTGACCTCGACGGACAGTGCAGTACTGATGGTGCTGGCAGGCTGCAGATCTGCCCTTATCAGCTGGCATACCTCAGTGATAGCCTCTTTGTGGAAGTGCAGTCTCCGAAGGCAGATGATGTTGGGCAAGTCGAGGTAAGAATGCTTCTCCTTGTACTTGCGGGGGGTGTAACGTCTGGTCCTCCTCATCAGTCTGTCATGTCTTACATTGGGCACATGATGCAGTGGAGTGTTCCTTCGGTGATGTCGAGTCTGCTGCATGTAATTGGTCACCAAGAGAGGGTGAGAAAGGACAGGCTCCATTGCAGTAGCTCTCTGTTTTCCACCAATTGGTCACAAACAAGGAATGTCCCGATGAAGACAACTATTCAATTCCAATCGGTCACTGTATGGTCAAGATGTTTGTAGAGATGTTCACATCAACTCCAACGACCTGCAGAGTACATCCAAACTGCGCCGAGGTTGAGGCACAGCAGCTTTTTAAAGGATGCGACTTGTGATGTAGAACATGGTGTCCATAACACTGTGATTAGTTCTGGTTAGTTAAACTTTTTCTGGGCGTTTTTTTGGGCGAGCGATATTGTGGCCGATAGGTGTGCGAGGTGGTGAAATTGACGCTGGGCGATCTCATGGCCACTAGTTTAGATAAATGTGCTCTTTACGACAAAAAACAGTGGGTGGGCATTAATATTGAATCTCGGTGTTAAATCAGTGCGGAGAGTAACGCTGGGCGGTATTATGGGCGTTGATTTTGCCCATTCTAATGATTCCGCCCCCAAAAATTGGGTGGGCGGTAATATCTTTTCCCGGCGTTAAGCATATGGGAAAGTAACGCTTGGCAATAAGTTTCTGAAAAATGCCCGTCAGTTTCCATTTTGTGCCAAAATGGGCAATATATGGGCGTTATACGTAATTTCAGCGGTAAAATGGGCTTTAAGTGGGCGTTAAGCATGCAAAAAAAGTGGAGGTTCTAGCCCATAGTCTCAGAATAAGGGACCGCCCATTTAAAACTTAGTTGAGGAGACATTGCTTCTCTCAGAGAGTTGTAAATCTATGGAATTCTCTGCCCCAGAGAGCTATGGAGGCTGGGTCATTGAGTATATTTAAGGCGAGATAGACAGATTTTTGAGCGATAAGGGAGTAAAGGGTTATGGGGAGCAGGCAGGGAAGTGGAGCTGAGTCCATGATCAGATCAGCCATGATCTTATTGAATGGCGGAGCAGGCTCGAGGGGCCAAATGGCCTACTCCTGCTCCTATTTCATATGTTCTTATGTTCTTATGTATTCCCTTGAATATCGGAGATTAAGGGGCTTAAAATGTAAACATTTTTTAACGATTTTATACAGATAAACTATTCCTTCTGATGGGGATTTGAGAATAAGGGGGTATCATCTAAAAATTAGAGTTAAGCCATTTAGCAGGGAAATCAGGAAACACTTTTTCACACAAAGGGCAGTAGAACTATGGAGTTCTCTCTCCCAAAAGGCTGTGAATACTGGGACAATTGGAACTTTCAAGACTGAGATCGATAGAGTTTTGTTGGGTAAAGATATAAAGGGATATAGTGCTGAGCAATGTTCCCTTTAAGCTGCGGGGCTGTGCAGCACTCTAAGAGTCCCACACAGCTGGTGAGCTGCTTTATAAATTAAAAAAAACGCGCATGCATGGAATTTTGAATAGGCCGCGCAGCCTGTTAAAGGGGCAGTGTGGCCCCCAAAAAATTACAGGAAAGTTGTTGCCAAGGCGAATAAATGGAGTTGAGGTACAGATCAGCCATGATCTAATTGAATGGTGAAGCAGGCTCGAGGAGGTGAATGGCCTACTCCTTTTCCTAATCCATCTATTAAGATATGTATAACTTGACCACTCTTGAAGAACAAGTGCTCAGAATAGTTAGCATTGAGCTCTGGGGAAAGGGTGGAAACTTGCTTTTGAACAATCAAGAGGTACCAAATGAAACTTTGTGTTGCTTTTGCTAATCCTGTGTACCTGCAAGATAGGGAGATCATGTAGCTTGCTGACTCCATGTTGAGTTAGGCATCATGCAGGGTTCCAATGGCCTGTTTCTGTGCTGTAGACTCTACGTAATTCTATGTAATTAGTATGGATGCAAAAAAATCCCCTATTCAATGGATCCTCCATTGGCCCAGACTATTTTTCCATAAACTGTAATATGTGATTGGCCTAAATACAGACCTAATCCCTGCTGGCAAAGTGCTGTGAGCTGTGGGTTTATCAATTCAAATCGGTAATTCTATATATACATAGGGATTAAGTTAAGAGTGACTTTTGAGTTTATCCGGATTAACTATCAGTGCTTCTTCCTGGAATGTAGATTTCTCTGAACAATATAGGGGTTAAAGATGAATTTTGCAGGTCAGGCATCAGTTAGGGGGCAATCACGGGTCAGGCATCAGTTAGGGGGTTCGGCAATGGCACAGTAAGCTGCAGATTGGGACTTTAGGTGGGGGAGGTGGCTGATCGCAGCATGGGCTAGAGAGATACTGCAATCGACTGCCACTATCCGCCGTTGTAAAAAGGCAATGGGCGCATACTATTCGGGTTGGGGATGTGTTCCCCTTTTTTAGGGTTTAATCACCGCCCTCCCCCCCCCCCCCCCACAGACCTCCTCCCACTGTAAGGCCCCTGTGTCACCAAGTTCCACCCTACCCTTTATGATGAATATTAATGGTACAAAGAAAAGTAAATTTAAAAGAAAAATGATAGTTAATTTCTGTTTTACAGTGAGCTCAATTTTCTTTCAACAATGATCATGAGGAGACATGCCTGTTGTCCGGATATCTGTGCAAATGTTGCAGTGAAAATAATGAAAAAGTTCAAATTTATCCAGAGAACACTGGACAGTTCCCACAGACTGTAATCTAATTACAATGAGTTCCAATGGCACCATAATCTTTTAAGACAAAAGCTTGAGCTGGTTGTTTGTCTGAAGCTTGATATTGATGTCAATAAGTTTGCTGATGTACCATAATTTAGGATGTATAGATAGTGGTGAAAATATATTGTCTAACATTGTGTTTGCCTGTCTGCTTTTGGAATCCTTCCCTCACCTTCAGCCTCAAATCTCCATTTCTATTGAAACTTTTCTTGCCTCTCGCTATCTTATTGATTGTACTATGGTCATTGCTTCTCTCAACTTTCCCCTCTTCTTCTATATTCCAGAGGCCTATATGCTTTTTTTTTCACCCTGCACCCTTACTGTGCTCAGAACAAGACTTATCACACTGCGGCCTACTTTAACTCATTCGTTCCCAAGACCTCAGATCTAGTGGGCCCCTTCTTTGCCTCAGCTGTTTATTTATCACACAGCTTCAGGCTTTTAAAACTAAAACTTGGTGTCATTAAGCCACTATTTCTTGGTTTATCTCATTCTCTTACTTTTTTTCAATCTTGGTGGTATCCTGCACTACTGAGCCTTAATCTGTCACCTTGGGTTTCTAAACAAAAAGGAGCAAGCTGTATTTTCTGCAGTTAAAAGCCTTGTGGCCTTACTTAAAACACTAACTAATGACAATGGTCCTACTTAAAATACCTGGAAATGTTGATGAATCTTTCCAAAGATAATGATCAACTAAAGCAGAGCAAAAATGTTGTGTGCTTTAGGGGAACTGGTACTGTATGAACTACTTGAGACTTGCTACTCACTAACTTGGTCTAAAAAAAATGTGATAAAGCAGAATAAATTGCTGTTGATTTTTTTCGAGAATGAAAGTATTCTGTTGTAGGCAAATGTGTCTGGGAAAGGAAGTGCAACAGTTGCAGTATTGATTTTCTATTATACTTTTATGTAAAGATTTCCATTTACAATTTTCTTCCTCACTCAGCTATTTCTTCCATTCTTCTTCATGTGTCCAGCATGTTAAGTCTGTTTAATTGATACATTTGAACGAACATCGGACACTTTGGGCCAAAATTTGCGGCCCCTACGGGCACATAAGAGATGCGCAAGTTCCGAGTTTTTGCGCGCAAAGTGCATGCGTGAAAACCCTGTACTTGTGATCTTTTAAGAATCTTCTTGACAGATCCAACACATCCCCGGGAAAAGGGCATTTGCTGGCAGAGAGTTGGGCTATTCGACCTCGCGACTGCTTGTGCAATTCTTACCCCTGGTAAAAGAGACGTAAGGCTTGCTTTAACCAGCGTAAGAGTTTAAACAAACAGAAAAATAACATTTTATCAATAATTTATGCATTAAAAAAACCTGTGAAATAAGGCAAGTTTATTTTAGACCTCTTAAAACATGTAAATTTATTTTTCAAAAAATAACATTTTTGTTTGAAATATTTAATTCAATGTCATTTTAATTAATTTTAATATGTGATTTAAAAAAAAAATTATTTGAAGTGTAGAGTTATTTGTTTGGTATCCCCATTCATGCTTATGGGGTTTCCCTTCTGTCATTCGTTGGCCCGGTCCACGTGATCCCAGGGGTGCTCGTGAACCGGGTTCACCCCTGGGATACGTGGGCCTCTACTCACGGGTACCAGAGAGGCCCAGGACCGTGATCCCCATACCTTCCGGACCACCAGGTACGCGGGCATTTTATTTGCGGATCGGAGGCATTTCCCGCGGGAAGCCTCTGACCGCAAATTCAGGGCCTTTAGCAAAATGAACGATTAATTTGCTGCTTTCATGGTGCACCCACTATATAGGGATCAAGAGAGGAAATAATTCACTCATTTACTAATGTAACATGAAGGAAAATATTAGCATTAGAAACCTGTATGTTAAAATAGGATAAGGAGTAAACACAAACAACAGTGGACTATCCCTGGTTACACATTTTAAGATCCTTAATGATAGACAAATAATACATTTGAAATTTGCATTGGTACATTTGCAATTTTTATGTTCTTGTTTTGTCTGGGATGGTATGGGGCATCCATATTGCATTCAAACTGTCCAAAATAAACATGAGGATTGTTAGTAACTAGTGTATGAAAGTGCTCTGGCATAAATCTGGGACCAAGGTTCACTAAGTTGATTCCTGAGATGAAGGGGCTGTTTTATGAAGAAAGGTTGAGCAGGTTGGGTCTTTACTCATTGGAGTTTAGAAGAATGACAGGTGATTATATTGAAACATATAAGATTCTGAGGGGGCTCGACAGGGTAGATACAGTGAGGATGTTTCCCCTCGTGGGGGAATCTGGAACTTGGGTGCTCTGACCTTTTTTTATTTGTTTCGGGATGTGGGCATCACTGGCGTCCACCACCTTAAACATTCACTCTCTCCAGCACCGGTGCAATGTGGCTGCAGTGTGTATCATCTACCAGATGCACCGCAGCAACTCGCCAAGACTTCTTCAGTAGCACCTCCCAAACCCATGACCTATACCAAATCGAAGGACAAGGGCAACAGGCGCATGGGAACACTATCACCTCCAAGTTCCCCTCCAAGTTACACACCAGCCGGACTTGGAAATATATCACCGTTCCTTCATAGTCATTGGGTCAAAATCCTGGAACATCCTCCCAAACAGCACTGTGGAAGGACCTTTACCATGTGGACTGCAACAGTTCAAGAAGGTGGCTCACCACCACTTACTCCAGGGCAATTAGGGCTAGGCAATAAATACTGGCCTTGCCAGTGATGCCCACATTTCAGGACCAATTTTTTTTTTAAATCACTTTTATCTGCTGGACACCCAAGCAATAAATTTTTCTCATTCTCATTCCGGCCACTGTTTAGATGTCTCATGATGGTGGGAAAGGTTACTATTGGAAGAAAAGAAGCTCAGAATGGGCTGTTTCACTCAATTTGAGCACAAAACAGCATTAAAAAGGAACTGATTAGTGACTCTTCAGAGTTATATCTTCACAGTGTGATTTAGGAAAGGTCAAAGCCAATAGGTTGTATAGAGAAATGCACAGTTTTGAGAAATTCATGTTTTGATTGAACATTAAAACATTACAACAATAACAACTTGAATTTATATAGTGCCTTTAATGAAGTAAAATGCCCCAAGTCTCTTCACAGGAGCGTTATCAATCAAAATTGGACACCGAGCTACACAGAAACATAGAACATAGGTGCAGGAGTAGGCCATTTGGCCCTTCGAGCCTGCACCATCATTCAATAAGATCATGGCTAACCATTCCCTCAGTACCCCTTTCCTGCTTTCTCTCCATACCCCTTGATCCCTTTAGCCGTAAGGGCCATATCTAACTCCCTCTTGAATATATCCAATGAACTGGCATCAACAACTCTTTGCGGCAGGGAATTCCACAGGTTAACAACTCTCTGAGTGAAGAAGTTTCTCCTCATCTCAGTCCTAAATGGCCTACCTCTTATCCTAAGACTGTGTCCCCTAGTTCTGGACTTCCCCAACATTGGGGACATTCTACCTGCATCTAACCTGTCCTGTCCCGTCAGAATCTTATATGTTTCTATGAGATCCCCTCTCATCATTCTAAACTCCAATGTATAAAGGCCCAGTTGATCCAGTCTCTCCTCATATGTCAGTCCTGCCATCCTGGGAATCAGTCTGGTGAACCTTCGCTGCACTCCCTCAATAGCAAGAATGTCCTTCCTCAGATTAGGAGACCAAAACTGAACACAATATTCCAGGTGAGGCCACACCAAGGCGCTGTACAACTGCAGTAAGACCTCCCTGCTCCTATACTCAAATCCCCTAGATATGAAGGCCAACATGCCATTTGCCTTCTTCACCGCCTGCTATACCTGTATGCCACCTTTCAATGACTGATGATCCATGACACCCAGGTCTCGTTGAACCTCCCCTTTTCCTAATCTGCCGCCATTCAGATAATATTCTGTCTTCGCGTTTTTGCCCCCAAAGTGGATAACCTCACATTTATCCACATTATACTGCATCTGCCATGCATTTGCCCACTCACCTAACCTGTCCAAGTCACCCTGCAGCCACCTAACGTCCCCCTCACAGCTCACACCGCCACCCAGCTTAGTGTCATCTGCAAATTTGGAGATATTACACGCAATTCCTTCATCCAAATCATTGATGTACATTGTAAAGAGCTGGGGTCCCAGCACTGAGCCCTGCGGCACTCCACTAGTCACTGCCTGCCATTCTGAAAAGGACCCGTTTATCCCGATTCTCTGCTTCCTGTCTGCCAACCAGTTCTCTATCCATGTCATTATATTACCCCCAATACCAGGTGGGTAATATAATGACACCAATCCCTTGTGTGGGACCTTGTCAAAAGCCTTTTGAAAGTCCAAATACACCATATCCACTGGTTCTCCCTTGTCCACTCTACTAGTTACATCCTCAAAAAATTCCAGAAGATTTGTCAAGCATGATTTCCCCTTCATAAATCCATGCTAACTTGAACCGATCCTGTCACTGCTTTCCAAATGCGCTGCTATTTCATCCTTAATAATTGATTCCAACATTTTCCCCACTACGGATGTCAGGCTAACCGGTCTATAATTACCCGCTTTCTCTCTCCCTCCCTTTTTAAAAAGTGGTGTTACATTAGCTACCCTCCAGTCCATAGGAACTGATCCCGAGTCGATAGACTGTTGGAAAATGATCACCAATGCATCCACTATTTCTAGGGCCATTTCCTTAAGTACTCTGGGATGCAGACTATCAGGCCCCGGGGATTTATCGGCCTTCAATCCCATCAATTTCCCTAACACAATTTCCCGCCTAATAAGGACATCCTTCAGTTCCTCCTTCTCACTAGACCCTCGGTCCTCTAGTACTTAAAGAGACATTTGGACAGGTGACGCAAAGCTTGATTTTAAGGAGCGATTTGAATGGGGAGAGAGAGGTAGAGAGATTTAGGGAGGGAATTCCAAAGTTTAGGGCTTAGATGCCTGAAGGCATGGTCACTAGTATGACCATAGTTGGCCCAGGGGCAGCATGGCCAGCCCACACTGTGATATGTGCGCGCACTAGCTCCATGCAGCAGAGCTGTAGTCGTCCTGGTTAATCCTTGCCACTGGACCAAGACCTAGCTCGGTCAAGTCCATGTGGTGGCTGGTGTGCAACGGCCACCACACGTTAAAAAAAATCCATGCACAAGCATCTTCCACCCTTCAAGATGCAGATCGGGACCTGGAATATGAGGTCCTTCATTGAAACACTTGTGAACTCATCCCGTTTTAGCGTGGAAGCAAGTCATCCCCGATACAACGGACCGCCTATGAGTTGGATAATTGCATCTAGGATCTCTGTACCTGCAAATAAAGGAGAAGATGTTAAAAATAACAGGGATGGGCCTGGGGTTTGACTTATCGAGCTGTGTGGAAAGAATCAGAGAATTTAATTCATTCTGATGCTGGACAAAAGAAGATTGACTGGAAATATAAGTCGACTAATCAAAATGATAAAGACAATTGCTAATGTGCAAGGTGGGAATTTCTCTGTGTGAAAGCAGAAACATTAAACTTGAAACACTTCATGAGTATCTTTTGCATCCATCATGGGTTCACTGGCCCATCCTACAGCATATTCAGAGAGGAAGCCCTTAATGCAAAATGAGATGATCAACACCCATTGAGTTCATTAATTCTATAACAATGATAATCATGCAAAATCTGTTTAGCTTTGCACTGACGAGTAAGCAACTACTTTGACTAGCTGGTGGAATATTTTTAGCACCTGGGTTTCTTTTCTAATTTATTATTACCAGCTGCACAAAGCTCAGAGCAACCAGAATGAAAATCAGTTGCAGGTTAATTTGATCACAACAGCAGCCTGTTAATAAGTTTAATCTACATAATTATTTTTCCATCGTCTTTATGGTGAATGGAAAAAAATCTCATTATATTAAATTGGTCACATCCAAACAATCCAAGAAAATTGCTCTTTTGGCACATTACGTACAGTTAGCAGTTCTTTGCAATTCTGCCATGCTAACTTCTGGGTTTTATGGAAGCAGGATAAGGTACATAGAAACATAGAAACATAGAAAGTAGGTGCAGGAGTAGGCCATTCGGCCCTTTGAGCCTGCACCACCATTCAATATAATCATGGCTGATCATGCAACTTCAGTGCCCTATTCCTGCTTTCTCTCCATACCCTTTGATCCCTTTAGCCGTAAGGGTCACATCTAACTCCCTTTTGAATATATCTAACGAACTGGCCTCAACAACTTTCTGTGATAGAGAATTCCACAGGTTCACAATTCTCTGAGTGAAGAAGTTTCTCCTCATCTCGGTCCTAAACCTAAATGGCTTACCCCTTATCCTTCGACTGTGACCTCTGGTTCTGGACTTCCCCAACATCGGGAACATTAAGGTCAAATTTCGGCCTGAGTTGCTCCTATTTTTTTGGAGCAACTAGTTTAGAATGGAGTATCTTAGAAATTGCAATTCTCGCCATTTAATTTGCTCCAGTTCTAGTCAGTTAGAACAGTTTCATTTTGGAACAGATTTTTTTTCAAAAGAGGGCCTTTTTTGAAAGTTTAGGCAGTGAAAACTTACTTCAAACTAACTTAGAATGGAGCAAGTGTAGATTTTTGTATGCTCAGAAAAACCTTGCCTACACTTTAGAAATCAGGCGTAAGTTACAAATCAGGCGTAGGGAACGAGGAGGCCAGGGAGGGGGAGGGAGGGGAAGGGAAGTAATTAAATTCTACAAGCATTCAACAGTCTTACTTATACAAATAAAGAGCCATGCTGAATAAAAAATTATAAACAAAGCAAATACAAAATATTGAATATTCCTACCTGTGTGAAGCAGCAGCAGCCTTCGAGCTGCGGTGGTTCAGGCAGGCCTTCCTTCCATGTAGGCATCAGTGGCTCGACAGCAGCCGAAGAAACAACAAGCAGCCTTCGAGCTGCGAGGGAAGCTGAGGCCATTCGGCCACGGGATAGGGGTGGCGGCAGTGGCTGATGGCAGCCGAAGACACAGCAAGCAGCCTTCGAGCTGCGAGGGAGGCTGAGGCCATTTGGCCACGGAAATAGGGGCGGCTTCAGTGGCTCGACGGCAGCCGAAGAAACAGGAAGCAGCCTTCGAGCTGCGAAGGAGGCTGAGGCCATTCGGCCAGGGGACAGGGTAGGTGTGCAAAGCACCAGGAGGGAGAGGCAGCCAGCTGGCCAGTTTGAAACTTTAAATTTGTAATTTGCAGAATGGGTGCTGCATTGTCAACACCACGGATTATGCAATGGTTCGCCAGCAATTCACTGCATAGGAGAGAATTGATTATACCAGGAACGTCATAGCCCATAGGCTGATGGGCAGGAGACCTTACCCACGTCGGCAATATCGAGCCAGGCGCTCGTACCTGGACATGAGCAAGGCTGATTGTGTCAAAAGGCTGCGTTTCCGCAGAGAAGTTATCATTGAGGTCTGTGATATGCTGCGAGCTGGTTTGCAGCCCAGAAGCAGAACGCCAACTGCCTTGTCTATTGAAGTGAAAGTAACGGCTGCACTTGCCTTCTATGCCTCGGGATCGTTTCAGGCTACAATTGGAGATTTGTGTGCCATCTCCCAATGTGCAATACATGCCTGCAATTACCAGATCACGGCTGCACTATATGCGTGGAGGAATGACTTCATCAATTTCCCAATGACCGCACAAGCAATGCATGAGAGGGTTGTGGGCTTCTTCAGAATTGCTGGCTTCCCAAAGGTACAGGGCTGCATTGATTATACCCACATAGCCTTCCAAGCATCTGTGGGGGATTTCGAGCAGTACAGAAATAGAAAAGGTTTCCACTCCATCAATGTGCAGCTCGTCTGTGACGACAAGCAGCGCATCATGTCAGTCGATGCGAGATACCCTAGCAGCATCTATGAGGCGTTCATCCTACGCGACAGCGTTCTATTTGATATGTTTGAGCAGCAGTCAGAAGGGCAGAGCTGGCTACTGGGAGACAAAGGGTACGGCCTGGCCACCTGGCTCATGATGCCCCTACGTGTGACACGGATGGAAGCTGACTATCAATACCACATGGCACACATTGCGACACGCAGCATCATTGAGAGGACCATTGGCATATGCCTGGACCATTCTGGAGGTCATTTGCAGAACTCTCCTCAGATTGTCGGTCACTTCACTGTTGTGTGCTGCATGCTGCATAACTTAGCAGCAGGAGCTGGTAGTGGAACCAGAAGACCCACATGAGGGGCCAGTGCCTGATGATAGTAATTTGGAAGAGCAGGATGAGGATGATGACGACGATCAGGAAAGCATGCAAGTGCCTGATGCCGGAGCACGAGGTCGGAGGAGGGCCGTCCATCGTGCTCCTTTAATGATTACTCGAGCCCTGTGCCAGCAGCTCATCCGTGAACGCTTCAATTACTGATGCCTGAGGGCTCTGCGACAACTGTTGCGCATGGACATGTTTATTCTTTGGAGTTATTCCTGTGTTGTGTTAACGGAACATGATTCAGTTTTAATGAAAAAATATTTTATTGAAAAGTTAAAGTTAACTATAATAAAATATTTGTTGTATCAAACTTTACTTTTTAATATGACTCTTGAAGCTCACTTAAAAACTTTAAGATCACTTATAAACTTGTAAAGTTACAAAACAATTTCAATGTGAAAAATCTTACACTCTTAAGATCACTTAAACTTCAAGATCACTTTTTAGGTGCAAAATTAAATAAATTACAAAAAGTGAGAGCATTTACACTATAAGATCACTTATAAGTTGTAAAGTTACAAAAGTTACAAAACAATTTCAAATTGAAAAATCTTACACTCTCTTAAGATCACTTAAACTTCAGGATCACTTTTTAGGTGCAAAATTAAATAAGATACAAAATGAGAGAGCATTTACACTATAAGATCACTTAAAAATCCTAAGATCACTTATAAGTTGTAAAGTTACAAAACTTACAAAACAATTACAATTTGAAAAGCGCTATTACAGCTACATCAAGAACAAGAACAAAAGCAGCAAAGAAAGGCTGCAACCATCTCTCATCCACATCTCAGTGAATGTTCACTTCTTCATGTGGGTGTCATTTGATTGGCGGGGTTGTGTGCCCTTATTGCAGCAGCTACCTCCATGAGGGCCTGTGCTGCCACTTGCATGCCCTCCCTGACGGCCTGCGCTGTCAATTGCACTCCCTCGGACATTCCCTCCCTAAGTTCCCGTGTCATTACTGCTATTTCTCCCGTCAGGACCGTCAACTCTTCACCCACTGCACTGACGCTACCGATGAGTGATCGGGTAAACTCATTGGTCTCCATACCCAATGCCACAACCTGAGCCGCATCTGTTGCACGCTGCATCTCAGGAGAGCGTGTCTCCAATCTTCTTCTCATCTGCCTGGGTCTGCCTCGCGGCACCACTACACTGGGAGGCGCGGGCAGGGACGGTGGGACGCTCGGTGTTCCAGACGGCAGTACTAGAGAGAGAGGCTCGGGCTGGGACGGTGGGGCGCTTGGTGTTCCAGATGGCAGCACTCGAGTGCGAGCCATGGGCTGGGATGGTGGGTGAATGGGTGTAAACTGCTCCTTGATATCACCAGCACCACTGGAGCCCTCAACGTCGGAATCAAAACCATGGAAGGTGGAACCAGAAACTATGTGAGAGGGAGGCGCAGGCTCAGACGGTGGTGCACTGACTGTAAACTGCTGCATTACACCAGCAGCACCACTGGGACCCGCAACATCGAAATCAAAACCATGGAAGGTGGAACCAGAACCTATGCAAGGGGTTGAAACTCTGATGCCCCTTAATGGGAGCTCATAAACATTAATTTGGAAGCTCTCCCCTGTAGGCATTTCAGTCATCGCCGCCAGCATCCAGTCTGGATCTTACGCATCTGGTTCTACTGGTTCTTGTTCTGGATCTTCAGGATCCTCAGGATTGGCATCATCATCATCATCATCATCATATTCTGCAAAATATATCAGAACAGTCAAATGTTTAACAGCAAGGGAGGAGGCAGGATGGGTGACACGAGTACTCTCACACAGAGCAGGCCAGGCAGCAGGTTGATTTAAAGGGCCATGATGCATTTTCAGGACTTACCCTCTTCCTCACGTGCGGGCCCAGCTTGTGCTGTACTGATTGCTTTTCTCCATGTACGACTCATCATAGCAGCTACCCTTTGTTCCAAGGGTGTCAGTGGATGCAGATTGGGCATACCTCCTCCTGTCCAAATTGCTTCCCTTTTGTTGTGGGCCAATTTCTTCTGCAAAGAGTAAAATATAACTTTTTACAGAGTTCGTCTTTCTGCAGGGTGGGACGTACAGATAGTCACATTACAATTACGATTACATTAAAAAATGAAAATATTACTTACACTAACTACTTGACCAAGGTCGTGCCATTTCTTTTTACACTGGCTTCCAGATCTCATGGTATGCACCACTGCGCAGTAATCTTCTGCAACTTGGTTCCAGCGTTTCCTCATTTCTTTAGGTGGCACTTTTATGCGACCTCTGTTGCTGGTATCCAGCTCCTGCCATCTCTGCTCAATGACGTTGACTGATAGCTCCACTTCCTCATGCAAGAAATTCTTTGTTCTTGGTGGACTTTGTTCCATTGCTGTATTGAACTGACACTCTTATTTTTCTAAACACTCAGTCCTTATTTTCCATGCACCTATGCAGCACTTGTTCTGGAAGTTTAGCAGCAAAAAGCAGCACTCACTGATTTCAGCAGGTGATTTCTTCAACAGTGCTGCTAAAAGCACTCCTTCAGACACCAAAAAATCACCAAAATTCAATCCCAAGCCTTTCCAGAGGTCCACGAGACAAATTAGCACTTTTCAAGTTCCTTTAAAAATGGCCGAGTGCCAATGTTTATGGGCTACTGCGCGTGTGCACGTGCTCCAACGCGCACGTGCAGGGCTGCCGGCATGACGTTCTCCCATTTGACTCAGCCCTGCAACCCTGCACTTGCAGAATCGGCGCGACTCTGTGGCTCCGCCCCCCGCTGATGTCTGTGCGCCGCGCCAAGCTCCGAGGGATCTGCAGGGAGCCCGCGAATTGCAAGGTACATTTTTGTTGCGCTTTTAGGCGCGAAAAACGGGCATCCATGTCGGCGGCGCGGCCCGAAACTTGACCCCATTATTCCTGCATCTAACCTGTCCAATCCCGTCAGAATTTTACATGTTTCTATGAGATCCCCTCTCATTCTTTTAAATTCCAGTGAATATAAGCCTAGCCGATCCAATCTTTCTTCTTATGTCAGTCCTGCCATGCCGGGAATCAGTTTGGTGAACCTTCGCTGCACTCCCTCAATAGCAAGAATGTCCTTCCTAAGATTAGGAGACCAACACTGTACACAATACTCAAGGTTTGGTCTCACCAAGGCCCTGTACAACTGCAGTAAGACCTCCCTGCTCCTATACTCAAATCCCCTCGCTATGAAGGCCAGCATGCCATTTGCCTTCTTCACCGCCTGCTGTACCTGCATGTCGACCTTCAATGACTGATGTACCATGACACCCAGGTCTCGTTGCACCTCCCCTTTTACTAATCTGTCACCATTCAGATAATAACCTGCCTTCCTGTTTTTGCAACCAAAGTGGATAACCTCACACTTATCCACAGTATACTGCATCTGCCATGCATTTGCCCATTCACCTAACCTGTCCAAGTCCCCCTAGCATTCTCCTCGCAGCTCACACTGCCACCCAACTTAGTGTCATCTGCAAACTTGGAGATATTACATTCAATTCCTTCGTCTAAATCATTAATGTATATTGTAAATAGCTGGGGTCCCAGCACTGAACCCTGCGGCACCCCACTAGTCACTGCCTGCCATTCTGAAAAGGACCCGTTTATTCCTATTCTTTCCTTCCTGTCTGCCAACCAGTTCTCTATCCACGTCAAAAAAATACCCCCAATACCATGTGCCTTAATTTTGCACACTAATCTCTTGTATGGGACCTTGTCAAAAGCCTTTTGAAAGTCCAAATACACCACATCCACTGGTTCTCCCTTATCCACTCTACATCCTCAAAAAACTCTAGAAGATTTGTCAAGCATGATTTCCCTTTCATAAATCCATGCTGATTTGGGCTGATCCTGTCACTGCTTTCCAAATGCGCTGCTATTACATCTTTAATAATTACAGATAGCAACCAGCTCGCAAGAGGTGGGTTGGCATTTTAAATATGTTATTGAGGCTGGTACCCTCTGATTTAACCTGCTTTGCAGGGTTTACAGTGAGCAGCTGGGTTTCCCAGGCCTCAGGAAATCTGGCACCTCAAGTGAGCTGAGTATAGCTTCAGAGAGAAGGTAAGTGCCTTTATAGCACTTCATGTGAGCCAGGATAAGCAGGAGTACTCCCCCAACCCACCTCCCCGCTACCCCCAATCTTCAGCCCATCAAATTGCCCCACTCCTCCCTCCCAGGATCGTACATACCCCGAAGAGTCGGCGCTCGGGGATTGGACCCGATCGCCCCCCCACCCCCCCATGGTCATGGATCGACCCTCACCCTCCCTCACCCCGGGGTCTTGGATCGGCCCTATCTGGTCATGTGGCCTGCTCTG
Source organism: Pristiophorus japonicus (assembly GCF_044704955.1). Lineage (NCBI taxonomy): Eukaryota > Metazoa > Chordata > Chondrichthyes > Pristiophoridae > Pristiophorus > Pristiophorus japonicus. The sequence continues at coordinate 51,154,250 of NC_091981.1, read as the reverse complement.
GAGTGCTTCCCGCCTGACTGGAAGCCAAGCCTTACAATCAGGCTGACTTCTGGGCGGGGAACCTTTCAGGGCCAAAAGACACACTCTGTGGAGTTAAAACTGTGCAGCATGTGGTGAAACCCAGACTTATGGATTTCCAATCCGAAACTCTGCCCCTCCGCCTACGTAATCCGCCCCTTTTAATATTCAGGCCAAAATGTCAAAAGACTAAAGAAAGAAAGTACTTGAGCTGGAGTGTCAGCTGGACTTTGTGCTGATGCCTCTGAAGTGGGATACAAATCCACAACCTTCTTATTGGGGCGAGAGTGCTACCACTGAGCCAAGGCTGAAACCTAACTGTCCAATGTGTTTTCACTTGATATCTATACATCTGCACTTTCCAGCAGGGACACTGGCTAGTGATCAGGAGTGGGCGCCCTGGCTGATCTGTTTTTCCCTTCCCTTGCCCACAATTTGCAGAGGCTAATTGTATTGTTCCTATCACTACCTCTGTTGAGTTCAGTGAACATAATATGGACTGGAGATTGAACCTGGGGCCTTCCCGTCTATATTGCACCAACTGGGTAGATTTACCCACTGTGCTATCAGGGGAGGGCAGCACATTTTTGGCATTGAAAACTCAATCCTGATGCATCTCTTTTGTACAATTGATTGCAAGAATGTAATTATAGTTTGAGTTACATTATGATCATTTATGATGGCCATCTGGCTATTCATTAGCGGGCGCAGGGAAAGTTTGTAGTCTTCGAGATTGTCATGTGAGGAGGATGTAGGGGGCCATTCCTATAGTACGGTGCTGATTGTTAAGCAAGAGTGATGGTTACCATTTCTCCCTTGTATCAAGTTGGGCTGGTCAACTGCAAAATGGGGAGAACCTCCCCTGCACGTTGGAGGTGGTGGGTTACTCGGAAGGGAGGCTTGGTGTTTCGCCACTTCAGATACAGTCCCTGTGTTGTTCAAACTGCTACGCTGTCCACATGTTAACATGTTAACACAGTGACAGTGATAATGTGTACTGTTATTACTGGTAACTCTAGAGGAAGGAACATTGTCAGTTAGAGTTTACAACATGAATGTGCATTTTAATGACACATTGGCCTCGGCTTTCTGGCCCTGTCCCATGACAGATTTGCAGTGGGCCTGTTCAAATTACATGTCTCTGCCATGTTTCCTGCCACTTGTCCTGATTAAATGCTGGACACAGGGGCCAACTGCCAATCCCGGTGTCTGGCCTTCGAATTTCAGCAGTGGGGTCCTTGGAGTTTCAATGGAAGAGGGACCTGTGAAATTGGGGAGAGAGGGCCGTGACCGAGCCTTATTACATAAGAACATAAGAACATAAGAAATAGGAGCAGGAGTAGGTCATACGGCCCCTCGAGCCTGCTCTGCCATTCAATAAGATCATGGCTATCTAATCATGGACTCAGCTCCACTTCCCCACCTGCTCCCCATAACCCCTTATCCCCTTATCGTTTAAGAAACTGTCTATTTCTGTCTTAAGTTTATTCAATGTCCCAGCTTCCACAGCTCTCTGAGCCAGCGAATTCCACAGATTTACAACGCTCTGAGAGAAGAAATTTCTCCTCATTTCAATTTTAAATGGGCGGTCCCTTATTCTAAGATCATGCCCTCTAGTTCTAGTCTCCCCCATCAGTGGAAACATCCTCTCTGCATCCACCTTGTCAAGCCCCCTCATAATCTTATACGTTTCAATAAGACCACCTCTCATTCTTCTGAATTCCAATGAGTAGAGGCCCAACCTACTCAATCTTTCCTCATGTCAACCCCCTCATCTCCGGAATCAACCTAGTGAACCTTCTCCGAACTGTCTCCAAAGCAAGTATATCCTTTCGTAAATATGGAAACCAAAACTGCATGCAGTATTCCAGGTGTGGCCTCACCAATATCTTATATAGCTGTAGCAAGACTTCCCTGCTTTTATACTCATCCCCTTTGCAATTAAGGCCAAGATACCTTTGGTCTTCCTGATCACTTGCTGTACCTGCATACTATCCTTTTGTGTTTCATGCACAAGTATCCCCAGGTCCCTCTGTACTGCAGCACTTTGCAATCTTTCTCCATTTAAATAATAACTTGCTCTTTGATTTTTTTCTGCCAAAGTGCATGACCTCACACTTTCCAACATTATACTCCATCTGCCAAATTTTTGCCCACTCACTTAGCCTGTCTATGTCCTTTTGCAGGTTTTGTGTGTCCTTCTCACACATTGCTTCTCCTCCCATCTTTGTATCGTCAGCAAACTTGGCTACGTTACACTCAGTCCCTTCTTCCAAGTCGTTAATATAGATTGTAAATAGTTGGGGTCCCAGCACTGATCCCTGTGATACCCCACTAGTTACTGGTTGTCAACCAGAGAATGAACCATTTATCCCAACTCTCTGTTCTCTGTTAGTCATAGCATTGGCAGTAAAAAAATAAAACTAAGCCGTAAAAATCTTTTTCTTCAGGCAGCTCAGCAGCTGTCTCTTTCTCCCAGCAGTAAGGTCTGCTGTAGCATGTCTCCACCCTCAGGCTGATGTGAACTCCCCAACAGAGGCCTCCCACATGCAAATTACCCCAGGCCCAGAAATAAACCTGGCATCATGGAAGCATCCCAGGGGTGGGTGTGCCAGAGATGTTGCACCAATTGTAAAACCTCAATCTAATTATAGCTCCACACATTGAGAGGTAGAATAATAAAGTATAAGTAATATCCAATGTAACAGCACTCTGCTTAATTTGGGCTCAATTTTCCCTGGTCATTTGCACTGTTTTTTTGGCGCATGCCGTTTTCACTGGTGTTAGTATTTAATTCAAAGTTTCCCCCTGGAATCTGCGCTGGCGTAGCTGCTTTAGTTACGATTTTTCTAGGTTAGGTTTTTTTGACATCACAGTTCCCTCATGCCAGTTTTCATCATTTTTCAGTTTGGCCAAAAAATTTAAATCCTAGGTCGGCGTATTTGGCCACTCCTGAAAAAACCTTCTGGTGAGTTAACAGAAAGCAGCACACATTGAGAAATTGCCGCTGAAAGACGCCACTGTTTTTCATCAAAGTTTTTGGAGGGAGTCAAGAACACTTTAAATATCCATAATAAAGGTCAACTTTTTTTTAACCTATCAACGGAGCACATGGAAGTTTCTTGGATTTCTGAAGTTTATTTTTTTACTCACACACCACCACCGAAAGTCTTCAAGCAGGGCTGGAGGGTCGTAGCGTCGGCTGACAAAATCAGCTCGCCCGGACACAGGGGCTCGGGGCTCGGCTGGAAAACAAGCCTGGGGGAGGGGGGTGGAGGGAGGAAGGCTACTGCACTAGGCACAAGACTGCAATGAGTTATGGGGGGGAGAAAGAGAGGTCACAAGACTGCAATGAGTTATGGGGGGGAGAAAGAGAGGTCACAAGACTGCAATGAGTTATGGGGGGGAATGGAAGAAGGGGAGAAGTGCCTCCACTTTATCCTATAAGAAATTCTTGGTCCTTGTACCGGGTTGCATCTTGTATTGCTGCAGCTTCGATTTTTCTCATGCTCTCACACAGCACTCAACATTGTCACACACACAACTGGCTCTTTTAAAATGGCCAATTGTCAACGCGGAGCTGTACTGCGCTTGCGCATCCATTGAAATAACGTCAAAAACGTCACTTTTTTTCTCGTGCATGTGCAGAAGGTGCGGCATTGTTTTATCAGCTCCACCCCCCGAGGTGACTGGACATGCTGTGCGGCGATAACTTGAATTATACATCGGGGAAACTTTGGCAAAATATTTCTGTTGCATTTTTGGCCTAGAGAAAGGGACGTAACTCTGGCAAAATGCCAGAAAACGGGCTTGGGCAAAATTGAGTCCTACACATTTCAAACCAAGGTGAGCTTGGGAATGTTGGGAACGGGAACTTGAAAATTGTGCCAGTGGTGCAATCATTAGTTTTCATGTTATATTGGCATGAACCTCAAGTGCTTTGAAAGAAATAATTCCAGGTGTTAATGTGGATGACCTAATTCAGCTCACTGTACCTTTCATTTTCCAAATCGTGAAGTCAATTTGAGCTTTTCAGCCTTTGTTTTGCTGAATTTGCAAGAAATAAATGACTGATTCATCTCACTAGATAATATCACAACATTTATGTATAATTCTTAAAAGTTATCAAAGCTCATAGGTTGGTATATTCATCGATAAAGTTAAAGATCTTGGGGCCCAAATTGCCCCTTTCGGGATGATAAGGACTTTTTGCCCAAGGGCGGGCAGCAGAAGTGACCATCTTGGAATGTACCCCCCGGATGGCCACGGCGAAAACGGGTTTGCGTTGTGCCCCTTACTTTTTGCCCCAGGCGGTGGTGCACACTGGGATGAAATCATCGCTCTTATCGCCCTCGCCCTTATTGCCCAGCGCCAACTCCTTTATGTCCCACGGGGGAAATTGCCCAACAGGAGCGAGGTTGGCACAGGGCGATGCCAACGACAGCTTTGCGGGTTGCAAAGCTGTGGTGACTGGGGCTCCACGTCCACCCTTAAAGAGGAGGGCCTTGTGCTGCGGCTGCCATCTTATTTTTTTTTCGTCTGACTTTGCAGTCGGCACGACAATGGCGGTTGCTGATTCGGCCGGGCCGCCAACAGACAGCCTGGCAATCCATCTTGGGTGCCAGGCCGCTGGCCTGGCCGAAACCCTCCCTGGTGGCCCAGTGGGTGTCACAGAAGTAGCTGCAGAGTTCGCAGCGGCCCTCCCCTTTAAGAGAAGGGGAAGGACATTGTGACGCGCCAGCTTGACGCTGCGCATCCGCGTTGTGCTGATGTTATTAGTGCTGCACTGACATGGGCTGCGTGGTACTGAGTGACATCACCGCTCTTCCACCCCGCTACCACCCTGTGGAGGCACAGAGCGGCTTCAACACTGCCTCGACAATTTTTCTCAGTTAAAGACCCGAATTCCGGTTCAGTAACCTCTTCTTCCCGCCGGGCGATAAACTTTTATTTAATTCAAATTATCTACCCCAAACGAACGCGGGGCAATTTGTCCCCCCTTATATCTAAAAAACCTTAGTTGTTGTTTTCAACTTTTCCTCTCAACTTTTGTGTCAACTTTTCCATTATAAATTCCAATGTCCACCTTTAGAATGGAAACTACCTATGTAAACGTACTGTTTACCCTCCCACCCATGGTGGTGCTATGGCAGCTAATTTTGCCTTTCTGCTCGTCATCCGACAATGAAGGGAAACCATCTTTACTTCTCTGCTTCCCAAATTGCTGTAGGTTTTTCTATTTAAATATAAATAATAATTTGGACTGGGGGAAGGGTGGTGTTTGGGAGCTTGGACTGGGGTGAGGTGGGGAGGTGGCAGTTATAGGGGGCAAGGATAGCATTTGGGAATCTGGTGGGTTAAGGCTGGCAGGGAAAAGGGTGATGTTCGGGATTCTATAATCAGTGACAAATGGTGAATCCGGGCTGGCCTGAATAGCCGAGGTTTTGTCAGAATAAAAAGTGATATTAATAAATTGGCAGCAAATGTAGGCAAAAGTTGTAACTAAAATCCATAGTGATCAAATATCCTTGGGTGAATAAGAGCCACTGGCAGTTCAATGAGTGGTTGAAAATTTCACTGGGGCTTGGTGAGTGAATATTGGTGAGTGGCTTCAGAAAGGAGAAGTGGGCTTACTTATTGCTTCCCCTGCTTGGAACCTGCCACGCTTTGTTTAAAACTGAGGTACTGTATTTCATTGTTCCAATTTGAATCCACTTTACTCAACTGATACTCATTAGTCATATTAAAAAAACAGATCGTAAAAGAAGCACAATTATTACAGATGCACTCACACCATCTACAATGTACAACAGATTTCCATAATTGTTCCTATACATATTCATAATTTATTGCTTATTCATATTAATATTGGCAACATCATGAAAAACAGCTTATCTGATCATTACCTTCTCGCTGTTTGTGGGATCTTGCTGCGGGCAATTTGGCTGCCATGTTTCCCTACATTACAGCAGTGACTATACTTCAAAAGTACTAAATTGGCTGTAAAGCGATTTGGGACAGCCTAAGGTTGTGAAAAGTGCTACAAAAATGCAAGTTCGGCGCTCCTTTTATGGCCCTGCCCTGCCGCTGATGTTCCCTCGCAGGTCGGGGCCGCCACGCTGTCCAGGGGCTGCCGCTCACCGCTGGAGTCGCCGACCTGCAAGGGAACATCAACGGCAGGTCGGGGCCATAAAAGGAGCAGCGAGCAGCGGCCCCTGGACAGCGTGGAGGCAAGCCACTACAAGGTACAGCGCGAGCTGATGCAGGAGGGCGACGGCTGTGAAGAGTGACGTCATCAAGACTCAGGTCGGTGATTGGAGCGTTGGCAGATACAGCAGGAGCGGCGAGGTCGGTGCGAAGGAGCGGCGAGAGACTGTGGAGGGATGTGATTGGGGCCCAGGGGAGGCGCGAGTTCGGGGCCAGGGGGCCAGGGGTAGCACGGACCAGCCCATGTGTGATATGTGTGCACACTAGGTCCGTGCAGCAGAGCTGGTCTCCAGTTGTCTTGGATAATCCTTGCGACTGGACCAAGTCCTAGCTCGGTCAAGCCCGAGTGGTGGTTGGTGTGCAATGGCTACCCCACGTTAAAAAAATGCACGCACAAGCATCTTCCGCCCTTCAGGATGTAGTTCGGGTCCTTCATTGAAACATCTGTGCACTCGTCCTTTTTCTGGCGTGGAAGCAAGTCATCCTCATCTCGAGGGACCGTCTATGATGATGATGAAAAATACAAGTCTTCCTTCCTTTTCTTCCTTTCCCTCCCTCCCCTCCTCCCTCCCTCCCTTCATCCCTCCCTCCCCATGACCTAATCGTGCTGTTGGCAATTGTAGCACCCTGGCTGAGATTCACGAACTTGGCATAGATCAGAGCTGAACTTGAGAACCTGGCTTGCAGGGCTTAGATCCACACTTTACCACATGAGGCATTCAGGAATAAACCGTTTTACAACAGCCTTTGGTGTAAACAGGGGCGTGAGGGGGGACAAGTCAGGGAAACATTAAGAAGCTGGGAGCTTAAGCATTCCAAACATAGGCGTAGCAGTCATCCATTTTCCAGTACTTTCCCCTGAAAGAATTATTATACATCAGTGATTAAAGAGTAATGAAACCCAGTGAACTTTCAATGAAATTCTATTGATCCAGATGCATTTGAGGCAAAGTAAATATGTCAGACAATTATTTGTGCGTAATTTTTCTTGAACAGATCACAGTAAACATGACAGCCTGTTGCCTTTAATGGGCAATAAATTCTAAGGCCATAGGGCATGAGGGCATGAAGTAGAAATATATATTAATGTGAAACAAAGATGTGGCACAGTATAACTGAAGTGCCTTCAGAAGCTATTGTTGTTGGTGAAACAGGTTAAAAAATATGACTTCAAGGGAATGTTAATAGAATTTTTATCATTGAGATCACAGTTGGGAACTAATAAGGCAGTGTGGTATGAATAGCTTTGGTGGAGCAGAGAAATTGGAAAGTGGTGAAAAATCTGTTCATGTGCGAGTTTGCAGGACTTCTTGACCCTGTGACTTTAATAGAAATGGTGCAATCCAAGGAAATAGATCATAACCCATGTTGTCCACATCCCATTGCTGCTATAGATGTCAATAAAATGGCATGGCATTTGTCATCTGATCCAATTCCACCTTGCTTGGGCCTGGTGTGCGGTCATCAGCAGAAGCTTTGACTTTCTTTTTAAAAACCTGCTAATGCCAACTGTCACCTCATTTAAGATCACAAAGATAAGTACAGATGAATGAGACCACTCAGCCCATGAAGGTCATCCTTACATAGAAATCTATGATCCCCCCATCAGACTATCTTACTGCCTCATGAATGGCTCCAAAGATTTTTCCTACGCTGCTCTACCAAGAAGAACTTTCCAAGTATTAATCACTCTTTGTTCTTCCTGATATCAGTCCTGAACTTGCTTCTCCTGGTTTGTACTGTGCCAGTATTGTACACACCTACTTCCAGGTAACTGATTTGTAAACTTTTAAAAGGATCAGCAAAAACGGCAATATGTCCTTTACAAAAAGATTAATTGCATTCATTGTGAAGATTCCTAACCAAAGTGACAGCAGTACTGTCCAAACATTCCAAAGATTGTTGACCATGCTGTGAACCTCTTTCCTCCCCTCCTGCTTGTCATCATCATCATCATCATAGGCAGTCCCTCAGAATTGAGGAAGACTTGCTTCCACTCCTGAAGTGAGTTCTTTGGTGGCTGAATAGTCCAATACGAGAGCTACAGACTCTGTCACAGGTGGGCAGATAGTCGTTGAGGAAGAGGTGGGTGGGACTGGTTTGCCGCACGCTCTTTCCGCTGTCTACGCTTGATTTCTGCATGTTCTCGGCGTTGAGACTCGAGGTGCTCAGCGCCCTCTCGGATGCACTCCCTCCACTTAGGGCGGTCTTTGGCCAGGGACTCCCAGGTGTCAGTGGGGATGTCGCACTTTATCAGGGAGGCTTTGAGGGTGTCCTTGTAGCATTTCCGCTGCCCACCTTTGGCTCGTTTGCCGTGAGGGAGCTCCGAGTAGAGCACTTGCTTTGGGAGTCTCGTGTCTGGCATGCGAACTATGTGGCCTGCCCAGCGGAGCTGATTGAGTGTGGTCAATGCTTCAATGCTGGGGATGTTAGTCTGAATGAGGTCGCTGATGTTGGTGCGCCTGTCCTTTCAGGGGATTTGTAGGATCTTGCGGAGATATCGTTGGTGGTATTTCTCCAGCAACTTGAGGTGTCTACTGTACATGGTCCCTGTCTCTGAGCCATACAGGAGGGCGGATATTACTACAGCCCTGTAGATCATGAGCTTGGTGGCAGTTTTGAGGGCCTGGTCTTCAAACACTCTTCTCCTCAGGCGGCTGAAGGCTGCACTGGCGCACTGGAGGCGGTGTTGGATCTCGTCATCGATGCCTGCTCTTGTTGATAGGAGGCTCCCGAGATATGGGAAGTGGTCCAGGGTGCCCAGGGCCACGTCATGGATATTGATGACTGGGGGACAGTGCTGTACGGTGAGGACAGGCTGGTGGAGAACCTTTGTCTTACGGCTGTTTAGCGTAAGGCCCATGCTTTCCTACGCCTCAGTAATATGTCGACTATGTCCTGGAGTGCAGCCTCTGAATGTGCGCAGACACAGGCGTCGTCTGTAGCTTGACAACTGAGGTTGGGATGGTCTTGGATCTGGCCTGGAGACAGCGAAGGTTGAACAGGTTCCCACTGGTTCTGGAGTTTAGTTCAACTCCAGCGGGGAGCTTGTTGACTGTGAGGTGGAGCATGATGGCGAGAAAGATTGAGAAGAGGGTTGGGCGATGATGCAACCTTGTTTGACCCCGGTCTGGATATGGATTGGGTCTGTGATGGATCCGTTGGTGAGGATCATGACTTGCATGTCGTCGTGGAGCAGGTGGAGGATGGTGACGAACTTTTGGGGGGAACCGAAATGGAGGAGGACGCTCCATAGACCTCGCGGTTGACAGTGTCAAAGGCCTTTGTAAGGTCGAAGAAGGCCATGTATAAGGGCTGGCGCTGTTCCCTGCATTTTTCCTGTAGTTGTCGCGCTGCAAAAATCATGTCCGTTGTACCCCATAGGGGTTGAAATCCGCACTGCGACTCCGGGAGGAGCTCCTCGGCCATTGAGAGAAGATGGTTGAGGAGGACTCTAGCGACGACTTTCCCAGTGGCTGATAGCAGGGAGATTCCTCTGTAGTTGCCGCAGTCAGACTTGTCCCCTTTTTTTAAAGCTGGTCACAATTACTGCATCTCTGAGATCTCCCGGCATGCTCTCCTCCCTCCAGATAAGAGAGATGAGGTTGTGCATTCGCGCCAGCAGTGCCCCTCCGCCATACTTCAATGCCTCATCAGGGATTCCGTCTGCACCCATAGCCTTGTTGTTTTTAAGCTGTTTTATGGCTTTTTCTACCTCATGCAGTGTTGGGGTCTCACTGAGGTGGTAGCGGGTAGCATGCTGCGGGATGGAGTCAAGAACACTCGAGTCAAAGGCAGAGTCTCGATTGAGGAGATCTTCGAAGTGCTCCTTTCAGCGTGCCCTGACTGCCTCGGTGTCCTTGATGAGTGTTTCCCCGTTCTTGGCCAGCAGTGGAGTGGGGCCTTGGGTGTTTAGCCCGTAGGTGGCCTTGACTGCGATGAAGAATCCTCGCACATCATGATTGTCGGCCAGCTGCTGTATCTCCTGTGCTTTCTCCATCCACCACCTGTTCTTTAGGTTCCGGATTTTTTGTTGGACCTCAGCCTTGAGCTGTCTGTAATGCTGCTTTGCTGCTCCTGTGTTGGGTTGTTGTTTAAGGCTCAGAAATGCCCTGTGCTTGCGATCTATTAACTCTTGGATCTCCTGATCACTCTCATCAAACCAGTCCTGGTGTTTCCTGGCTGAGTAACCGAGTATCTCTTTCCAGGCACTGGTTATGGAGGCCTGGAAGGCAGACCAAGCGCTGTGGGCATTCTGCGTCTCGGGCTGGTCACGCCAGGTGAGCTGTGAGGCGCTGGTTGTATAGGGCTCTCTTAGATGGGTCCTTAAGTGCTCCGGCATTGTCTTTTTTGCGGCACTGCTTTTGCTGCCCCCTCCACTTTGGGGCTATGTTGATATCAATGATGGATCGAATTAGATGGTGGTCCGTCCAGCAGTCGTCGGCTCCTGTCATGGCACGGGTGACAAGCACATCCTTGCGATCCCTGACTTGGACGATGACATAGTCAAGCAGGTGCCAATGTTTGGAGCGAGGGTGTTGCCACGATGCCTTGTATTTGTCCCTCTGGCGGAACAAGGTGTTGGTGATGACAAGTTCGTGCTCTAGACATTTTATCAGGAGTAGGGTACCACTGGAGTTGGCTTTCCCTACCCACTCTCTGCCAATCACATCCCCCCAGAGGTCTGTGTCCTTGCCAACCCTGGCGTTGAAGTCACTGAGGAGGATCAGTTTGTCGTCCGCGGGGACGCAGGACAGGGATTTTTTGAGATTGGAGTAAAAACCCTCTTTGGCCTCATCAGTTGCATCAAGTGTCGGGGTGTACACACTGATGACTATGAGGCACTGGTTCCAGGATAGGGTGAGTCGAAGAGTCATGAGGCGTTCATTAGCCCCGCAGTGGTAGTCTTTGAGGCGGTCAGCAAGCTCATTTTTGATGGCGAAGCTGACTCCATGGAGGCGCCGTTCTTCCTCTGGTTTCCCTTTCCAGAAGAAGGTGTAACCTCCACCTTGTTCCTTGAGCTGGCCTTCCCCTGCCCGCCGGGTCTCGCTTAGCGCGGCGATGTCGACATCAAAGCGTCTAAGTTCCCGGGCAACTATGGTGGTGCGGCGTTCCGGCCTGTCGCTGTTGGGGTTTTCCATGAGGGTCCTGACGTTCCAGGTCCCAAACTTAATGTTAATGGAGTGGAAGATGCCTGTGCGTGAGTTCTTTTAACGTGGGGTGGTCGTTGCACACCGGCTACTACACGGGCTTAGCTGCGCGAGGTCTTGATCCAGTGGCAAGGGGGTCCAAGATGACTGGAGACCAGGCACTGCTGTATGGGCCTAGTTGCCTACGGCGAGATGTTGGCCGCAGGCTCGGCGCTGGGTAGCGCCCTTGATAGTTGGTGATCCGAGGCCTGGTTGGGGGCAGGCATTGGGAGAGTCAGTGGCCCACCGGGGTTCAGGGTGGGAGGGCAGGGGAGTCACAGCCATGGAACTCACCATGTGTTTGAGGTGGAGAAGAGGCCAGGTCGCCAGTGAGGAAGGAATTTACTTGTACACCTGTAGTGAATACAGCTGTCACAAAGTACTCAGTGCACTTCCACTGAGAAAGTGTATTTACAGCAGGACTAGTGGACTTCCTCTTGTTACTTCCTTCTTTTCTTCCCTATTCCTTTTGCTTTTCCTTTTCCTTTCTCTTTTGCCCCGCCTCCTGATCCTTCCTCTTCTTCCCCATCTTCCTCTTTCCTCCCTCCTTGCTTTCCTCCTTTCTTTCCCCCTCCTTCCTTTTCCCCCTCCTTCCTTTCCCCCCTCCTTCCTTCCCCCCTTCCTTTTTCTCCCTCCTTCCTTTCCTCCTTCCTTCCTTTTCTCCCTCCTTTCTTTTCTCTCTCCTTCCTTCCCCACCTTCCCTCCTTCCTCTTCTTCCCCTCCTTCCTCTTCTTCCCCTCATTCTTCCTGTTCCTTCCTCCTCTTCCTTCTCCTCGTCTTGCTATTCCTTCTCAAAATATTCTGCTCCAGGGTGGCATTCCATCTTGCAGCCCAAATGAAGTTGAATGAATGGCTGCTCTGAGATGATAAACCCATGATGGGGAAATATTGCTTCCTGCCCTTTGTAATTGAGCTGCTGGCTTTGTCTCATTTTAGAACAAGTTTGTGAAATGCCATTTGCACAGGCGTCTAATTAATCCAGTATGAATGCAGTAGCAATATCATTCTCCCTTCTCCTTCCAGGGTCTGTCCCTCTGTGACTTCCATAGCATGGTACGTGGTTTGCAGATAGTGCTAAAATGGTCGGGCAGAAGCACTGGATTCATAGACATGCAATGTGGTTAGTCTGTGTGGGCTGTAATTATAAAAGGATATGTTATGAGGAAGGGAGGAAGAAATCATCTCCTGCATCATTGAGTCATTCATTGATCAGTTTCCAAGAACTGTTCATTAACCTTGAAAAACCCAATAATTAAAACTTTTGTGTTTTTTTAAATAAAGCTTGGCACTGTTTGAGAAAGTACATCATGTAATTCTTATGTAAATTCTTAGGTACGGTATGTACAGATCCTTGGTCCATGCCAGGAAAGTTTGGTGTATGTGTGTGTAAAATGTCTACATGTGTCAGTCAGGTTCCAAATTCACATTTGTCTTTAGAAAAGAATTTCAGCGCTCTATCATCACATTAATGGGATTTTAACCCCTCCTTCAGAATTCTGGATTCGGTGAAGCTGGATAACCTTGAAAGCAGTGTTATGCACTAGCTTTTTTAGTCAAACACCATAATGCAGGATGTCCCAACATTCTGTATGCTGTACCGTAGAGTGATGGGACACGGGTCTATGCCTGATTTCATGTGGCCCCTGATTTCATGTGGAGGCCAGCCATTTCCACAGAGCGAGAAGAAAGTTTAAAGCTAAGAATTCTCTTACATAGTCCTGTTTTAAAAGGCCACTTCACTTGTTGTACGGAAGCCAGGATAATCCTGCCTTCTAATAAAATTCCATTGTCTTCTTTTGCTGGAGAGCAAGGATGTTGCTGCATTTTCTAACCACCTATTAAGTTGCAGTTTCATCCAGCTTACCATAGATTTAGAAACGAAAGCTGCCATCTTCAACTCCCATCAACATCTACGGGCCTTTCATTCTGACTGCATTAACATCTCCGAGTGTCGTTTAGAATTACTTTACATAGAATGCATAGCACAGAAAGAGGCCATTTGGCCCAATTGATCCATGTCGGTGTTTATACTCCACATGAGCTTCCCTAGCCTCGCCAAGAACCCCACATTTTTCCAACTCCAGAACATTGTCTGTTTAGGACAAGGGGGCACAGTTTCAAACCAATAAAAGGCAAATTTAGGATTGATGTCAGGAAGTTTTTCACACAAGGAATCCATTGAATGAACTTTGAGACAGAGCAATAATAATAGAAACTCTGGAATCATTTAAGAAAACATTGGACGGTGCAATGAGGGGAACTTTCTGAATGGATGAATTAAGATGGGCTGAATGTTCTTCCCATCTCTAATTCTTTTGCAACTTTAGGCTCCTGCCTCTCTTTCACTGGTAGACCACCTTGAGCAGTGATTTCACAAAAGTTCTCCTTGCTGGTCTACCATTCTCCACTAGCTTCACCTAATCCAGAATTCTGCAGCTCACGTCTCCTCCTACACAAAGTTTCATGCGCCCATCACTCAAGTCCTTGCCAAGATGTAGTGGCACTGTGTGCTCCAGCTGTTGATTTCGACATCCTCCCACTAGTTTTTTCCATCCTGTCTAAGTGACCTTCTCCAGCCACATGTGGCAATCTGCATCAACTCCTCCTTTTCTATTTTTTTCATTCCTCCTCTCCTAAATGCACTACCCTATGCTGGAGCACCTGAAGCCCTCTGGTTTCTTTTATCTGAGTTGTTGGATAGGGATCAGGAGCAGGAACTCTGTCTGACTTGTATCCCCACTCACTTTCCTCGCAGAGCAAAATGGAGGCCAATTGCCGCAGATCTACTGTTGCTTTAATTTAGATCAGTTAGTCCAGGAAAGATCAGGCACTTTCCTGGTTGGTCTGTCTGGTGCAATACCATGTGCTGTGGTGCAACAACTTGGCATTTATATAGCGCCTTTAAAATAGTAAAATGTCCCAACGGGCTTCACAGGAGGGTTATCAGAGAAAATTTGGCACCGAGCCACACAAGGAGATAGCAGGACAGGTAAAGAGGTAGGTTTTAAGGAGTGTTTAAAGGAGTAGAGAGAGGTGGAGAGGCGGAGAGGTTTAAGAAGGGAATTTTAGAGCTTCGGGCCGGGAAGGCCTGGCATGGCCAACAATGATGAGGGGTGGTGGGAAAAGGAAATCAGTGATGTACAAGAATCCAGAATTAGAGGAACACAGAGTTGAGCCATTGGGAGTACCAGCTCAAACGTTAATAAATATTTATTTTTATTTAAGTATTTACATTTTGTTTCACTGAATTAAGGCTTGATGAGTGGCTGAGCTTTACAAATCAGAAATGGCGCAAGACCCACAAGCCCCTCCTAGTCTGTGTTGAGGTAGATGACTTCTGGTAAGCTTGGCGGTAGGACCATGCTTGCCTGTGATGCTTCCCATGCATCAAAAGCGAGCCCAATTCTACCACTGGTCGAATAGCTTGCCAAAGTTTGCTGTCGAGGCTCACATGTGAATATTGGTCACTAGGTGAGATGCTAGATGCCTGGTGCTCATAAAATGCAGACCACTGAAAGCGGAATGCCTTCAGGAGAGGAGGGAGAAAAGGGAGGGAAGGAAACAAATACGATATTAACGATGGTTCTCATGCTCCAACCCACTCTGTTTTTAAAAACTTTCAATAGCAACTGTGCTTATGCTCTTGCACTAGGCACAAGCTCTGTGGGCAGAATTTCCCCTCGGGTGGAGCAGTGGTTGGGCAGGACTTGTGACCCCACCATAACCCCTGATCCGGTTTCCTGGATTGGGATTACCTAGGCTTTAGGGCAGGCTCCTGGTGGGATTCTCACTGCTAAGAGGGACCCATCGAGTGGTGTGCACCAGAAGGTCACCACCACTACATCCAAAGGAGCATGAGCTCTGAAGATAGTGATGGATTTAATTTTTGAAGGGCTTGGCCAAGACTGAGGTCTCCAAAGGTAAGTGGTGGGGCCTGTTTGGAGGGAGAGGAGGCCTCTACCAGGCCCTGCTCTCCCATCAGGTGGTTTTGGGGCTATTACCACCACTAACCTGGGACAACCAATGCCTTCCACCAGGTGGTCCTGGGGGCAGTGGTCAGAGGGTCAGGAGGAAGGAAAACAGGCCAGTACGCTAGACCCCACCTCCCAGTTTGCATTTACATACAATGGGCGGAGAAGGGGAAGCTAATTGGCAGGTATGCAGGATAAGGTGGGAGAACGCAATAGGCCTATATTTCAGCCACTATTTGGCTCGACTTGGTGCTGGATTTTAAAATTCTCAACTTTATTTTCAAATCGAGCCATGGCCTTGCCCCTCTGTAGCTTGCTGTAGTCCTACATCTGCCCTCTCAGGTGGATGTAAAGAAGCCCATGGGACTATTCAGCAACAACAACTTGCATTTATATAGCGCCTTTAACATAGTAAAACGTCCCAAGGCACTTCAAAGGTAGGTTTTAAAGAGCGAGTTAAAGGAAGAGAGATGGAGAGGTTCTGGGAGGGAATTCCAGAGTTTAGGGCCTAACCAGCTGAAGACACGGCCACCAATGGTGGAGCTATTAACATCGGTGATGTGCAAGAGGCTGGAATTGGAGGAGTGTAGAGATCTTGGAAGGTTGTAGGATTGGAGGAGGTTACAGAGATAGGGAGGGGCAAGGCCATAAAGGGATTTAAAAACGAGGATGATAATTTTAAAATCCAGGCTTTGCCGGACTGGGAGCCATTGTAAATCAGTGAGCACAGAGGTGATAGGCAATTGGGCAATGTTCCCTGTAAGCTACGCTTTGTTCTGCGTGGCCTGTTTCCTTTAGTGTGTTGTCCCTTTAAATCTCTGTGCATGCATGGGTATTTACAATGGAGTAGCCGGTGAGCGGCCTGCACGGGACCTTTTCCATGACTGCGCGGCTGCAGTGATGGGTGATCGGGACTTGGAGCAAGTTAGGATACATGCAGCAGAGTTTTGGATGAGCTCAAGTTGACAGAGGGTGAAAAGTGGGAGGCCGGTCAAGAGAGCATTGGAATAGACAAGTCTAGCGGCAACAATTAATGCAACCATTAATTGCATAAAAGTTTAGTTTAATAAAAACCTCATGAAGCTGGAGGAACTGAACTACTTCAAACCTCTTTTCATTTCCTCTTTGAGGTCGAGTTCCCCAGGGAATGGAGTGGGAAGTGCAGCCTCCACTGTCTTGCAAATAAAAGCCTGGTGTTTAGCTGAATTTGAAAATTGCAATGAACATTACGAATCCGTTAGTTAAATTCCCCGTAATTATCAGTGTTGTGCAGCTGCATTTGAACACGTTTGTGAGGCTGTAAACATTTTGCAACAACTGCAAATCACTTTGCTTGAAGGCCACACTGTATGATGATTCATCCTTGTGTGTTACGCACTTGTTCTATCTTTTATCTTCATGAAAAAGTGATGTCCAGAAGTTGCTAAACGAAAAGCTTACAATAATAATAACAGGCATCATTTTGTGTTGTGACAAAAATTATGTATCGCTTTTCCTCCAATCTAGCATGCTATATTATATAATGTATTGTACGTTATATTTGCTGCTCACAGTGTAGTCTTCTCTACATTGTGAGACCAAATGTAGATTAGGTAACTGCTTTGCTGAACACCTATTTCTGCCAGTATTGTGACAATACTGGAACTTGGAAATAGTGAAATGCAGCACTGGAGAAGAATAGGGGCACATCCAGACACCCGAACAAAAATTTGATCAACAGTTAAACAATCAATAACTGATCTTGTTTTGTTTTGGAGAGTGTATGTGATTCAGAGATCGTCCCTATGGGGAAAGGTACTGGAGCTCTTCCCTACAGGGAGGGTCCCAGACATCGCCCTATGGGGAGGTCCCAGACATCATCCCTATGGGGAGAGTCCCAAACATCACCCTATGGGGAGGGTCCCAGACATCGCACTACAGGGAGGGTCACAGACATCGCCCTACAGGGAGGGTCCCAGACATCATCCCTATGGGGAGGGTCCCAGACATCGTCCCTATGGGGAGGGTCCCAAACATCGCCCTATGGGGAGGGTCCCAGACATCGCCCTACAGGGAGGGTCCCAGACATCATCCCTATGGGGAGGGTCCCAGACATCGTCCCTATGGGGAGGGTCCCAAACATCGCCCTATGGGGAGGGTCCCAGACATCGCCCTATGGGGAGGGTCCCACACATCACCCCTATGGGGAGGGTCCCAGACATCGCCCTATGGGGAGGGTCCCAGTGATCATCCCTATGGGGAGGGTCCCAAACATCGCCCTAGGGGGAAGGTCCCAGACATCGTCCTATGGGGAGGGTCCCAAACATCGCCCTATGGGGAGGGTCCCAGACATCGTTCTATGGGGAGGGTCCCAGACATCGCCCTATGGGGAGGGTCCCAGACATCGTTCTATGGGGAGGGTCCCAGACATCGCCCTATGGGGAGGGTCCCAGACATCGTCCCTATGGGGAGGGTCCCAGACATCGCCCTATGGGGAGGGTCATAAACATCGCCTATGGGGAGGGTCCCAGACATCGCCCTATGGGGAGGGTCCCAGACATCGCCCTATGGGGAGGGTCCCAGACATCGCCCTATGGGGAGGGTCCCAGTGATCATCCCTATGGGGAGGGTCCCAAACATCGCCCTATGGGGATGGTCCCAGACATCGCCTTTGGGGAGGGTCCCAGATATCGCCCTATGGGGAGGGTCCCAGACATCGCCCTATGGGGAGGGTCCCAGACCTCGTCCCTTTGGGGAGGGTCCCACACCTCGTCCCTATGGGAGGGTCCCAGACATCGCCCTATGGGGAGGGTCCCAGACATCGCCCTATGGGGAGGGTCCCAAACATCGGCCTATGGGGAAGGTCCCAGACATCGCCCTATGGGGAGGGTCCCAGACATCGCCCTATGGGGAGGGTCCCAGACATCGCCCTATGGGGAGGGTCCCAGACATCGTCCCTATGTGGAGGGTCCCAGACATCGCCCTATGGGGAGGGTCCCAGACATCGCCCTATGGGGAGGGTCCCAAACATCGCCCTATGGGGATGGTCCCAGACATCGTCCTATGGGGAGGGTCCCAAACATCGCCCTATGGGGAGGGCCCCACACATCGCCCTATGGGGAGGGTCCCAGACATCGTCCCTATGTGGAGGGTCCCAGACATCGCCCTATGGGGAGGGTCCCAGACATCGTCCTATGGGGAGGGTCCCAGATATCGCCCTATGGGGAGGGTCCCAGACATCGCCCTATAGGGAGGGTCCCAGACCTCGTCCCTATGGGAGGGTCCCAGACATCGGCCTATGGGGAGGGTCCCAGACATCGTCCCTATGGGGAGGGTCCCAAACATCGGCCTATGGGGAGGGTCCCAGACATCGTCCCTTTGGGGAGGGTCCCAGACATCGTCCCTATGGGGAGGGTCCCAGACATCGCCCTATGGGGAGGGTCCCAAACATCGCCCTTTGGGGAGGGTCCCAGACATCGCCCTATGGGGAGGGTCCCAGACATCGCCCTATGGGGAGGGTCCCAGACATCGCCCTATGGGGAGGGTCCCAGACATCGTCCCTACGGGGAGGGTCCCAAACATCGCCCTATGGGGAGGGTCCCAGACATCGCCCTATGGGGAGGGTCCCAGACATCGTCCCTATGGGGAGGTTCCCAGACATCGTCCCTATGGGGAGGGTCATAAACATCGCCCTTTGGGGAGGGTCCCACACATCGCCCTATGGGGAGGGTCCCATACATCGTCCCTATGGGGAGGGTCCCAGAGATTATTCCAATGGAAGTGGTCTTGCGGTTAGAATCCTGTACATGTTGTGGTGTGGCAAGAATGGGGTACTCCCCTGTACACATGGTGTGAGGTGCAGGAATGTGAGTATGCCCCTGTAGAACGAATACTACCACATTTCACTGTGCAAATCATCTTTCAATTAAAACAAGATCTCACTGGTATAAAAACTCCCTTCTCCTGTCGACTGGATGTAGAAGCGTACACAGAAGGTGACCTGTATAGGCATAGGGAAACTTTTCAGCTTCTCCGAACTGACTGGTATTGCAAAGTCATGGGAGAGTGCTGCAAAATGTCACATGTATAATTCCACATATCCTGCCTCAAGCTCACGCAACCTTGACTTAAATTATTGTTGAACTTGTTTTTCTAGACTCACTCCAAAACAAGCATTTAACCTCAATGTAGAATAAGATAATAAATTGAGTGCACTGCAGTGCCACTTACAGCTGAATGGGCTAATTGTTGAGCAGTCGTAATTATCCTGACCTTGCCGTGTTGTTGCTGTGTAATGTATACAACGTCGTGTGGGCTGTGAATTTAACTCTATCTTCCAGGGTGTGTGTTTTTTTAACTATGAAAAATAAGAGATATAAAGAAAAATAAGACTTGCATTTATGTAGCGCATTTCACAACCTCGGGACATCCCAAATCGCTTTACAGCCAATGAAGTACTTTTGAAGCGTAATCACTGTTGTAATGTAGGAAATGCAGGAGTCAATTTGTGGACATCAAGATCCCAAAAAAGCAATGAACAGAGAATCAATTTTTTTTGTTGACGTTGGTTGGGGGGATTAATGTTGGCCAGGTCATTGGGGAGGACATCCCTACTCTTCCTCCAAATAATGCCGCGGGAGCTTTTACGTTCACCTGAGAGGGCAGATGGGGGATGTGCTTTAATAGGTTGGATAGGTTAGGTGAGTGGGCAAACACATGGCAGATGAAATATAATGTAGATAAATGTGCGGTTATCCACTTTGGTGGTAAAAACAGAGAGACAGACTATTATCTGAATGGTGACAGATTAGGAAAAGGGGAGGTGCAATGAGACCTGGGTGTCATGGTACATCAGTCATTGAAGGTTGGCATGCAGGTACAGCAGGCGGTTAAGAAAGCAAATGGCATGTTGGCCTTCATAACAAGGGGATTTGAGAACAGGGACAGGGAGGTGTTACTACAGTTGTACAGGGCCTTGGTAAGGCCACACCTGGAGTATTGTGTACAGTTTTGGTCTCCTAACTTGAGGAAGGACATTCTTGCTATTGAGGGAGTGCAGCGAAGGTTCACCAGACTGATTCCCGGGATGGCGGGACTGACATATCAAGAAAGACTGGATCAACTGGGCTTGTATTCACTGGAGTTCAGAAGAATGAGAGGGGATCTCATAGAAATGTTTAAAATTCTGATGGGTTTAGACAGGTTAGATGCAGGAAGAATGTTCCCAATGTTGGGGAAGTCCAGAACCAGGGGTCATAGTCTAAGGATAAGGGGTGTAAGCCATTTAGGACCAAGATGAGGAGAAACTTCTTCACCCAGAGAGTGGTGAACCTGTGGAATTCTCTACCACAGAAAGTTGAGGCCAATTCACAAAATATATTCAAAAAGGAGTTAGATGTAGTCCTTACTACTAGGGGGATCAAGGGGTATGGCGAGAAAGCAGGAATGGGGTACTGAAGTTGCATGTTCAGCCATGAACTCATTGAATGGCGGTGCAGGCTCGAAGGGCCGAATGGACTACTCCTGCACCTATTTTCTATGTTTCTATGTTTCTATGTCTCATACAAAAGACAGCACCTCTGACAGTGCAGCACTCCCTCAGTGTTGGTCTTGGCATTGTACTCAAGTCTCTGGAGCTGGGCTTGAACGAAACAACCTTCTAACTCAAGAGGCCAGAACGCTACCATTTGAGCCACAGCTGATGCCTATCTGAAGTAATAAATGAAGTTGAAAGCTGGTACAAAGTTATAAAGAAAGAGATAAGAGAAGAGCTAAGTTGTGAATCTTGACATTTTAGCATCAAGGACAGTCAGCATGGATTTGTTAAGGGAAGGTCGTGTCTGACTAACTTGATTGAATTTTTTGAGAAGGCAACAAGGAGGGTCTATGAGGGTAGTGCGTTTTGTGTAGTATATGTGGATTTTAGCAAGGCTTTTGATAAGGTCCCACATGTTGGACTGGTCACAAAAGTAAAAGCCCATATGATCCAAGACAAAGTGGCATGTTGGATCCAAAATTGGCTCAGAATCAGGAAGCAAAGGGTAATGGTTGATGGTTTTTTTTGTGATTGGAAGGCTGTTTCCAGTGGGGTTCCGCAGGGCTCATACTAGGTCCCTTGCTTTTTGTGGTGTACATCAATAATTTAGCCTCGAATGTAGCGGGTATGATTAAGAAGTTTGCAGATGATACAAAAATAGGCTGTTGGGCTGATAATGAAGAAGAAAGCTGTAGACTGCAGGAGGACATCAGTGGACTGGCCAAAGGGGCAGAACAGTGGCAAATGGAATTCAATCCGGAGAAGTGTGAGGTAATGCATTTGTGGAGGGCTAACAAGGCAAGGGAATACACAATAAATGGTAGGACACTGAGAAGTGTAGAGGAACAGAGGGATCTTGGAGTGCATGTCCACAGATCCCTGAAGGTAGCAGGCCAGGTAGATAAGGTGGTTAAGAAGGCATACGGAATACATGCCTTTAGTAGCCGAGGCATAGAATATAAGAGCGGGGAGGTGATGCTTGAAATGTATAAAACACTAGTTAGGCCACAGCTGGAGTACTGCGTGCAGTTCTGGTCACCATATTACAGGAAAGATGTATTGCACTAGAGAGGGTACAGAGGAGATTTACGAGAATGTTGCCAGGCCTGGAGAATTTTAGCTATGAGGAAAGATTGGATAGACTGGGTTTGTTTTCTTTGGAACAGAGGAGGCTGAGGAGAGACCTTATTGAGGTGTGTAAGATTGTGGTGATTATTTATACTTTTCTGTTCCTTCTGTGCCTGCGTCCTCTGGACTCTGCCTCCTGCCCGGAACCGGAACCGGATGTGGGGCCCCGCAATTATCTGACCACATAGTTTCTCTGAGACTGCGGGCGGTGGCCGGGGAGAGAGAGAGCGAGGGAGAGAGGCGAGGGGGTGGGGGGGGGGGAGAGAGAGAGCCTGGGGGTGGGGGGGAGAGAGAGAGAGAGAGCCTGGGGGGGATGGGGAAGAGAGAGAGAGAGAGTCTGGGGGTGGGGGGGGGGGAAGAGAAGGCGCGAGCTTGGAGGGGGTGGGAGGGGGAAGAGAGAGTGAGAGAGCCTGGGGTGGGGGGGGGGCAGAAGAGCGAGAGAGAGAGAGAGAGAGAGCCTGAGGGAGGGGGGAAGAGAGAGAGAGAGAGCATGGGAGGGAAGAGAGAAAGAGAGAGAGAGAGAGCCTGGGGGTTGGCGAGAAGAGAAAGACATGGATGTGGGGGGGGTGGGGGATCGGAGGGGAGAGGGAACTCAGGGAAGACAGATCACATTCTTCCAACCCCCTTTACACCCACACCTGATACCTGATTTCTCGGAAAGCTCGGTGCGTGTGTTACAAGGGACATCATTGGAATGGATACAATCCAGAAGTCACGACACTTATTCACTTCATACCCAATAAACCTGTTAACAATCCGAACACAATGTCCCATCTATGGTGGGGCGGGGCGGGGGGGGGTAAGGGACATCAGCTGGGGGAGGCAGCATTTGCGCTGGGATAATGGACTTCGGCTGGGGGCGGCAGCACTTGTGTTGGGGTAAGGGACTTTGGCAGGAACTTTGGAGGCTGGGTTGTTCGAGATCTGTCCTCTATGGCTTCAGAAGTGAGAATGGATCAAATTAAAATTTGCAAAGTCAGTCACAATTTGGGCTGGGCGGTTCCATTTACACATTCGAGAGAAACTTCAGGGTGTGGCTTATCCTCCAAGGGGACCAATTAGCAATAGGTCATGTGATAATGGAGAGCCAATCAGAGACATGGTGGCCATTTTATTAGTACAAATAGTTGTGTGCATAAAATTATGATGGGCCTAGATAGATTGGATTGGAAGGACCTATTTCCCTGAGCAGAGGGGCCAATAACCACGGAGCAGAGATTTAAAGTAATTGGTAAGAGGTTTAGAAGGGATTTGAGGAGAAATGTTTTCACCCAGAGGGTGACGGGGGTCTGGAACTTACTGCCTGAAGGGTGATAGAGGCAGAAACTCTCATAGCATTTAAAACGTACTCGGATATGCACTTGAAATGCCGTAACCTACAAGGCTACGGAACAAGAGCTGGAAAGTGGGATTATGCTGGATAGCTCTTTGTCGGCCAGCACGGACATGATGGGCTGAATGGCCTCCTGTGCTGTAATTTCTATGATTCTATGAGCAGTGTGAAATAGGATATCAAGAAAACTGTTCTATTAGTCTTCTACGTGTAAAACCTGGTATCGATGGCAATTTGCTGTAATAATGTTCTGCTAACGTCAGTCATTTAGCATACATGTGTTCACATGGAATCTGATGTCTTAAGGGTTAACAAAAGCTGACTTCCTACAGTACTGAAGAATGGCTGATCACTCGCAATATCTATTGGTGGCTCAGTGAACCCAGTTTCTTCCAGTTTGCTCCATGGGTGGTCATGGATAAGAAAAGGTTTTTCAAAGAAGAAGGCGGAGGGGAGAAAATAGCGTGTGTGATTGTTCTGGCTGAAGGTGATGCTTTGTTGTGCTTTACGCGGGTATGCAGGCTTTTGTGAATGAAGCTATGGTAATGAGGCAAACTGAATCGCACCAAAACTATCGCTTAGGGTATGTTTATACACATTTTGCCAGAAATGCAGTGCTTTAAAGCCTTTGTATTGTGAAGCATTTCTTTTTGATTTGCAAGCCACAAATCCCTGTTTTTATATACAAATGTGTTTATATATATATATATATATATATATAATTCTACATGATGGTATTACTGCTGACAGGGGAAGTTTATGTTATTAATACCAAACATTAGTGATAGATGTTCAGGCTAGGTGAACAGGATGGGGGAGGAGTCTAAATGTGATCATGCCATGCTCTGTGGGTGGCACAGAGCAAACTCCCTGGGGGTGGCGGGGAATGCACTTATGGGTGGGTAGGAAATGAGACCTTGGTAGGCAGGAAGTGGTTGGTGTTCACAGCCATTTATATTTTCCTAGCCACCTAATGTTATTAATTGTTATTATTATTCAAAGCCAGTTATTATTTTTGTAACATCCTGTGGTATTTAAGTGAGTGCATGTGTAGAGCTTTAGTCTTGCACATGATGCTGAAGGGTTGAAGTCTTCGTGAAAACTCTTCATTTACGATCCCATCCTGAATCTGATTTGAACAATTTTTTTTGAATATAACTGAATGTGTTAGCTTGGTTCATTTGGTAAAGAAAAAAGAACGAATTTGCATTTCTATAGTGCCTGTTATGACCTCATGCCATCCCAAAGCACTTCACAGCCAGTTGTTGATGCCAGTTCATTGGATATATTCAAGAGGGAGTTAGTTATGGCCCTTACGGCTAAAGGGATCAAGGGGTATGGAGAGAAAGCAGGAAAGGGGTACTGAGGGAATGATCAGCCATGATCTTATTGAATGGTGATGCAGACTTGAAGGGCCAAATGGCCTACTCCTGCACCTATTTTCTATGTTTCTATGTTTCTATGAATGTAGGAAACGCGGCAGCCAATTTGCACACTCCAAGGTCCCACAAACAGGAATGCGATAATGACCAGATAATCTGTTTTAGTGATGTTGGTTGAAGGATAAATATTGGCCAGGACATCCCCTGCACTCGCCTCTGAGTCAGAAGGTCAAATTCCACTACAGACTTGAGCACCTAATCTAACCTAAGTGCAGCACTGAAAGAAGACTGAACTCTCAGAGGTGCCGTCCTTCAGATGAAATATTATTCATTCAGTAGGATGTCGTTGGCCGTCTTGAGAGAAAGTTGGTCAACTATGAGACTGCCTGTTTATTTAATTCCTCACAACACCAAACCATCGCTGATTGTCAACTAATGGCCAAGGCCATTAATCCATCTGTGTAGACTGCAGGAAATTCAACAGAGCAATGAGTTTTAAAAATCCCACCTCACAAACAGAGCCATAGAAATGCAGGTTGCGTCAGCCATGCTGAAAAGGAATGATGGAGATGCAGGGCTATTTGGAGATGCAGGGCTATCAATTGCTTGTAAACAGCTTTTGGTAAATAGCAAGCCACAATGTTTTCTCCCAGGGAAACCAGGTCTTATCAAGGGTACAAACAGAGGAGTAGCAAGCTGAGCTAATGACATTATCGTAACGTTGCCTCAAAGGTCAGATATTGAGATGAGGAGCGTATATGGATGTCAATTTTCAGCTTTTTATGTCTGTTTTTTGCTGTGTAAAAACAGCTTGTTAATGGTGTCAGCCATGGCTCAGTTGATAGCACTCTTGCCCCTGAGTCAGCAGATTGTGGGTTCAAAGAGCCACCCCAGGGACTTGAGCACAAAATCCAAGCTGAAACTCCAGTGTAGTACTGAGGGGGTGCTGCATTGTGATCTTGCTTTGGGCAAAGTCCACCTGTTCTGGTTGTTCAGGTGGCAATATTAGAAGTTTTACTATGTATTAATACAAGTTCTTGTTGTTGTCAATGTTCAAAATCTTGTGGCACTATTCGAAGAAGAGCAGGGTGTTCTCCTAATGACTTTGCCAGCATTCCACCATCCTTGACCAACATCACCAAGCATTGATTAACTGGATATTTATCTCATCAATGTTTGTGAGATTTTGCTGTGCACAAAATGACTACCATGTTTAGCAGCAGATATCATACTTCAATATGATTCATTTATTTAATATGAAGTGTTTCAAGATTTTTTTTTTAGATATAAAGACACTATATAATTGCAAGTCTGTCTTTTTTTCAATTGATTCCTCTGTATGAAAGACAGCTCTGAATGTTCCATATCCTTTTTGCATATGGTGAGGAAGCCCATATAAGGATAGTAAATTTGGATTTCTTTTCTCACTCAGACATATGAAAGAATATTATAAATGATTGACTGTCCATTGTAAATGTCCACTTTCTTAAAATAAGATGGAAAACCATATATGGATGGCATGTTCAAACAATCCATTGTTGTTTATATAGTTGAAAGGTTTATGACTGAATTCCCAGATGCCCAAGCACTCTTTCATCGTGGTGACTGTTAGTACTTTTCCAAGGAAGGTTGATGATTAATGTGATGGCCAAGACTGTACCAGGAGATGAACCCTTGCAACCCTTTCTGTCGTGCCATTCGTCACTGTGCATTGCAGGCACCTTGCTGTGTTACTTCTTCAAAAAGCATCAAGCATAAGGAGACCTCAGGTGATCCATCTCCCCAATCTTATGCTGTACAACTACTCTTTGTATTTTTTATTGATTTCCTTCCTTCCCCATGCTCTTACATCACTTATTTTGTCTGTTTCATTTTGTTTTCCTTGGTGTTACAATTTCTTTCTGCATCTTCACCCTCTTATCTTTCCATTTTAGCCGTATTTCCCTTCCCACAGAGATGTTGATTCCCAGTTCAAGCCTCCCTTGTCACAGCTGAGTGTCATGTTCTGTCCCATTCATTTAAAACTGCACAAAACAGCAGTAACTCAGTGCAGTTAAGTACAGGCATTATTTTAAGTGTGCTACATCAGTGTATCTGGTCACACACAGACCATTGTGGACAATAACCTGAGACCATTGCTCCTGAACACTAATCTTCCTCCGTGTGTCAACAGCATCTTGCCTGTTCGTTGCTAAACTAACTCTGCAGAGGAATGATGGTTAACACCATCTTTAAACAATGGGTGGAAAAATCAGAACAGCTCTAATAATGGAACAATATAAGAAGACATTAATAAACTTGCAGAATGGGTTTTTAATTGGCACATTCATTTCAATTTAGATAAATGTGAGGTGGTGCATTTTGGTAGAAAGAATAAGGAGGCCACATACTGCTTGGATAATAAGAGTCTAAATGGGATAGAGGAGCAGAGGGATCTGGAGGTACAAATACACAAATCATTGAAAGTAGCAATGTAGGTTAATAAGATCATTAAAAACCAAGCCAAGCACTGGGGTTTATTTCTAGGGGGATAGAATTGAAAAACAGGGAAGTCATGTTAGCATTATATGGAATCTTGGTGTGTACAGTTCTGGTCTCCATATTATAAAAAAAGATATAAGGGCATTGGTGAAGGTGCAAAAACGATTTACAAGGATGATACCAGAACTGAGAGGGTACAACTAAAAGGAAAGACCGACCAGGAGGAGGCCCTTTTCTCTAGAAAAGAAAAGATTGAGAGATGGTGAAGGGATTCGATAGAGTAGACATAGAGAAGATGTTTCCAATTGTAAGGGATTTAAAAATTAGGGGATATTAAAAAAAAAGATAAATCCAATAAAGAATTCCAGAGAAACTTATTTACCCAAAGGGCTAGATTTTAGGCTTTTCTGTTTTCAGGGCGATAATGGCGGTGTGGTGGGAAAGGTAGCGGCCGGGAATAGTTTGCATCTTAGTTATTAAGTTTGGGCATCTGGGCCCTGTGTCAGGGGGCGCAGCGCTAAGGGAGGCATTGTACACCTCTCTTAGCACAAGGAAGAGAAACTCCCGAGCTAAACAGCCAGCCAGGGAGAGCTCCAAGAGAGGCCTGCGGGGAGGGAGGAATCTTAAAAAAAAAACCACAAAAACCTTCCTAAAGCATTGCCCACACCACTGCAACACAAATCGCACAAAAAATTAAAAGAAAAAACACTTGCACTTAGTTTTGGAGTCCATTACCTTCCTCTCTTCCGCTGGGATCGCTGGACCGCTTTGATTCCCCAGGTGGTCATTGTGGGTGCACTTCCAGGCGAACAGGTCGGGCAAGACTCAAAGCTCACACCGGTGTCACAACCAGGGGCGCCACTGCAAAACCCGACCGGAGGATCGTGGCGGGGTGCAGGAGACCTCACCGCCATCTTTCATGCCAGTCCGGGGCGAAACCTGGAGCGCAAAGGACCGGAAAATCCAGCCCAAAGTGTGGTAAGAATGTGAAACGTGCTGCTTAAGTAGTTGAAGCAAATAGCATAGATGCATTTAAGGGGAAGCTAGATAAGTACATGAGGGAGAAAAGAATAGAAGGGTATGCTGATAGCATTAGATGAACAGGGGCGGGAGGAGTCTTGTATAGAACATAAATGCCAGCATAGACATGTTGGGCGGAATGGCCTGTTTCTGTACTATAGACTCGATGTAACAATGCCTATTATTAGTGTTTGCCCAGTTTCCTACTACGTTTAATGTATTTCAGTTTCTTATAGTACAATAGTCACTATACTTCAAAAAGTATTTCATTGCCTGTAAAACGTTTTGGGACGTCCTGAGGTTGTGAAAGGCACCATATAAATGCAAGTCCTTCTTTCTTTCTTGCCTTTCAATACTGGTGGAAAATGTAGCCACAAGTGTTTGAAAACAAGGTGCTTCAGATTTACAACACTTTAGGACAGTTAGCACGTTGTTTTATTCCGACTGGTGGTTATGCTATCAGTATAGGGATAGGGGAAAGGTTTTGTCCAGCCAATGTTCATCCTTTATTCATACAGAAATGTTATACCAAAGAAGGCAACCAGTTAAGTGTGTATAAGGTACGTTATGAGGTTAGATTATATGTTGGTTCCTTTTTGGAGCGGTGGGGGGGGTGGGGGGGGGGGGAAGGGGTGGAGGTGTCCTCTTATAACTAAATGGGTGAGGTTGAGTCCATAATGGAATATGTTGTAGATATAATGCTGAACCATATTGTCTGTTCTTTTTCCATGTATTCTTGTGTGGTCCTTTACAGGATGTCCCTCGTTGAGCTGTGCAAAGAAAACGTGGGATATCGGTGCAACAAAAAATAAATAATGTGCAAACATTTCCATTTTAATTTTCATTGAAATTAAACCAGACTATAATTAGAAATTGTTGATTTTGTTCATGAACAGTAGTTAATTTGATTTAATATTTTGTCTTTCGGATATGGGTGATGTTGGCAAAGCTGCATTTATTGCCCAACCTTGGATAGCTGAGATGGTGATGGTGGGAATTATTTTTGAACTGCTGCAGTTTTTGTGGTGATGGTGCTCCCACAATGGTGTTCGGCAGGGAATTCCAGAATACTGACCTAGTGACAATGAAGGAACAGTGATATACATCCAAGTCAGGATGGTGTGGGACCTGGAGGGAATGATGTTCCCAGAACACTGCTGCTCTTGTCCTTCTTTGTAGTTGAGAATAGAAAGAAAAGCTTACATTTATATTGTGTCCTTCATGTCCTCCTGACCTCCCAAAGTGCTTTACAGCCAATGAATTACGTTTGAAGTTTAGTCATTGTTGTAATGTTGGAAACGCAACATCCAATGTGCACACAGCAAGGTCCCACAAACAGCAACGTGATAATGACCAGATAATCTGTTTAGTTATGATGGTTGAGAGGTTAAATATTGGTCAGGAAAGCAGAGAGAAAACTTCTGCTTTTCTTCAAATTAGTGCTGTAGGATCATTTACGTCCACTTGAGAGGGCAGACAGGACCTTGGTTTGACATCTCATCTGCAGGACAGCACCTCCAACAATGCAGTACTGCCATGGAATGTCAACCAAGATTTTGTGTTCCAGTTTCTGGAGTGGCACTACCTCCTGACTCCGAGGCGAGATGCTACCAACTGAGCCACGGCTGACACCGTGGTTGTCAAGTCACAGGGAGGGTTCAATCAAAGTACCCTGGTGTGCTGCTGCAGTGTATCCTGGAGACAGGATGTACTGCAGTCACAGTACATTGAAGATGATGCTTATTGTGCAGTCATTGCTTAAGAGAAATCCACTCTTGTATTCATGAACCCATAGAGGCTCAACCTTAACAGCTGCAAGCTAGAAATTCTAAGCTGCTTATTATAATTCAGGTGCTCTGAAATTATTTTTCTTGTGGCCAACACAAACGATACATCTATAGGCAGGCGCCCATCAACTGAAACATGACTTTATATGCAAAGTAATCTGACACTACTTTACCACGGGAGTAGTTGAGTTCGAGACCATTTGTATCGTTTAATGGGAGGTGAGATAAAAGTTTGGATCAGAGGAAGATACTGGGCCATGGGGAGAAAGCTGGGCAGTAGGACTAGTTTTGGATTGTTCTTCCAAAGAGCCGGCACAGACACAGTTGACCAAATGGCCTTCTTCTGCGCTGTAATGTTTTATGCTTCTATGGGAGGTAACATGTCCCGGGAAAACAAGAGGTCCACTTTGCGTCATGGTGAATACTATACATACAGCACCGAACCTGTCCAACTGATGAAGAAATAACACTTGGGATGGAAATTCGGTCTGTTGCCACCTCTGTTCGCACACTGGAGGGACAGTAATGGCAGCAGTAAAGGCGGCAGAAATCATTTCCGGATGGGCAGCCAGCTTCCAGCGCCCTGCCAGGACATTCGGTACCGGTTTTGCGAGGTCGCGGAGCAGTACCGCCCAGGAGAGGTGAGCTGGTGTGCAATGCCCCTGGTTGCGACAGCGTTTTGAAATTTGTTTTCGGGGGGACCTGTGGTGCCTCATAGCGTGCCTAGTGGGACCACCAAGGAAAGCGGGCGGTCTGAGCTGTGCTGGTGGCATTGAGGGAAGAAATGTCTACCTGAGGTAAGTGTGATTGTTTTTTAATTTTTTAATTTTTGTGATTTATGTTTATGTGGTGTCAGCAATGTATTGGGAATGTTTTTGGTGGGTTTTCTTGCCCAATTTTGTTTCCCCAGGGAAGCCTCTCTTAGAGTGCCCGGAGGTCGGCCCTTTAGCTCAGGATTTTCAGTTGTTCAGGCGGCCTAACACCCTAAATGAGGTGTGAAACGCCTCCCTTAGCACTCCGCTCCACACTCAGGGTCCAGCAGATAAATTTTGTGGATGCAGACGCAAACCATTTCTCGGTGCAAAATTTACTGACCCGTCGCCATTAGCGCCTCAAAATGGGCAGTACCGAATTTCCAACCCTATACTTCTTAATAATACTTTACTTCTTAACATTTTACTTTCCTTTTAAGAAGTAAAATTAAACAGAAGCAAGAGCAAACACAGATGATGTCACTGGATTACAGTAAACAGCTGTTTGATGTCTCACGAGTATAATCCTATGCAGTGAAAGAGCGTACGGGGCCCAGAGGCAACATGAGCCTGCCCACATTGAGATATGTGTGCGCACTAGGTCCGTGCAGCAGAGCAGGTCACCAGTCATCCTGGTTCAACCCTTGCCACTGGATAAAGGCCTAGCTCTGTCGAGCCCGTGTGGTGGCTGATGTGCAACGGTCACCACACGTTAAAAAAATCCACGCACAGGCATCTTCCACCCACTCAATTGGAGTTCAGGACTGGAACATCAGATCCTTCATTGAAACATCTGTGAACTCTCGGGGAAGCAAGTCATCCTCGTTCGAGGGACCGCCTATGATAATCCTGTTACAAAATAATGAACTTAGCAAAATTTCATTAATTCTTCAAATTTGGCACAAACAAGAAAAGCTTATCCATAAATTAGAATATTGATGTAGTATTTCCAGTAGCTTCGGTTCATTTAACTGTTTGATGAATAGTGTGTTCACTAAAGAAACCTTGAGGCAGTGCAATGCATATCCTGCTCCGGTTTTGAAATGTGAATGGAGACAAAGGAAGATGAAAAGGGTTTCTTACACAATTAAACAAAACTTGTCAATCACAAATAGTTTTTAAAGGAACAGTAAACACAGATGGTTAAAGACTAGATAGCCAATTGCAAAGATCATGTAAATTCAAGAATCAATACTAAAATTCTCTGAGACCCGGGTAAACTTTGGGGCCGAAATTCAGTGCAGCCAGAAAGCTGGTGGTGTTGAGGCCTTTTTTCCCTCGATTAGCGCCGCAAAGTTTGCGGCAGCGATTGGATCCAAATTTAGCTTTTTGACCACAAAAAAGTGTTGCAGTTTTATTAGCCCTGCAAAGCTGAAAGTTTGCAGTCTTAATGGGGCATTATTCCCATGGGAAATTCACCCTTAGGGTGATGTGGCAGCTGCCATTGCAGCACTGGTGCGAAGGAACAAGCGTATCGGTGCTGCTTTGGTGAGGATGGCCGCCGCTCTGCAAGAGTCGACGGAGCGTCTAAGCGCTGTCATATCTTGGTGTCTTTCAGACTGTGGCTGCTCACATGCAGTCTCAGCTGGATGCCCCCCGAGACCTCAGTGTTGCTTTCGCGCTTGGGTCCACCACGGGCCACGGGAGACCTTCTGGTGTGGCGCCACACCACCGACCGAAGCTCCCTCAGATTGGTGGTGGTGGTATTATGCCGCCCCTGGTGACTTACTCAGGCTCCTCGGGCCAGGATACAGATGATGCGCTCCCTCCGGCTCGCAGCATTCCTAGCCTCAGACCTGTCACTTTGCCAGTGCCTCCATGCATGACCTCGCCCGAGGCAAGCCAGGCTGAACCATCCCAGGAGGGTGTTGACCAATCGCCAGCCGGCCCTTCCAGGCCCAAAGCTGCTCGAAGGTGTCCTAAGGACATCTGTAGCTTTCAGGCAGGGAAGACAGCAGCCTTCCCAGACCCATGAGTCAGCCACAGGGCAGACACTGAGGCAAAGTCACAGGTTAGACACATGCAAAAGGAAATGCACAAAGGTGGTAAATGATGTTTATATGTTATTTTTCTGCACTGTTTATTGTTCTGGTAGTTTATAGCTGTATTGATTATGTGTTAAATCTTTATTTTTCGCACCTATATCTGGGCTGCTGTAAAATGAGGTGAGCATTATTATCATCATCATAGGCAGTCCCTCAGAGACAAGGAAGACTTGCTTCCATTCTAAAAGTGAGTTCTCAGGTGACTGAAGAGTCCAATGTGGGACCTACAGTCTCTGACACAGATGGGGCAGACAGTGGTTGAAGGAAAGGGTGGGTGGGGAGCTTGGGTTGATACATGCTCCTTCCGCAGCCTGCGCTTGGTTTCTGGTTGCTCTTGGCGATGAGACTCGAGGTGCTAAGTGCCCTCCTGGAAGCTCTTCCACCACTTTGGCCGGTCTTGGGCCAGGGATTCCCAGGTGCCATTGGGAATGTTGCACTTTATCAAGGAGGTTTTAGGGTGTCCTTGAAATGTTTCCTCTGCTCACCTGGGGCTTGCTTGCCGTGTTGAGGCTCTGAGAGAGTGAATACTTTGGGAGTCTCGTGTCCGGCATGCGGACGATGTGGCTGGCCCAGTGGAGCTGATCAAGCATAGTCAGTGCTTCGATGCTGGAGATGTTGGCCTGGGTGAGAACACCGACGTTGGTGCATCTGTCCTCCCAATGGATGTGCAGGATCTTGCAGAGGAAGTGTTGGTGGTACTTCTTCAGCGCTTTGAGATGTCTGCTGTATATAGTCCACGTCTCTGAACCATATAGGAGGGCGGGTATCACTACAGCCCTGTAGACCATAAGCTTGATGCCAGATTTGAAGTCCTGGTCTTCAAACACTCTCTTCCTCAGGCGACCGAACTGGCATACTGAAGGCGCTGTTGGACCTCGTCATCGATATCTGCCCTTGCTGACAGTAGGCTCCCGAGGTATGGAAAATGGTCCACGTTGTCCAAGGCCTCAACGTAGATTTTGATAACCGGGTGTGCTGTGTGGCAAGGTGAGGTTGGTAGAGGACCTTTGTCTTATAGATGTTTAGTATAAGGCCTATGTTTTCATACGCCTCGGTGAAGGTGTTGACGATGGTTTGAAGTTTGGCCTCCGACTGTGCGCAGAAGCAAGCATCATCTGCATACTGTAGTTTGATGACAGAGGATGGATCTAGCCTGGAGGCGGCAGAGGTTGAACAGATTCCCATTTGTTACCGCTTAGAATGCAGAGCTGGGGCGACGTTTCCAGTCTGAGCCCATGGATTGAGATTTCAGTTTTCTCTCGGTGAATCTCGGGATCTCTACTTCTCTCTCTCTCTCTAGTTTTTTCCCCCTTTTTTCTTTCTTTATTCTTATTTCTCTATTTCTCTCTCTCCCAATCAAATTTTCTCTTTCTGTTTCTCATTCCCTTTCCTCACCTATCTCTTTCTCCTTTCTCTTTTGCTTCCTTCCCTCTCTCTCCCTCTCTCTTTCCCTCTCCCCCTCTCTCTCTCACCTCTCTTTCTATCTTCCTCTCTCTCTCTTCCTCTCCCTCTCTCACCCTCTCTTTCTCTCTCCCTCCTTCTCTCCTCTCTTTCTCCTCCTCTTCCCCTCTCTCTTTACCTCTCCTTCACCCTCTCTCTTTCCCCATCTTCTCTCCCTCCCCTTGAGTGCGGATTCTGTACTGAACTCCTCCGGTCCATTGAAGAGGCTCATGGACTTGTTGCTGAGCAAGACGGAGGGGATCTCGCCCCATCCGGAGCGCGCTGATCTCCCTCAGATGATCTCTTACTGGACTTCTCTGTGAGACCGACTCAGCTGCTATTACTTCGAGGGCTCCGGGGAGCTTCCGACCCATCCTCAGGTTGGATCTTACCTTCTTGTCTCTCTCCGCTCCCACGACTCCGGGATCTCTGCCACTCTGTACTGGTCCTCAAAGCTGGTGGGAGCACCGTTAGCTAAAGAGCCGCCTTCTTCAAGCTGAAAATGGGCGGAGTGGCAGCGGTGCGCACTTTTAGCGTGTCACGACTGCCGCAAGCTCCACACCGCCCCAAGAATCGGCGATGGCCCACACCGCTGCAAGACGTCCTGGGCCGAATTTACGTCGGGGCGGCCAGCTGAGCCCAAAGCGACGACCATTCAATTTTGACGAATGGCCGCCGCAAATGCGCAGTAACGGTCCTTCCCGGGACCGTGAATTTCGGGGCCTTTGTGTCTAAACAATTGTTAAGCAATCCACCCAGACTGAGGTCACTCCTCCACTCTTTGAAGTAACATATGAGTTCTAGCTAGTCATTCTCCAAGAGGCAGCAATGCTTACAATCATCATCACACTGCAAATGTGCGGGATTCAATGTCAGGTTCGTCAAACGGAACAAATTCAATTAGATATACCTTATTTACATCGGATCTCATACTTCATACAGTATTTGTGGGTCAGAATGGTACAGTAAACTGTTGCATTACACAAGGAGACCTAAAAATTGCTCCCACGATCATAAACTACTAGCCTTCTGTCTCAGGATTGTACCTCCAAGCATATCTCTTGCTGGGGTAAGAAAGAATGCTATGTAAATATCCAGAGTAAGTGGAAGACCTATTGTAAAACTGAAGGAGATGGGGCAGTTAACATACTGCCTTGCAATACAAATACACAAATCACTAAAAGTTGCAACACAGGTTAACAAGGCCATCAACAAAAGCAAACCAAGCACTAGGGTTTATTTCTAGAGGTATAGAATTGAAAACAATGGAAGTTATGCTAAACATGTATCGATCTTTGATTAGACCATACTTAAAGTACTCCATATAGTTCTGGTCGCCATATTATAAAAAGGATATAGAGGCACTGGAGAGGGTGCAGAGAAGATTTACAAGGATGATACCAGAACTGTGAGGGTATACCTATCAGGAAAGGATAAACAGGCTGGGTCTCTTTTCTCTTGAAAAAAGAAGGCTGAGGGGTGACCTAATAGAGGTCTTTAAAATTGTGAAAGGTTTTGATACAGTGGATACAGAGAGAATGTTTCTACTTGTGGGGAAGAGCATAACTAAGTCATCATGATAAGATAGTCACCAAGAAATCCCATAGAGAATTCAGAAGAAATTTATTTACCCAAATAGTGGTGAGAATATGGAACTTGCTACCACAAGGAGTGGTTGAAGCGAATAGTATAGATACATTTAAGGAGAGACTAGACAAGTATATGAGGGAGAAGGGAAAAGATGGTTACGCTAATAGATTTAGATGAGGAAAGACAGGAGGAGGCTTGAGTGGAGCATAAACACCAGCATGGACTGGTTGGGCCGAATGGCCTGTTTCTGTGCCATATATCCTATGTAATTATATATCTAGATTCTATACTATGGGTCCTATGTTTTCTTCGGAGGTGTGGCTAATGAGGGTACGGGGCCCAGAGGCAGCACGGGCCAGCCCACAATGCGATATGTGTGCGCACTAGGTCCGTGCAGCAGAGCAGGTCTCCAGTCATCCTGGTTAATCCTTGCCACTGGATAAAGGCCTAACTCTGTCGAGCCCGTGTGGTGGCTGGTGTGCAATGGTCACCACACATTAAAAAAATCCATGCATCTTCCACCCCTTCAACTGGAGTTCAGGATTGGAACATCAGGTCCTTCATTGAAACATCTGTGAACTCTCGTGGAAGCAAGTCATCCTCGTTCGAGGGACCGCCTATGATGATGGGATGTTTTCTTCTGCCCCTGCATCTACTCCAAGTATAACATGGAAAAGTAGAAAGGGTACAAAAGGAACAGATTATTGAGTACCGTGAGCAGGACTGGAGAAATTAGAAGAGTAACAAATTAATTCCCTATCCTCCACAGCCCAAGTAGATACCTAGTTTGAATGTAAGGAATTCATTTGGTAAAATGGTCTGCTAGCAACCTGTTGAATCACAGCCAGTTTGAACGATAATAAATTCCAGTGTAATTACCATTAGAGCAGGGATTGGTAGCTATTACTTACATGTGCAAGTGGTCTGTGTTCAAACTTCAAACTTCTCTACAAAATAAATCCATAATGTGGAAATAAAGGGCGGCCAACTCCTTAGAGCTAACTAATGCAAGGACTAAAGGACCATTGCAGCACAACTTGCATGTATTAAGATATTTTGCAAAGCTATTGGGGCAGATTTTAACTTTCGGGTGGAAAACTGGTGTTAGTAGATTGGCTGCTTGCTTATTCATTTTTCTTAGAGTGCACTAACTGGCTACCCAATGGTGCCGGTGGGAGTATCGATCCATTTTGAAAACTAGGCCTCGTTGCCATGACACCAGCAGACTATAGGTGCCCTGCTGCAAATTTCTGACTTCGGGCCAGTGCAATATTGGGTGATCTGGAGACTGGCCGAGCCAACCACAAAGTGGGTCTAGGATCAGGCAGGGGATGGTAGCCAATAGAACTGCCCACCGCTACTGTACAGTCAGCATGTTGAACGCCATTGGCAGAGCTGCAGTGCAAACTTTTAAAATGGAGTGTTTGCCGCATTTCTCTTTTAGCATTAAAAGTGACAGTGACAAATCAAGATGGCATTGATTGGCACACAGGGGTGTTACTGGTCTTTCTGAAGACTGTCAGCATGCCAGTTCTCATCAATGCCCCATTTTCTGTGTAACCACGGTTAGGGCATGCAAATTATTTTTATGTAACGTAGCATTGCACGTGGTAAGTGTAGAAATCCAGGATGCTGTTCCAAATCACCTTTCCTATCTATGGTGCAGAGCCATGTTCCTATGGTGGTGCTGTCTCCTTAGATAATTGCAGCAATTCCTTTTGTTGATATTTTATCCACTTCTCAACAAAGCTGAATTTAGATTGATTTCCTATAATCTAATGTTGGACTTCTGTGGATGTGGCCAATTTTGGAACAGTCTGTGAAGGACTGGTTACAAAAAAAAGAAAGAAGACCGAAACAATTGCATTTATATAGTGCATTTCACAAACTCAGGACATCTCAAAGCGCTTTATAACCAATGACGTACTTCTGAAGTGTAGACACTGTTGTAATGTAGGAAGTGCAGCAGCCAAATTGCACACAACAAGGGCCCACAAACAACAATGTGATAAGGACCAGATAATCTGTTTTAGTGATGTTGGTTAATGGATAAATAGAGGTCAGGACACCAGGCAGAACTCTCTTGCTCTTCAAAATAGTGCCATGGGATCGTTTATGCCAGCCGAGAGGACAGAAAGGGCCTCGGTTTAACGCCTCATCCGAAAGGCGGCACCTGCGACAGTGCAGCGCTCCCTCAGTACTGCACTGGAGTGTGAGCCTGGATTTTGTGCTTGAGTCTCTGATCAATGGTGATGGGGGCAGGGGGGGAGATTTTCACTGTTTGCTGTTGATATTGAAATAATAGTCACATGTAAAAATCACTTTTATGATTTTGCTATGTATAATAAACAGCTGAAATCTTCCTCCACACACAAACGGAGCCTTTCTGGCAGCCAACATGTCATCAGTGCTCCAGACTAATTGATGGAGACAATTTCTATAGAAGAGCTATATGTACCTGAGGATGTCTATAGGCTAAATGTTTGTCATCAGTAGATTTGTATCACAAGGGGCCTGTTTAAACTGGGTCAAACCCTACTGTCTAACGATGAGAGGAAACCAGTGCCTGAAGCTAACTGCAACTGTCAACTTGTGAACTGTGTCTGCTTTCATTATGTAAAAGGCAGCTCAGAGTTCAACCAAAGTAGGCCCTATGGCCCACTATGTCATTACTCCTGTAATTTATTAAACTAGGTCATGCTGTCTCATTTGAGTTTTCCATCTGTACATTCCCTACTAAACCTATTTGTTTCCCTCTACGCAGTGTATAACTTTGATTTTAAGACTTTATCCCAATCTGATTTCATTGACAACTGGAAATTGGACCCTGTTGCTAACAGTTGTGGACAAGTAAATTAGCAGATGATTCCATTTTGCACTGTGTTAGTTACAAAGGTGTAAAAGTTCCAATGCGCCAACTCCTGGTGCATGCTGAGAGTGCACGTTCCGCATTCCCAGCCCACGATTTCCTGTCCATGAAGAGCGTTCTCCTAAGTGATCAAATAGGCCATGGCCTGGAATTCCCACAGGTAGCTTGACATCAGTAGTGGGGAAAATGTTGGAATCGATCATGAAGGACGAAATAGCAGCGCATTTGGAAAGCGGTGACAGAATCGGATCAAGTCAGCATGGATTTATGAAAGGGAAATCATGCCTGACGAACCTTCTGGAATTTTTTGAGGATGTAACTAGCAGAGTGGACAAGGGAGAACCAGTGGATGTGGTGTATTTGGACTTTCAGAAGGCTTTTGACAAGGTCCCGCACAAGAGATTGTTGTGCAAAATCAAAGCACATGGGTATTGAGGGTAATATACGGACGTGGATAGGGAACTGGTTGGCAGACAGGAAGCAGAGAGTCGGGATAAACGGGTCCTTTTCAGAATGGCAGGCAGTGACCAGTGGAGTGCCGCAGGGCTCAGTGCTGGGTCCCCAGCTCTTTACAATATACATTGACGATTTGGATGAAGGAATCGAGTGTAATATCTCCAAGTTTGCAGATGACACTAAACTGGGTGGCGGTGTGAGCTGTGAGGAGGACGCTAAGAGGCTGCAAGGTGACTTGGACAGGTTAGGTGAGTGGGCAAATGCATGGCAGATGCAGTATAATATGGATAAATGTGAGGTTATCTATTTTGGGGGCAAAAACACGAAGGCAGAATATTATCTGAATGGCGACAGACTAGGAAAAGGGGAGGTGCAACGAGACCTGGGTGTCATGGTTCATCAGTCACTGAAAGTGGGCATGCAGGTACAGCAGGCGGTAAAGAAGGCAAATGGTATGTTGGCCTTCATAGCTAGGGGACTTGAATATAGAAGCGGGAGGACTTACTGCAGTTGTACAGGGCCTTAGTGAGGCCTCACCTGGAATATTGTATTCAGTTTAGTCTCCTAGTCTGAGGAAGGACGTTCTTGCTATTGAGGGAGTGCAGCGAAGGTTCACCAGACTGATTCCAGGGATGGCTGGGCTGTCATATAAGGAGAGACTGAATCAACTGGGCCTTTATTCACTGGAGTTTAGAAGGATGAGAGGGGATCTCATAGAAACATATAAGATTCTGACGGAACTGGACAGGTTAGATGCGGGAAGAATGTTCCCGATGTTGGGGAAGTCCAGAACCAGGGGACATAGTCTTAGGATAAGGGGTAGGCCATTTAGGACTGAGATCAGGAGAACCCTCTTCACTCAGAGAGTGGATTTCCCTGCCGCAGAGAGTTGTTGATGCTAGTTCACTGGATATATTCAAGAGGGAGTTAGATATGGCTCTTACGGTTAAGGGGATCAAGGGGTATGGAGAGAAAACAGGAAAGGGGTACTGAAGGAATGATCAGCCATGATCTTATTGAATGGAGGTGCAGGCTCAAAGGGCCGAATGGCCTACTCCTGCACCTATTTTTCTATGTTTCTATGTTTTCCTGACCTCTTGCCCTAAGTTTGGCAGGAGATCCCCAGCGACACTTCTATTTTCAGACATTTTCACTGATCATTCACCAGTGGAGATTCGGGGTCCAATTCTTTTCCAAATTTGCCTAGGTTCTCCAAAAAGACCAAAATTAAAATCCCCGCTAAGAACAATGATCTTGATTCCTTAACTCCTCATCTGGAAATGATTTGGAGGGGGGGCTCCTTCTTGTTCTGAAACAGATGGGTCTCTTCGAACATCAGCAGCTAAGCTGCCGTCTGTAGCAAAAGGCCCAATTGATTAAAATTGGGTCATCTATGAGATTAAAGACCTCTTGTGCCATCACTATGAAAGATCAGGCTTTCCACTAATCTACAGACCAGACTGTCAAAAAAAGTCAATTAGGTCAATCCCTTTAAGGGATAACCACATTAGTCTTTTGAAAAGAAACTGTATAATTAAATCAAAAATGTGGTTCTTCAACTACAGTGTCTAATATCTTTTACGTATTTCTTTCATCAATAGTTATACAAATACAGTGCTTTTGGATTAAGAGAATTTGTGACCATTGATACCTTTAATTTAATTGAAAGTCTGGTACTGTATATAAAAGATTGAATGATCTATAATCAAACACAATTACATTACAGAAGATATTTTAACATGCCAGTCTACTTTCAGATATGGCTCAACTGTCAGTTGGTGAAGGTAGGAAGTTGATGTGTTGCATGAATTAATCAAGTAAAATTCAGTCTGCTGCAGGCCAGAGCAGCTTGTGTGATGTTATGGTCTCATGGCATTGTGCCATCCCAGTCTGGATAAACTATTTTGGGGAATAATGCCTTTACGCTTGGACTAAATTGCTCTTATTTTCCTTTTGATAGTGAATTCCCTAATAGCATGACTACAGATGCAATCTTTTCATGTCATCTTTGGAGTGGAAGACCCACTCTCGTCATTTGGATTAACTGAAGCTGCCCTGCTTCAACTGCTGGCTCGAAGCAGG
Organism: Pristiophorus japonicus; assembly: GCF_044704955.1. NCBI lineage: Eukaryota > Metazoa > Chordata > Chondrichthyes > Pristiophoridae > Pristiophorus > Pristiophorus japonicus. The sequence continues at coordinate 51,112,985 of NC_091981.1, read as the reverse complement.
GCAGCTGTCTTCTCTCATGAATGTCTATGCATGCTGCATAAATGTAGGCATCAGATGCTGTGCACGATAGGGTGACCAGGTGCCAAATGGCATGTGGTCGGTGATACAGAGGGTTGTGCCCGGTGAAATCGAATAGATACCACAGTGAATCTGGCCTGTTCTCTATGAAGTGCCTTAGGACATTTTTCTGTGTTGAAAGTTCTATAGCGATACAAGTTGTTCTTCGTATTTACTGTGCATCTTCTCTAAATTTATTCCAGCATGAAACCAACTCCAGGGAAACAACGAAGTAGAGTGAAGAATCTCGGAGTTTATCTATATGTAGTCTGAAGTAAAACATTTGAGTCTGGCCTGACCTCTATAAAGTTCAATACGAATAGAATATAATGGGGGTCATTTTCAACTAGCTCGGCAGAGTGGAGCTGATTGACTGCCCCTTGTAGAACCTACCCGATTTACATCGCATTGGTTGAGCGGATGGTCTGCTGCACCAAGTTACATTCCCCAACCTACCCCGCTCCCATCTTCAGATTTCTTGAGTGCGCTAAAGATTGTCGACTCCAGCTTCAGGTGTTTTGAGCTGCTGCATCTATGTTGAAACAAGTCTGTTAGAGCCATGATGGCACTCGTTGCCAACTTGTGGGATCATTCATTACCCCGTCCCCATCAGCCAGGTGGGCTTAAAGAGCTAAAGCGCATCTACCTATGAGAGGATGGGAGGGGGGGTGTCATGTCTATCGTGGCTGATCGCGGAGTATTAGCAGTAGGCCTCAAGCAGGCCATACACCAACCCTCTTGTCATCAGAGTTGTCAAGGTTGGGTAGACCAAACAGGGAGGATAAATTACAATAGAAAGGTATATAGTCAAAAGTTGCCCTTCCCTGTTCATGTAACCTCTTCCAGCCCCACAACCCCACCCCCAGATATCTGTACGCATCTAATTCTGGCCTCTTGCGCAGCGCCAATTTTCTTCACTCAACTGTTGGTGGCCATGCCATCAGCTGCCTAAGCCCAAAACTCTGGAATTTCATCCTTAAACCTCTTTGCCTCCCGATCACTCCTCCTATAAGAGGCTCCTTAAAACCTGTCCTAATAACTCCTTATGCGGTTCGGTATAAATTTTGTTTGATAACCCTCCTGTGAACGTTTTCCTACATTAAAGGTGCTATATAAATGCAAGTAGTAGTTGTTGAGGCTATTTTAATTGTACTTGCACAGGCGGACATTTAAATTGGTGCAGGTTACTTACCTGTTGGAAAACTATCAGGATCCTGCTGTCTGGGATCTTAGCGTGCTCTTTTGAGATGGCAAGGCCACCCAAAACCGCAGTGTCCTTCTTTGCCTGCTGGGAAACAACTACAATTTTAACTGATATCTGAGAGTGACAACAGAAAGTGAGGGTTTGTAGGGAGGACATACGATTTTAATATATTGTACATCTGTATATTTCCTGCTAATATCAGAGTAATTCCTGTCTATATCTGAGTAATTCCTGTCTACAAAAAAACTTACTTCCTGGAGACCTGTTTTGGCTACACTTCTGTCAACTTAGAAACATAGAAACATAGAAAATAGGTGCAGGAGCAGGCCATTCGGCCCTTCTAGCCTGCATCGCCATTCAATGAGTTCATGGCTGAACATGCAACTTCAGTACCCCATTCCTGCTTTCTCACCATACCCCTTGATCCCCCTAGTAGTAAGGACTGCATCTAACTCCTTTTTGAATATATTTAGTGAATTGGCCTCAACAACTTTCTGTGGTAGAGAATTCCACAGGTTCACCACTCTCTGGGTGAAGAAGTTCCTCCTCATCTCGGTCCTAAATGGCTTACCCCTTATCCTTAGACTGTGACCTGGTATACGTTCGTACAACTTTGTCCAGTATATGTTCTATGATGGAGCTGTAGTGCCTCAGTTTAAATCTACAAGCTTCTCCACCTGTATTATCGAGAAACCGCTGTCCAGCCAACTGTACTTTGTTTCTCAAATTGCCATGAGTGTTGCTGTTTAACTGTGAGCAATAATAGTGTTATGTAAAAATAAGGACGCAATGTAGTACTTTGAAATGGGGACCAAATTACACCTGTATGACCTGGTGCCAATTACTGCTGTTTAACCCTGCTTCTCCTGAACACCACACTTGGTAGACAAAATTCTCCCCCTCCTAAAGCTCCATTACCGCCTCTAAGTGGCGACCATGGAGCGGATAGCCTCACCGACTGGGGGCAGGCAGATGGGCTGACCCATTTGAAATTGTCCCCAGTTTGGGAGAGGTGGGAACGAGTTTCTGCGCCGCCCATGTTGCTGCCCAATCGGACATGCACCAACCCCACACTGACCGGTGGGAAATTGCCCTGCGGGACTGGTGCCGGCAGCGGTCGGTGCCACTGACAGGTTTCCCCTGCGGGAAGCTGTGTGTGCCTAGGTGGCGTGTCCACCCTTAAAGGGGAGGGCGCGCTGCCATTTTGTTTTAATTGTTGGGCTGATTCCGAGGTTGGCCCGACAATGGTGGCCACGTGTTTTGCCGGGATGCCGATAGGCAGCATCGGAACCCCTTGGGTGCCAGGCCGCTGGCTCAGCCGAAACCTTCCTTGGTGGTCCAGTGGGCCTAAACTTCTTGCAGAGCTTGCAGTGGCCCTCCCCTTTAACTGAGGGGAGGGACGTTGTGACGTGGCAGCGCGATGCAGCACGTCCGTATAGCGCTGACGTCATCAGTGACGTGCTGACGACTCGTTGAGGTGCCCGACCCGACCGAAGGACCTTTCCACCCTTCAGCACCCTCGCCGACCAGAAATAGACGGCAAAGAGCCGAATATCGGCACAAGATCCGCCCCATGAATTGGGGCGGAGAAAAATCTTAAATATCAGTTAGTGCACCTATTCTTAGTTGGTGGGGGGGGCGGGCAATTTCGGCCCCTTGAACTTGATTCCCGATTTGCAATGCCACGGGAGATTGACTTGTGTATACCTGTATAATATATTTATAATCCAGTGACTTATTCTGTATGTTCCATTTTATGGAATTTATGGGCGTGTGGTACTAAAATGGAAAGTGTGAATAAATTAGGCAATTTACATACGATTTACATATTCAAATTAAGTTAGAGCGGGGAAAATGTTAGAATTTGAAAGTGTACGTTAAGGAAAAAGGAGTTATGTAACGGATTATGGCATTTGAGATTACACTAATGAGTTGTACTAATTACATGTAATTTCCATACGTAAATCCAACAGAACTTGGAAGATATAATTATACCATTACATATTAATGTATTTTGTGAATTAGATCTAATTTGGATATGCAGATTAGGTTAATTACACAATAGTGTTCCTCCTGTAATTTAAAGGTGATAAATGCCTATCGTGGAGGAAGGTCCTGTGGCATGGTATGGCTGCGTTGGATAAAACTTTTTGCCCCAAAAATTGCATTAAAACATTTTTGCACCCTTGATATTACCTTCGATACATCGCCAGCAATACCTACGGAACGGGACGAGTGGCAGGTGCGAGGCTTTTGTGGGGCAGGTCTGGCCTTGCTAGTCTGGATAAGGCAGCCATTTAATATCTTGTTTGCATGCAGGTAATCAGAAGGTATTCGCCAGAGAACACAAGCTTTATTTGTTGCGAGGTGTGGGGGTGGTGGGTGGAGAGGATCCTTGTAAAGATTCTGCGATTTAAGCTAGTCACCCAATGGCGATTGCACAATGCGCTGCGACATCCCCTGCTTTTTTAATGCCTGTTTCGAATTTGCTTCAGCTTGTTCCAATCTCCCTGGAGCAACCCCAGAAAGTAAATATAACAGATTGTCAGCACATTGCTGTCACCAATAGGCCGTAGAAGGAATGCACTGAAGTACTATTCCTCCTTCCTGTAGCTACTGGGCGCTGAAAACTTTCAATGGGAAAAGGAGCCTGACGTACTGCTGTAACCTTGGAACAAGTACACTGGGTACAGTACAGTAACTCCCATCCACCCACTTCCAATGTTATCAACAAGAACGGAATTGAGTAGAACTTCCACCTCCTGCTGTTTCATCGGCGTTTTCCTCTTGAACAGAAAAGCTGCTCTTGTTCCCGTTAAGCTCCACATATGCTGTCCCCCGCACTCTTCCTTCTTCCTGCCTCGTCACTATATTGAAGTCAAGACAGATCACCCTGCTTGCTGCTTTAACTCATTCTTTCCCAGAACCTCAAAACTGTGGAACTCCTCGGCCTCGATTTTAACCCCCCAGCCCCGTTGGGCGGGAAAGGGTCGGGGGACAGGCCCTGGACAAGACTCTCACTAAATGCCGGCGTGGGTTTACTTAGCATGCAAAATTCGCGGCCTGACGATGTCATTGGCGCCACAGCTTATTTTTAACCTCACCACTGGGGAAGTCCTGTGCTGTCTACGGCCTGGCAGCAGCAAGATGGCGGAAGGAGCCGACTGGCCAGAAAAGGGCCAGGCGAGTTTTCAAACTTGTGGGCCAGGAGAAGCAGGAGTGCTCCCCCAGGACTCACAGGAAAAGCTTTCGGGATTCCCTACACCCACCTCCCCATTCCGATCCTGGCCATCAGCAGACTCCTTGCTCTTGATTACAGCACGGATACTTCCTCTTCTCCCCCTCCTGATTACTGACTCAGGCTCCCCCCCTCCCACCCCCATCCCACTAATTGCTGGGACTGTTCCCACGGGTCCCTGGCTGTGGGCCTCCTGCTGCTTGTAACCACTTCTAAGAGGTGGGCACCGGAGGAACTGGAGTGCATCATCATCCCTGGCAACCACATTTTAATTTGAATTAAGTTTACTGCCAAAAGTTAATTTGTTTATTGTGTCGGTTTTACTGCCCCCCTTTAATAAGGGGGCACTTGTATTAATGTTGCAACAAAATAGTTGTAACCATTTCCACCCACTGGCCAGGCTGGCACTCTGTCGGGCAGGAGTCTGCAGAACATTAATAAATGAGGACCTGATTGGCGGGGCCTCCACTTCCCCTGCTATCCCAGGTTTTTCACCCACTACCGGGCTCCCCCACACCCTTCCTGCCTCCACGTTAATATCAGGCCCTCATCACTCTCGGTCTTTCCCTTCCTCCTATGATCTTCACATAGAATTTGCAACACAGAAACAGGCCTTTCGGCCCAACTGGTCTATGTCAGTGTTTATTCTCTACATGAACCTCCTTCCACCTTACCTCATCTCACCTATCAACGTATCCTTCTATTCCTTTCTTCCTCATCTACTTATCTAGCTTCCCCTTAAATGCATCTGTGCTATTCACCTCAGCCACTCTCTGGGCAAAGATTTTTCTCCTGAATTCCTTATTGAATTTATTAGTGACTATCTTATATTTATGACGTCTAGATTTCGACTTCCACAAGTAGAACCATCTTTTCTATGTCTATCCTATCAAATCCCTTTATAATTTTAAAGACCTCCATCAGGTCACCCCTTCAGATCTTCAGATTTTTTAAGCTATAGGCTTGGAGTCACTTCAGTCATCTATTTCCAACTTCGATGTCCTTGACCATTCCCCAAGGTTTTCTCAATTTAAATTTTAATTGTACAATCTGAGGTAACAACTCCTTACACAAAAGCAAGTGCGGAGGTGTTTTGCAAGCCGTTATGCCACATCTGTAAACAAAGAGAGGTGATGGTGGGTGTGAAACGAATTAGTGATTGGCCCCAAAATTTCACAGGGCCAGGAGACTGGCCAAGACTCCGATCTGATAGCAGCCATTAACGCCATTTCCCTGGGAGTCCGTTGGTCTCAACTTATTATTTTTGTACTTTAGTTTTGAAAAAATCAAAACGAACATTAAGAAGGACAAAATCCTCATGGTTCGTGTCTGTACCACTGCAGATATAGTGCGCCATGAATTCCCTATTTCCCCTAGTGTCATTTGCAGAGTTTGTGGCTTCAATTATTACGGGAGGTCACGAAGGTAGCGCACGAGCTCAGGGCATCATTTCAATAAAACTCCCTGAACTACCGTTCGACACGCGGCTGCATTCACTACCTGGCTGGCGGGCGGGACTGGGAATTTGGCCACAGGAGGCTGCAGCCTGTGGGAACAGTGCCTAGAAGTCTGTGGTAGAAGGAGTCCCAGGGCAATTGGGGAAGGCTGGGGATTCCACCGCGGTGCCTGATGCGGGTAGGGTGCCGGGGCTGGGGAGCCCAAAGACTCCTTGCGGGCCTGGGGAGAGCACCCCTGCTCCTCTTGGCCCATAAGGAGTCCAAAGAGAAGGACATTTTTGAAACTCACCTGGGCCTCTTCTGGCCAGTTGGCTTCTCCCACCGTGGTTCTGGTGCCAGCGGGACTCCCCCTGGCTTGCCGTTAATATTAAGTTGTGGCATCGCGACTTTTGCATCTTAAGTAGGCCCCTGCCTGCCTTTAGTGGGAACTTCATCGATGGCCTGAATCACCGGTGTTAATATTATGGGGGCTGGAGATGCAGCAGATTGGAGGCGGGATTTCGATTTTCAAGATTTTAAGCGTTCACCCAACCCTTTCCTGCCCTTTGGGGGGGTAGGGCGAGATGTTAAAATTGAGGCCTGTGAGCCGGCTGTTCTAGGGACAGAGACTGCCCCAAAAACTTATGTCGTGAGCTCTTTAACTGGTGTGTTTGCCTCGTTTCCAATAGCTGTGCAACAACGACAGGGATACAAGGCTGTTCCCAGGCATCATCATCAGCACACACTGTTTAAACAAACTCTTGTTTATAAAACAACTGTTGCAAGATAAGACAAACCTTATTGTTTATTTTTGAAAGGGATATTATCATGATGCATCATTTTAAAGAGCAAAATAAATTAAAAAACAAGAATTTGGAAAATGATAAATTTTGTATTTTCTCATTGGAGAAGAACTTCAAAGATTAACTTCCATTAAACTACATTTCCTTCACAAGTTTAGAACTTTGGGTTGTGGAATCCCACAAGTTACTGGGTTCATCTGAAAAACAATATTTTTTCTCTTTTAAAGCCTCACCTTGACATAGCTGGTTTTCTCATCAGGGTCTCTGTTCAGAACATTACACTTCTCCCTTTAACCTTCTTGTTATTTTGCTCCCTACCCCGCTATTCAGTGCTTTCAGCAGAGGCAAAGGGGAAGGTGCGTCCTGTTTAAAATCACCCTTCATGGAAGGCCAAGCACCTCATAGTGAGATTAACTACAGCTTACAACTTTCTTTTTAATGTCCACCCATGTGGAGATGCCATTTTCAAATGAACAGACCCCAGTGCATGGCCTTAAGGTGGAATATTCCTTGAAGCCTCCGGTTTTGTAAATTGATTTTTCTTGTTTCACTAGCAAGCTCTGCTCGTCACACAGACTCTGCATGTATGGGGTGAGCTCACATGCACTCGGGACACAGTTGCTCTTTATTTCTAGTCACGGGACGTTTTTTGTATCACTGAGTGCAGCTGTAGTCACATCTGGAAGATTTAGCATGCTGCAGGAATCGAGCCACTAATGGTGTTAACGTTGTAAATTCTTCTCGCTTAAAGGAGTGATGTTTTGTTTCTGTTTGGCTAGTGTATATCATTTTTGGTATCCAAGGCAGGAACCTGATTCTTGGAAAGCTCAATCCCCTTAAGTAGCTGGCCAATATCAATATTAATCGGCATAGATATTTTAAAGGAGAATTCCATGTGATTTTTGTTTATGGGTGTGGAGGGAGGCTGTCACTGTATTAGGAAGTAAAGCCAAAAGAGTTGTGTGTCATTTTTATCAGTGGTGAGGTGCCATCGATTTAAGGCAGGAACACGGCAATGGAGAGAGAGCAGTATATTGGATTATTATTGGATTGCTCGAGCAGAGAGCGGGATGGCCTCCTTCTGTGCTGTATACATCAATGTCAATACGATTGCCAAACAATGGTCCTTTAAGACTGAACATATTATCGAGCTCCTTCATCACTTCCAACTTCTTTTGCTCCTTTCTTTTTTAAATTCATTCTTGGCAGCATTTATTGTCCATCCCGAGTTGCTCTCGATACAGTTATCCTGCATCTTTAATGATTCCATCAGTGTCCGATCAGCTTCAGTCAAATGGTGTATTCATGTTGAGCACTGGAACCAGCCTGGAGGACTGCGGTGATCTTTTTACACTCGGGAGCGTCCGCGAGTTCCTATACATTTACTTAAAGTTTAATTGACGGTGGTGTTGGTGTTTCTAGTGCTGGCACTAGAAATTCAGCCTCCCAAAAGGGCCCTATACCGCCAGAAAGCGGGGGGTTTTCTGGCGATCCCCACTTCCACCCCGCTGCTGCTGACTGTCCTAAGTGCGTCACCAAATGGCACACCGCTGATCTCCCGCACCTCCATCGCACCTCCCGTGAAATTTAGCTGGAAAAACATAGATCTGCCGTGCCGTGCCCCCGACAGCTTTTTCTGTCGGTCCACTTTCCTTTCACTGTGAGACCAATGGCAGCGCGGCGGCTCTTCAAGGGAAGGGTGCACTGCCATGGCTGCCATGGTTTCTTTTTAGCTGGCCGACTTCCCGATCGGCCGGACAACTATGCCCCCGGGTTCGGCCGGGCCGCCAACAGGCAGCCCAACACTTCCTCTTGGGTCCGCTGCAAAGAAATTTCTGAAGAGCTGAAAATTGATCAAGAGTCCACCTCGTTTGGCGTGATGGTAAAAACACTTTGAAAACGGTAGGTGTGCCAGCTTTCCGGCGGGGTTGAATTTCTACCCTAGTGAGTTTTTAAAATTCATTCTGGAGAACTGCTGCAGTCCATATGGTGAAGATACTCTGACAACGCTGTTCATTTGGGAATTCTAGGATTTTAACCATCAGCGATGTAAGAGCGGCAATATATGTCCGTCAGGATGGTGTGTAACTTCGAGGGGAACTTGGAGGCGATGGTGTTCCATGCACCTGCTGCCCTTGTCCTAGGTGATGGAGGTCGTGGGTCTGAAAAGTGATGACTTTTGCTGGTGTCTGGTTCTATGGCCAGCAGCTGTCCTCTGCTTCTAAGTGTTATAAGAGCCGAGATAATGACTGGTAGTTGGCTATTTGACTTTGGGGGCCAGGAGCGGGGGGGAGAATGTGTGACTATTATCACCAAGCTTGATCTTTCCCTCAGCTAGCATTCATTCTCGCTCACTTTCCAGCAAATTGTTTCTCCCCCTTCCTAACCTGGGGAGCTGAAGGCACATTTAGAGCCCAAACAGTGACCCAGCTAACTCAATGTAGATCAAGGATTGAATCTGATGCCTTCCAGGAGCTTCAGGTTGAGTATCACACCTCACAAAGCATTTACATACTGATTTTATGGGCAAGGCCCTTTATCTTTCTTTTCCTGGAAAAATATGAGATAGGCTTGCTTTATTTTGCTAGTCCCAAGCTGTAAATGAAAATGAAAGATAAGATAATGTTGTGTGACATGCTTAAGAAAAACATTTGTTAGTGGCAGAAAAATAACCTGCCATTCAATTAGGGCTATAACACCATCAAAAAATATGATCAAAAACACTTAACAGCTGTAGGACGAGTACCAAGACTGATTCCTCAGGCATAATACTGAGGGAAAGGAAAGTTTGGTGGTTGTTTTTTCTTCAAAGTATTTCCCCATTTTATGGAATAATGGAACAGTCTGATTTATTTTGTCGTAAAAATAGAATCGGCACCCTTGGGATCTCCTTTTCTGCTCAGCCGCTTTCATGATGTCTGACACATAGAAGCCACTCTATAGGTTGAGGGTGCAGAATTTTTGATGTTTTTACTGAATTATTAATAAAAAAACTCCTCAGACTTTTTTTCTGTAAAATGGGGACTATGCAAACAAAAATGAAAACGAAAATCGGGAAAAGATGTATAACAGGCGGCTGAATCGATAACACCCGTTTTACATTGTAGCCCAAAGTCAAAATGACCGCCAATGGGTTACTAGGTACCAAAGTTGCCTTTAAGCTGCGCGGCTGCACAGCACTCTGCAGGTCCCGCGCAGCTGGTGAGCCAACTTTTAAATAGAAAAACTGCGCATGAGTGGAATTTTGAATGCCCCGTTAAAGGGCCGCGTGGGTCAAAAATAAATTAGAGGGTACATTGCTAGGGACTAGAGCACAGTTATTATTTGAGAAGTGATTTGCTTGTTGATGGGGCATTTCAGAACAAAAACAACTTTCCAAGTATATATTTTACAATTCACTACTTGCATCTTTGAGAGCCAAGGCAAGATCCTTCTATAACAATCTGTCATCAGATGATGAAACCGGTGTGCCAGTGACTGCTGGATGAAACGCATGAGAAACATCAGAGGAATCATTTTGTGTGTGTGTGTGTGTGTGTGTGTGCTGGCAATTAAACAGAAGAAGTCTTATTTCTGCATGTTGGTGGTCACCCTGCACTCTCCTGATCGAAAGTCCCTGGATAAGTATTTCAAAGGCATGGACCTCCTGGTTTTCCCTGGGTCTCAGCCAAGAGCAGCTGGCACCTCGACATCATGATCTGGTGACAAAACTCTGTCAATTACATCTCTTCTAGAAGCTGGTGGTTGCTCTGTGGGAAGAAAGCAACCTCCCATTGTGAAATGTGTTTTATAAAAAAATTATTATTGTGCCCAAATTTAAATGATTCAAAGCAAATAGCTTCTTCCATTGACCCAGTTTGTAAATGCTTGCGAGATGTTGCACTGGTCAAAGGTTCTGTGTGCCGGGAGTGCTGACTTCAAATTGCTGGCTTCTGCCCCACCACCCCCTGGGCTAGGGAGGGGCACAATTGGTTCGGGTTCCCATTCTTTCATATTTTGGCACCCCTGCTGAAAAGTATGACCTGAGGTTGTTGGGTGAGAACTGGATTCGGCTCCTCTTTGGTATGATCATCTTCTGGCAATAATAACTACTTGAGGGCTGCTGGAGCCTGCTACATCATGAGTCAGCTCCTGCAGGGGGAGGACAATTGGAAAAAGGCAGAGGAGAGTGGGTGGGGAGTAGGGGGGGTGGTGGCAGTGGAGGAAAGAGAGAACTGTAAATGAATTAGTGTCGGTAGGATATGGAAGGAGAGCTTTAATATATTAAAGAGAAGCTACAATGGGAGCTAAACACTGACATTTTCAGACTTTATAATGGCTCAGGATCAATAGCTACAGGTTTGGGCCTGACCCAGAGAAGAACAGTGTCACAATCTCGTGCAGTAATTGTTTGCAGAAGTAATTATGAATAACAAGAGATTCCAAACTCCTCTCTTTTTCCATAACTGGAATCCTGATTTGCAGATGGTGCAGGACTTAAGGCCAGTGTGTTTGGTTTGGAAGGCATTTTGATAGACATATGTGAATTCTTTCATGTATCAGACACATTATTGTTTATGGTACCAATGCAGTTTCATGTTACAGCCACTCATAATACAATGCACATTAAAAAACTATAATGCAATTCATATTGTAACGCTTGTGTGGTCCCAGGACTGTGGGAATCGAATGAAATTTCCACTCCATGCTTATGGGGGTCACAGCAAAATGGTGATGTCACCAAATGGTATGCTGCTGATTTTAAACTTTAAAGGGGCAGTCTCTTTAAAGCACAATATATTTATTTATCAAATGGTTTAAGAATAAAATAGTTTGTGCATTGAACAAAGTTTACATCATTCTTGGTTTCGGTACGTGCAGATGCATATAGTGAGGCTTGGAGTTCTGTGCATTTCATTAGCTCTATATATTGATCTGGGGAAGCAGGGTGGCGGGGACGGGTGAAATGAATCTTGGGCAATAGTGCAAATGGGCTGATGGCAAACTGACAGCCCATTTCACACTCCTTTTGCAAAACTTTTCCAGTTTTATACCTGGGCAGCAAGTTTAAAATCTACCCCAAGATTGTGAATATTGTTCTAAAGTCAACAATCATCGCATTTCATCATTTTAAAAGGTTCTGCTGCAGCCATAATCTGTACTAATACTTAGATGTCTTGTAATGAAGAGAATACATTTTTAGGCCCATTGTCCCAATCCACAAAGTGTTAATTCTGTTTACCTCACCCACAAAGATAAGTAAATCGCTCTGTGTTTGGTTCCATTTTATTCCTCAATGTTTTTCACTCACCTATGACTATCAATTCAATTGCAATGAATGCCACTCCAGCGATCTCACTAGAACCTATCCATGGTCTATGACAATTACCTAGTTCCTATTTAACATCACTATTCTTATACATTTCTTTTCACAATTTGATATGGTATGGTATGGACAGATGTATGATATGGTATGGACAGATGTACGGTATGGTATGGACAGATGTATGATATGGTATGGACAAGTATACGGTATGGTATGGACAGATGTATGATATGGTATGGGCAGATGCATGGTATGGCATGGAAAGATATATGATATGGCATGGACAGGTGTATGATATGGTTTGGACAGATGTACGGTATGATATGGACAGATGCATGATGTGGTATGGACAGATAGACGGGATGGACAGATCTATGTTATGACACAGACAGGTGTATGATATGGGATGGATAGATGTATGGTATGGTATGGACAGATGCATGATATGGTATGGACAGATAGACGGGATGGACAGATCTATGATATGACACAGACAGGTGTATGTTATGACACAGACAGGTGTATGATATGGGATGGATAGATGTATGGTATGGTATGGACAGATGCATGATATGGTATGGACAGATAGACGGGATGGACAGATATATGATATGATACGGGCAGGTGTCTGATATAGTATGGGCAGGTGTATGATATGGTATGGAGAGATGTACGGTATGGTATACACAGATGTATGATATGACATGGACAGATGCATGACATGGTATGGGCAGATAGACAGGGTGGACAGATATATGTTATGGTATTGACAGATATATATGACATGGACAGGTGTATGATATGGTATGGACAGGTGCATGCTGAGTCTAGGTGGGACGGAGAACGCGTCATACTTGTGGTCTTTGTTACTCATCAGGCTAGTAAATGTATGGGTCTTAAGTCATAATTCTCGAATGCTCAGCACATGTCCCCAATATTCTTTGTAGGTTTCCCAGTGTATGAATCTGTGATTTGAGCGTGAGGATCATTTGGGTTAGATAATTTGAATTAAAAAAACAGCTTAAAGTTAGGTCATAATAGTAATAGGTTATGGGATTGCTGATACCCCAAATTATCAAAAGGTTGTGCAATAGTTAAAAATGCAGGCTCTTATTATAGTGAGAGGGAATGAGTAGGGCTTTAAGACAAGATGGGAAATATGTGTCTGAATGGACTCTCGCCAGGGCATTGGGCAGCAGAGGGAGTAAGCAGAAAGAGTGTGTGGTGGGTCAGTTGAGGTCTGAGGGTAGAACTGGTAAAACCTACGTGAACTCCTCTGTTCATTCATACTGCACATATGGCTGTCTGTTCTGAGTTTTCACCTGTCAAAAATGATGAGTGGTTTCATGAAGGAATTCTTATGTAATTCTTTTGAGCTACCAGCGCAGATGTGTGACAAGGAATAAAGCAGACAGTTCATTTTGAAGACTGTCTCAAAGTGTTTCCATTTAGGCAGCTTGGTTATAGAAGAAATTGAGTTTGCTCTTGATAGGAACTGACTGTGCATTTGTGCATATATAACCGCTTTGGGGGCAACATTCCCCTGCTATGCACCTCCTGTTAGTGCCTCTGGGGGGGGGGGGCGCTAATGAGACGCAAAAGTTCTTTCGTCCGGCGGGGTTGGGGGGGCGCTACCGGCTCCTACGAAAATGCGCGGGTATTAGCAGAGGCACGAAACCAGTAGTGCTGTGCCACCTCTGGGAGCGCCCAGGTGCTCCTCTGGCGATGACTTTATCGCGTTTGTGTGGTGACCCCTTTTCGACCTGCGGCGGCCCGTTTTTGCCCTACGTCAGAAATTGGGCGGAACCCCTTGAGGCTGCCCTGGATGATGTCAGCGCCAGCCACGTGGGTCGCCCATTTCGGTGCCGGGCTGTGGCCATGGCAACCCACATTCTCGGTGGCTTAGTGTAGGTCCTTGAAAACCCTGCAGAGCTCGCAGCATGCCCTCCCTTATAACAGGAGGGGAGGGCCCCAGGAGCGCATTAGCGCTACGCAGAGAGGCCACATAGTGCACCTACTTTCACCTGGGTAGCGCCCCCGAGTCAGCCCTGACAGGAAGTGGAGCGCCCGGCATTACGCTTCACTTCCCATCAGGGGCGGTGACCCCAATTTAGGTTGCAGGGCAGGACCAGTGTGCGCCGTCTTCACCGGCCCGAATCAGGATTGTGGTTGGCTGCTTGGGGACAAGGGATATCCCCTGTCCACTTGGAAGCCCACTCCACTGCGGAACCCCAGGACAGCGCCAGAGCATGCATATAATGGTGCTCATTGTGACACCAAGTGCATCATCGAGCAGTGCATAGACATCCTTAAGCAGAGGCGGCTCCAGTGCCTGGACCGCTCTGGTGGCACCTTGCAGTACTCTCCTCAACGGGTCTCCATAATCATCATGGTCTGCTACATGCTGCACAACCTGGCCATCATGAGGGGACAGCCGCTGGAGGTCGAGCCAGTGGTAGCACCTGAGGAGGAGGAAGAAGAGGAGGAGGATCCCCGTTGCCCCAGAGCTAGGAGGCGTCAACCCATCGTCACCCTGGAAGGGCCGGGTGCAGACTGGCCAGCACCCTCCTGCGTCCTCACATATATGGAGGTGCCTGACACCTCCCCTGCAATCTCCCTCCATGCATTATATACTGACGGTCTGCCAAGTCTCCCTATGTCAGGAAACAGTATTCTTCTTCTGTCCTCCACACCGTCCATCAGTGTCTCCAGCTCCATATCAGTCAACCTTTTGGCTTTCCTTGCACCTCTTACACCAGCCATCCTTCCAAACTCCTTCCTTCCTCAGGGCCTTGCTGCAAACTCTGGCCCAGGGAGCAGCTGGCTTGTTAGAAATCCTTACCTGCATGCTGAATTTCTCAGTGGTGATTATGCTCAAATTTAGACAACTACACCACTGAAAAATCGACTTTGGAAGGGTTAATTTGTTCACTTTTAGAGCTGAATATGGGTTGGCCTAGCCACAAAAATATGTCGGCGCAAATGGCCGCAAAAAGGTGGGGGGAGCACCAGCTTTCCAGTAGTACTGATTTTCGGGTCTCTGATATGAAAACAAAATGCTGGAGATACACAGACAGGTTAGCTTCCAAGTGTAACATGCAAGCTAGCCAAAAGAAAACTCTCAAAGGCTTAACAGTTTCAGAGAGCATTAACAACTCGCAATGAAAACCAACAGCTCTGAATATTGGTCTATTACTAGGGCCACTAACGGTGACAGAATGAGTCAAACTGTTCTATTAAATTGGATTCCAAGATCTTCCCCAGCATTTTGGGATCACAATTCAGTCTCTTTTCTCATCTCTTAATTGCTTATATTGAACTGTCTTGTAGAATGATAGAATGATGCAGCATACTGGAGGCCATTTGGCCCATCATGCCTGTGCCGGCTCTTTGAAAGAGCTATCCAATTCATCCCTCTCCTCAGTTCTTTTCCCATCGCCCTGCAATTTTTTTCCCCTCAAGTATTTATCCAATTCTCTTTTGAAAGTTACCATTGAATCTGCTTCCACCACCTTTTCAGGTCGTGCATTCCAGATCACAACAACTTGCTATATAAAGAAATCTTGTCTCTGCTTCTTTTGCCAATTACCTTCAATCTGTGTCCACGTGACAGATATTGAGCCATTCTCAAATCTCCATTCAAACTACTTCCCCAAATGTGCCTGAACCGAGTTAATAACTGCACAGAATAGACTTGGGTTAGTCAGTTCTTCCTCTTTGGTAGTTCACTTTGTCAACAATGGTGGCCCCCCCTGATTGAAGGATACTATAGCCTGGCCTCTCCAATCACTAACTTCAAGCTCTCAGCTAATCAAAGCATCTTTTATGAGGTTCTAGCAGTTAAGATATTAAAATATTTTTGCATGCACAACAATAACATTTGTTGTCCAGCAGTAAAAAAAAGGCCGAGAAATTGGCCTCCTTAGCGCCTCCCGTTATCGCCTCTGGGGAGGCGATAATAGGGCACTAATGACTTACCGACCAGGTGCGGCGATAACATCGACTCCTGCCATATTCGGCGGGAGGTTTGCGGTGGCAGTACGGCGTTGCATCCCGATCTCCTTCACCCGGAGATTGTGACATCATCGCCGTGCGCATCGCCCCCTACCTCATCACCGGCGAACACTGGCAGCTGCAGGAGGCGTTCGTCGGGATGCCGGGCGCTTCGGGGACGATGCTTCAAATCTCTCTTTGAATTTTTTCCCTTGTTTCCTGCCCGCGATCGATCAGCCCGGCACTCTGCTGCTGTGCATCGGGCTGATCGGGCCGGTGAGGAAAAGGTGAGTCTTTTGCAGAGCGTGCAGTGATGGCCCTTCCCTTTAAGGTGGGGAAGGAGCCTTCCAATGTGGCAGCATTGCACAGCCCATTGTGCAACGCTGCACACTGACCGCCCGCCTGCTGCTTCTTGCGCTTCGGAAAGGAAGTGGAGTGCCTGAATTAGTGCTCCATTTCCTTCCAGGAGTGCTAACCCGAATTTTTTTAAAGTAGAAAAACATTAGCGCAAAGCGCTTTACAGCCACAAAGTTCTTTTCAAGTGTCGTCATTGTTGTAAGGCAGGAAATGTGGCAGCCAATTTGTGCACAGCAAGGTCCCACAAACATCAAAGGATGAGGTAATGATCAGATTTTACTGATGATGGTTGAGGGATAAATATTGGCCAGGACACCAAAGACAGCTTCCCTGCTCTTGTTCAAAATAATACCATGGGATCTTTTACATCCACCTAAGAGGGCAGATGGGGGCTCAGTTTAACATCTCATCTTGAAGGCAGCATCTCTGACTGTAGTAGGACTATGAACCCACAACCTTCTAACTCAGAGGCAAGTGTGCTGCCCACTGAGTTACAGCAGTATTTACATCTATACACCTTTTTGTTTTTGTTTTGTGCTTTGCATCTCATCTACATAAATGCTGACAATTTACCATAATTCATTATTAGTATAATTAATATGATCCTTAAGCCAAAGATTTCCTCAAATGAATGAAAGTCGATAATAATTGAATGAGACTATTTCCCTGTTCTCTTATTTGCTGAATGTCATTACTACAGTTTCATTTAGAATTATATGGCTACTGTTACCAGATGCCAAGTAATGGCAGACCTGTCAGTCAACCTGCTTTTGATTTTGGATTGGCTGGGTCTGGGTGTGGGTGTGATCAGTTACTGGGTTCCCCCAGCTCCCAATCGAATTGGCACAAAATAGTGCCCAACCCTAAGCTTTTAACTTTTCAACAGTTTCATAATGAAATGTTCAAACATTGTTCAGGAAAGTTTCAGTTGTCGCAAGGAGTGCTTGGGCCAATGTTGGCAGTCAATCAGAAATGCAGCTATCTGCTCACTCTGTATAACATGCAATGAGTTTATCATGCAATGAGAGTGGCAAATCATGTCGACACATTGAAAGAGTCAGGACATACTGTAACTGTTGTATCATAACCTAAAGATGAGGGAGATAGGCATTATGTTGCTGAGCGCTTTCTAGAATTAGATAGTGCATCCCATTGTCTGCTTAACAAAGACAGGGGTTGAATATATTATTCTGCTAAAGTGAATCTGTGACCCTTTAAAAACAAAAGAACTTGCATTTATATGGCATTTATTACATGTCCCAAAGTGCTTCACATCCAGTGAATTAATTTTGAACATACAGTCACTCTTATTATGGGGCCCAATCCTGGCCATGACATGCATCAATTTCTTTGGAGTAAGTTGTTTTTTCTGACGTAAGTTAAAAAATGCCATTTCCCCCCCCCAAATTTGCTCCAGAGTAAGTCAGTTAGGTGCGATTTTTTTTTAGGTCAGTTTTTTTTTCAAAAGGGGGCGTTCCCAGACACTTACGCCAGTTTTGGCCATTTATGCCACTTTGGCCAGCAAAAGCTTACTCCAAATCCACTGAGGTCAGCATGTGTGGCCAGCTCTGTAAAACCTTGCAGACAGTGAAGAATAAACAGCGCACATTCGGCAGACATTAGGGCAGGGATAGGGGAGGGAAGGGAACTGGAGAGGACCTCAACAACCAAGCACCAAACGTTGCAAGGAAAAGCTCAAACAATTAAAATACTAATAAAAATGAAATAAATCTTACCGGAGAAATGCGAGTTGCTGGCCACAATGTCACGGGGTGGGGGGAGGGGCGGGGGTAGCCAGAGAGACACTCTTTCTCCCCCCCCAAACACACTTTCTCCCCCCCAAAACTCTCCTCCTCCTCCCCCCCCCCAAAACTCTCCTCCTCTCCCCCCAATCAAAAGTCTCAAACACAGCCACACAAGCACAGCCACTAAATAAAAAATAAAAGCGAAGTCCTACCTGCCCGAGAACTCAGCGGGCCGGCCGGCCAGTGCGGGAGTCCACTAGGCCGGGGATAGGGTGCGGCGAGATTAGGCGTCCCTTCGGCCTGGGATAGGGGCTGCGAGCATCGGGTCCTGCTCACAGCCCACAGGATGCGCTGGGAGAGCAGGAGCATGCGCGTAGGTGCCGGCAGTGCTTTCTGCACTGGCCTGTTGCTCCACACACCCCACTTCAGTCTCCACACCATGCCACGACTCCGGGGACTCCGAAGAGCGGCCAGAATGGGGCACCTTTTTTCTGCGCCCTTTCCAGCACGCAAAGTTGGCGCGTTTCAGGTTAGTACACCGAAAAAATGGCTTGGGCAATGTTGGGCCCTATATAAGCAAATGTAGCTCAGAAAATTGGCTAAATCATTTGTTTGCGCGATGACATTCCTTTAAGGAACATTTAGTGAACGTAAGCTAATGTCACTCAGAGGTTAATAGTTTGGTCGGGGAACTTTTCAGATAGTAAGGTGCTAGTCAGTTTTAGCTTCAGGTGAGAACCACTGGGGTTTAAGTAACTGCCATTTTTTTGTCTTTAAGATTGTTTTTGCATCTGTAACCAAGCTTGATATCTGGTGTGCACCAATGCATTGTTTTTAATATAGATATAAAATTAAAGTTGATTTTTACTGCTGATTAAAAATCCAGTTTTTCCTCTGTGTTTTTCAGCATCAAAAATCAGGGGTAGAAATTTGAACCCCAAATCCCAAGTAAATTTGGTATACTGTCTTAAACAGATGATGCCTTTGACAATGCAGCCCTCCCTCAATACTGCATTGAAATATCAACCTATATTATGTATGCAAGTCCAAGTGAAGTTTGAACCCACAACCTTCTGATTCAGAGGCATAAGTGCCACCAACTGAGCCAAAGCCGATATCTCAATGGACCTCATTGTTCCTAGACCAGTGAGGGTTCCTGCTCCTGATTCATTGATTGTGCTAGAAAATGCCAGTGTCTGGAGATCAGTTTAGGACAGAACAAGATCGGGCTCAGCTGTTGTATTTCCAATAGTCTTATTGTCTGCTGATGTTCAATACCTTGGTTTGGTTGAAGATTGGCCAATGGTTGATGTATCATAGGAATTGCTAGACAAAAAAGACCAAGATCCATCTAGTTCACCGTCTACCATCCTGGCAGCCACCACGATAATGATCACAGCAATTGATCTCTATCAATTGATCTACAATTAGTCACCGAGTGCCGATTATGTAAACCAATAATGTCGGCATCAGTTACCATGTTCAGGTGATCTTCGTGCTATTTCCAAGGGCCGCTGCTGGAACATAATGGTGGTCATTTTCAGCTTTGCCGTTTCTGTGATAATCTGGTAGAGCAGAATGCCCCATCTCACTCGATCCTGCCCGATTTTTATCCCATTGAAATTAATAGGATAGAAACCCGGAAGGCTCCACAACGGGCAGACAACCCGCTCCGCCGTATTCTTGCCCAGGCGGCGACGTTGAAAATCATCCCCTATGTTTCCATGCTTAACAGTGGCTCCTGGCACTCTCACCACCTGCTGGAGTCGAGGCTGGGCTAGGGGTCACATTTCAGTCGACAGAGAGCTGGAGCAGGAGACCAGTCATTTAAAACAAGAAAAATCAGAAATCATTTTGATTGAAAATTTATAAGAACTTCTTGTTTTTCCACAAACACTAGAAGATGAGGCTGTTCTGGAGCCTTGTTGCTACCTACATTGGCTCCTGGCCTGGCTTTTAAAATTCTCATCCTTCGGTTCAAGTCCCTCCATGGCTTAGCAGGAGAGAGAATGGTAAAGGAAAGAGAATGGGGAGTAGGGAAGTTACATGTTCAAGTTTTCCTTTCTCTATTTACATTTACAATCTCTGTAACCTGCTCCAGCCCTACAACCATCCGAGACCTCTGTGCTCCTCCAATTCTGGCCGCTTGCGCATCCGCATCCCTGATTTCCTTCGCTCCACCTTTGGTGGCTGTGCCTTCAGCTGCCTAGGCCCTTAGCTCTGGAATTCCCTCCCTAAACCTCTCTGTCCCTCTATCTCTCTCTCCTTCTCTAAGTCACTCCTCTTCCGCCAAGCTTTTGGTCAGCTACCCTAAGATTGTTTTATGTGGCTTGGTGTGAAATGTTGTCAGACGCTCCTGTGAAGCATCTTGGGACGCTTTGCTACGTTAAAGGTGCTGCATAAATTCAAGTTGTTGTTGTGGTGCATTCTTTTATTACTGATGCAGGTAGATTATTTGCATAATTTTGTGTATAGGCATGTAATGTCAGCAAAGATGCCTGTTTGAATTGTAAGGTGCACTCAGCACTGTCACACTTTCTGAGAGGGGATGTGTTGATTTGTTTTTCTCATAGCCACACGAGACATCAAATAAGTAAGCTTTCTTCCATATGGACTCTCCTCTGCATTTTCTTCTCCCTGAAATGGAATATATGTAATATATGCGTGTGTGTACAATACAATTTCACCCATGAGATTTTGCCAAATCCAGACTGGGTTTATCAGTGCCTTTGCTCAGATTTCAGTAAAGTGCAATGGTGGGTGTGTGAATTAGTTATATTTTGTTCACTTGAACTGTGAAAAGCACCCAGCTGTAGCATTGTAGATCCAGACTTCATTGGGACTGGAGAGAGAGCCTTTTAAGCTGTCTAGCACCAGACAGAGTGCTGTTGATGGCAGTGATGAAAGCACTTTATGGGGGTGAATTAATCGTATCACACAAGGCATGTATTGATTGAACTGCTCGTTTCCGGAAACATATTGCTACTGCTAGGTTAAACAGGCAGCGCTGATGGAAAAAAACTCAAATGATATTACTACCTGATTCGTTCTTATGTGCCCTGTGAAAGATATTCCAGAATATGTTGACTTAACTGCTTTGTGGCTCCCTCAGCTGTTAGTTGGGCCTCAGTACTCTGTCGGATTCTGTTGTTGATTTTAATATTTTAACCCTTTGCATGCCATGAATAAGTTCACCCTATCCAGACCCACTGGTCTGAAAGGGCATGCTTGCCTGTTAGAAAACCGTTGTCCTGCCTTTGGTGCATTTAATGGGCTCAATTTCCCCCAATTATCTGCACCGTTTTTTGGGCATGCACCATTTTTTTTGGAGTTTCTGCGCCAGAGTGATTCAGTTCGATAGGATTTTTTTAGGTTACGATTTTTTTGCGTCATAGGCGGGCGTAACCGGATGTCTGCGCCAGCTTTTCACATTTAAGCAAGTTTGGCCAACTTACATTTTTCCTAGGACGGCGTATGTGATCACTCCCAAAAAACCTTCTGGGCACTTAAGAAAAAGCAGCGCACATTAAAAAATCGGCGCAGAAAGACCCCATTGTATTTAGGCGAAGTTTTAGAGGGAGTCAAGAAGGCTAAGAATATGCATCATAAATCTTAATTGTTTCAAAGTCAAAAGGGAAAAATTAGAAATCTAATGCAATTGTTTAGTTTTTGATTTTTTTCAAAGTACCAACCCACCACTGAACGTCTCCTCACCATGCACGAAGGTTGGAGTGTCGGCCTGCAGAATCGTTCCCTCGCCTGGAAACAGGGGCTCGGGGCTTGGCTTCAAAAGAAGCCCGGCGGGGGGGGGGGGGTAGGTGGAAGCCGAGCCCCTGTGTGTCCGGGCGAACGAGTGATTCTGCTGGCCGACGCTCCGACCCTCGAGCATGGTGAGGAGACGTTCAGTGATGGGGTGGTACTTTGAAAAACATCAAAAATTAAAGAATTGCTTTTGACTTCATTGTCCCAAATGTCTTCATTGAATGCCTAACTTCCCATTCCAAGCAAGCCTATTGTGCATGCGCAGACCAGGGTGTGGTCCATATTAGGGCGTGCACCTTGGAGAGAGAGAGGAAAGAAGGTGTGAGTGCTCTATACTGCTGTTTTGAGTTTCTTGCAAAGCTACAATTTAATTATAGGAGCAATATTGACAATGCCATACCACGTGCAAGCCTTCTGCATGGTGGTGCTGCGGAGGAGAAGATTGATTAGACAGCATTACCTGAGGAACCTCAGAGCACGTAGGATGATGGGCAGGAGGCCTTACCCACACTGGGTATATCGAGACAGGCGTTCAACCTGCACCTGAGTGATGCAGACTGTGTGAGAAGGCTGCATTTTTGCAAAGAAGTTGTAACTGCGATCCGTGAGTTAATAAAAGCAGACCTGCACCCTAGAAGCGTCAGGAGGACTGCTTTGTCAGTTAAAGTAAAGGTTACAGCTGCATTTTCATTTTATGCATCTGGATAATTCTAGGCCACAACTAGGGATGTGTGCGCCATTTCTCAACATGCAACACATATCTGCATTCGGCAGGTGACTGCTGCACTATATGCCCGGAGGAATGGCTACATAAAGTTCCCCATGACTGTCCAGGAAATATATGACAGGGCTGTGGGCTTCTCCAGGATTGCTGCCTTTCCAAAGGTACAGGGCTGCATTGATTGTACCCACATTATCTTGCGAGCACCTTTCGAGGATTCTGAGATGTACAGGAACAAAAAAGGCTTCCACTCCGTGAATGTGCAGCTTGTCTGTGACAACATGCATCGCATCATAGCAGTTGATGCAAGATACCTGGGAGCACCCATGATGCGTTCATCCTACGCGCGAGTGCTATATCTGCCATGTTTCAGCAGCAACCAGAAGGGCAGAGTTGGCTGCTGGGGGACAATGGGTGTGGCCTCGCCACCTGGCTCATGACACCCCTACGTGTAACTTGGACAGAAGCTGAGCGGGAATACAACATGTCACACATTGCGACGTGCAGCATAATAGAGAGGACAATTGGCATTTTGAAGCAGTGTTTCCAATGCCTGGACCATTCTGGAGGCTACTTGCTATACTCTCTGAGATTGTCGGTCAGTTCACTGCTGTGTGCTGCATGCTGCACAACTTAGCCATCATGAGGCAGCAGAAGCTGGTAGTAAAAGACCCACCTGAGGTCAGAATGGCTGATGATGAGGAGGAAGATGCAGATGACGAGGAGGAGAACGAGGACGAGGAAGCCATGCAACTACCTGAACCCGGAGCAGGACGGCAGAGGAGGGCGGGCTTTCATGCCCCTTTAACGATTGCTCGAGCCTTGCGCCAGCAGCTCATCCGTGAACATTTTGCTGCCTGAAGGCTCAGCGGGAACTATTCGACATGGACCATGTTTACTGTTTGGACCTGTTCCGTAATATTGTGTTGTGTTAATGGAACAAATAATGTAAATGATTCTTCTTTAGTTCAAAAAGTTGTGTTAATCATGGAACAAGAAATGTAAATAATTCAGTTATAATTTAAGATATATTTTATTCAAAAGCTTAACACTTGTTTGTACTTAACTTAAACTTTAATAAAGATATTCTTGTATCAAACTTTAAAATATTCAGTTAAGATCACTTACAAACTTTTAAACTTGTAAATTTAAATCACTTACAAAAAACTTTTAATTTGAGAACAGTTATAACAGTAACAACAATAATAATAACATTATCATCATCATCATAGGCAGTCCTTTGGAATCGAGGAAGACTTGCTTCCACTCTTAGAATGAGTCCTTAGGTGGCTGAACAATACGAGAGCCACAGTCCCTGCCACAGGTGGGATAATTGTTGAGGGAGGGTGGGACAGGTTTGCCGCACGTTCTTACTGCTGCTTGCGCTTGTTTTCTGCATGCACTCAGCGATCAGACTCGAGGCGCTCGGCGCCTTCCCGGATGCACTTCCTCCACTCAGGGCGCTCTTTGGCCAGGGACTCCCAGGTGTCGGTGGGGATGTTGCACTTTATCAGGGAGGCTTTGAGGGTGTCCTTGTATAGTTTCCTCTGCCCACCTTTGGCTCGTTTTCTATGAAGGAGTTCCGAGTAGAGCGCCTGCTTTGGGAGTCTCGTGTCTGGCATGCGGACAATGTGGCCTGCCCAGTGGAGCTGATCAAGTGTGGTCAGTGCTTCAATGCTGGGGATGTTGGCTTGGTCGAGGACACTAATGTCGGTGCGTCTGTCCTCCCAGGGGATTTATAGGATCTTGCGGAGGCATCGTTGTTAACAACAACAACAGCAGCGCAGCAAAGAAAAGCACGTCTCCTCTACCTTATTCTAAGAATGCCCGCTGCGCTTGGGCTTGGTGACTCCACCCCTGCCCGCAGGCGGTGGCGCAGCGTTTCTCGGGTTGGTACCAAGCTTATTCTTTCGAGCATTGTGGGTAATGTGCACTTGGGGCGTGGGCGGGCGTAATGTGGATGGCCCGGTTTGGGCCTCTTCAGAGGCTGGTCTTGGGATTGGAGTGGGAGTGTCTGTTGGATTCCGTCAATGGGCGTGGGGTCTGGGTGTGTTCCCTTATTGCAGCAGCTACCTCCGACATTCCCTCCCTCATGTGCCCCGACACCGTCTCAACTTCCTGCACATTCCCTCACTCATGTTCATCGACAGTGTATCGGCTATCTGCGACATTCCATCCCTAATGTTCCCATTTCTCGCGAGAGTGTTGTTACTTCTCCCGACAGTCCTGATACCTCATCAGCCACCCCACTGATGGTGTCCAGGAGTCATCGCGTAAGGTCAATTCCCTCCCCACTCATTGCCATCATCTGAACCACATCTGTTACATCCTGCATCTCAGGAGAGTGCTGTTGAGCTCTCCATCCCTTCCTCACCCTGGGTGTGGCTCGCTTCATCCCACTGGGACCCGCAGCCTCAGACGGTGTGAAACCATGAAATGTCCCAACACTCGCATCACTCAGGAAAGGGGCGGCACCTGCACCTCCTCCAGAGTGAGTACAACAGTGGGGGCTTCATCCTCCCCCTCCCCCTCACCCCCATGCTCTTGGTCTGGAAGGTGGGATTGGAAGATGTTCTCCGATTCAGGCTCATCCTCATCTGAATCTTCTTCTGCATCGGCTTCAGTCTCGTCAGGGTTGGCCTGAAGTTCTGCAAAATATAACAGAACAGACAAATGGTTAGCAGCAGAGGAGGGGGCAGGGTGGGTGGCATGAGTAGGATCACACAGCACAGACAGCAAACTCACTTGAAGGACCACAATTAATGATAGCGCATTGCATCACCGAAACGTAGCTGACGGAGACATCCACATGAACCTAAGCCCGCGCAGTACTTAACATTTAGCAAAGCCAGACTGTGGAATTTGCAGGACTTACCCTCTCACTCGAGTGTGGGCCCAGCTTGTGCAGTGGTGGTTGCTTTTCTTCAGGCAGGACCCCATCAAAGCAACGACCCCCTCTTCCACAGGTGTCAGTGGGTGCAGATTTGCCAGGTCTCCTCCTTATCGAGTTCTCTTGCTTTTCTTGTGTGCCACCTTCCTCTGCAAAGATGAAAATATAACATTTTTAGAGAGGGTGTCTTTCTGCTGGGTGGCCACATTTACAATTGCAATTCCATTGAATAAATGAAACATAGAAACATAGAAACATAGAAAATAGGTGCAGGAGTAGGCCATTCGGCCCTTTGAGCCTGCACCACCATTCAATAAGATCATGGCTGATCCTTCACCTCAGTACCCCTTTCCTGCTTTCTCTCCATACCCCTTGATCCCTTTAGCCATAAGGGCTATATCTAACTCCCTCCTGAATATATCCAATGAACTGGCATCAACAACTCTCTGTGGTAGGGAATTCCTCTGAGTGAAGAAGTTTCTCCTCATCTCAGTCCTAAATGGCTTACCCCTTATCCTTAGACTATGTCCCCTGGTTCTGGACTTCCCCAACATCGGGAACATTCTTCCTGCATCTAACCTGTCCAGCCCCGTCAGAATTTTATATGTTTCTATGACATCCCCTCTCATCCTTCTAAACTCCAGTGAATACAGGCCCAGTCAATCCAGTCTCTCCTCATATGTCAGTCGTGCCATCCCGGGAATCAGTCTGGTGAACCTTCGCTGCACGCCCTCAGTAGCAAAAACATTCTTCCTCAGATTAGGAGACCAAAACTGAACACAATATTCCAGGTGAGGCCTCACTAAGGCCCTGTACAACTGCAGTAAGACCTCCCTGCTCCTATACTCAAATCCCATAGCTATGAAGGCTAACATACTATTTGATTTCTTCACCGCCTGCTGTACCTGCATGCCAACTTTCAATGACTGATGATCCATGACACCCAGGTCTTGTTGCACCTCCCCTTTTTCTAATCTGCCACCATTCAGATAATATTCTGCCTTCGTGTTTTTGCCACCAAAGTGGATAACCTCACATTTATCCACATTATACTGCATCTGCCACTCATTTTCCCACTCACCAAACCTGTCCAAGTCACCCTGCAGCCTCTTAGCGTCCTCCTCACAGCTCACACCGCCACCCAGTTTAGTGTCATCTGCAAACTTGGAGATATTACACTCAATTCCTTCATCTAAATCATTAATGTGTATTGTAACTAGCTGGGGTCCCAGCACTGAGCCCTGCGGCACCCCACTAGTCACTGCCTGCCATTCTGAAAATGACCTGTTTATCCCGACTCTCTGCTTCCTGTCTGCCAACCAGTTCTCTATCCACGTCAGTACATTACCCCCAATACCATGTGCTTTAATTTTGCACACCAATCTCTTGTGTGGGACCTTGTCAAAAGCCTTTTGAAAGTCCAAATACACCACATCCACTGGTGTATTTGGACTTTCAAATTCACATTACTTGCACTAATTGCTTGACCAAGGTCCTGCCACTTCTTTTTGCACTGGCCTCCACACCTCGGGGTGGTCACCATTGCACAGTAATCTTGTGAAAGTTGGTTCCAGCATTTCCTCATTTCTTTTGGTGAAACTTTTATTTGACCTCTGCTGGTGTCCAGCTCGTGCCATCTGGCCTCAATTACAGTAACTAGGGCCTCCACTTTGTCCTGTGAGGAAATCTTGGTCCTTGAGCCGCGTTGTATATTGCAGCTCTGATTTTAATTTCTTACACACCACTCAGAATTAAAGTTCTCGCAAACAACTGGCTCTTTAAAAATGGCCGAATGCAGACCGGGAGGTGTACTGGGCATGCATGGCCATAGCAGTCACATAAAAATCGTCATTTTTTTTCACGCACGCGCAGAAGGGTGGTCATCCTTTTTTCGGCGCAGACATTAGGCTCCACCTCCCGAAGCTAAAGGACAGGCTGCGCGGCGCCTATTTCAAAAATTTGAACGGGGAAACTTGCAAGTTTTTGTTTGGAGTAGTCGGAGCCAAAAAAAACGGGCGTAACTCTTGAAATATGCCAAAAAGCGGCATTGGGGAAAATTGAGCCCAATGTGTCAGAGTTTGTTCTTGTTGTATCTATGATGTAACTGTGTCCATCTCCAGTGCCTGGGCTTTTGATTTGGTGAAAAAAAGACAGCATTTGGAGTTGCTTTTTTAGCCAATGAAAGTGGAAATTCTCACCTACAATAGCTTGTAGGAGTTGGGAAGATAAAAAAAATGATTAACAATGTTTGATTTAAATTATAAAAAAGAAAAAGCAGAGCAATTTAGGAATGGACTGATTACATTACATGGAGAAAAGGTCAAATTTAAGTTACAATAAAAATAGGACAGAGAAAGAATGCTAAAGGAAAGAGAATGGTGAGTTACATGTTTTACTTTTCCTTTCTCATTATCATATTGCTATTTGTGGGAGCTTGTTTGTTCGCAAATTGGCTGCCGCGTTTCCTGCATTACAATAGTGACTACACTCCAAAAAGTACTTCATCGCCTATAAAGCACTTTGAGACATCTGGTGATCGTGAAAGACGCTATAAATGCAAGTCTGTCTTTCTTTCTTTCTTTCCTTCTTTCTTTCTTTCTTTCTCTCTTTCTTTCTCTCTTTCTCTCTGTCTTTCTCTGTTTCTCTCTTTCTCTCTTTCTCTCTCTCTCGTTCTCTCTCTCTATTTACGTTTACTATCTCTGTAACCTCCTGCAGCCCTACAATCCTGTGAGAATTCTGCATTCCACCAATTCTGGCCTTTTGCACATTCCCGATTCCCTTCACTCCACCATTGGTAGCCGTGCCTTCAGCCATCTAGGCCCTAAGCTCTAGAATTCCCTTCCTAAACCTCTCTGCCTCTCTACCTCTCTTTCCCCAATGTCACTTCATAATCAAGCCCCTTGTCTATTGTGTATATTGACTCTGCCATCTATGTCATGATTGTCTCCCATTGGTCAATTTTCTTCTTCCTCCTTAAATGTTTAAGTATCTGTTTTTCTTTTTTCTGATTGGTGAATACCAGTCATGTCCTAACTAAACAAATTCTACCCAGTCCATTTCAGCAAAAATGAATCACAGTTCCTCGCCCACCCCACACCTCTAAAAGGAACTGTCATTCTATGAAACTTTGCTACAATAACTGTGTCATGTTTGTAACCTTCACATAACTGTAACCCTTATGTAACAACACTGTACACTGTATACACCTGGGTAATGCACACCTTGACCACAGGGGGTGAACTTGTGGGAGACACTCCTCACCTGGTCATCCAGGTATATAAAGGGAGGTCCCACGCAGGGTCACCACTTCTTGGTCCTGGGGATAAAGGGTCAGGTCAGGTAGTGACTTTGTCTGCAGTACATGCCTCATGTGATTCTATAGTAAGGTGTAAGGACACTACATTTGGCGACGAGAAACGGGAATCAACGACCCACGAGGATGGCCACCGGTAGCACAGAGGAATGATACTGTGTTGGTGAGGACTGGGACGATTTCGTTGAGAGGCTCCAGCAGAGCTTTGTCACGAAGGACTGCCTGGGAAAGGAAGCAGCTGACAAGCGGTGGGCGCATCTACTGACCAGTTGTGGATCCAAGACGTATGCACTGATGAAAGACCTGCTCGCACCCGAGAAGCCAGCTGACAAGTCTTTTGAAGAGCTCAGCACTCTGATCGGTGAGCACCTCAAACTGGCAAGCAGTATACACATGGTCCGGCACCAGTTCTACACACACCGGCGTCGGGAGGGACAAAGCATATCGGACTTCGTTACGGACCTTCGGCGTTTGGCCAGCCTCTGTAAGTTCACAGACACCTGCAGGGGGGAGATATTAAGGGAGTTCTTCATTGAGGGCATTGGTCATGCCAGGATTTTCAGGAAGCTCATTGAGACCAAGGACTTGACTTTGGAAAGCTCAGGCCTTCATGGTAGGGGAAGAGGAGACCAAGATAATTTACTCGCGCAGCCCTGGTTCCAACGTGGCGATGGACCAGGGAGTTAACATTGTAAACGAGATTCAGAACCCCGCAGGCAGGCAAGGGCAATTCGACACCGCCCAGGCTGCAACAGGTTCTAGGGTGGGCCAGCAACAGAGACAATGGCAGGGGGATCGGCAATTCACACCATCACAAGGGACAATGTGTCCTGGGATGGGACCATTGACACTCAGCAACAGAGTGCTCAGGAGTAATCAAAGAGACAATCAGAGAGGAATGCCTGTTAACAGTTCCTTTGTTCACAACAATCTCAGCTCATGCTGGAGGTGCGGTGGCAAACATGCTGCAAGAACCTGTAGGGTTCAACAATTTATCTGCAGAAACTGTAACTTCAGTAAACATCTGGCCAGAATGTGCAGAAAGCCCGTAGCGAGGCTAGTTTACGAGGCAGAGGAACCAGACGAGGGGTCTGCAAGGCAGGGTGATGCTTGGGGCAAAGCTATGGACGCTGAAGTCCAGCAGGTTCATGTGGCAGACGTCCACAGCTCGTATACCAAAACGCCACATTTGATGATGAAAGTTCTATTAAATGGCATCCCGGTACGCATGGAGCTGGATACAGGAGCCAGCCAGTCACTTATGAGTGCCCAACAATTTGAAAAACTATGGCCATTCAAAGCAAACAGGCCAAAACTGGAATGCATTGACACACAGCTATGGACGTACACCAGAGAGATCATCCCAGTACTAGGCAGTGCAAACTTGGTGGTCACACACAATGGATCGGAGAACCGGCTCCCACTCTGGATTGTCCCGGGGAATGGTCCCACGCTCTTGAGGAGGAGCTGGTTAGCCGAGATGAACTGGAAATGGGGGGATGTGCACGCCATTTCATCTGTGGAGCGAAGTTCATGCTCACAGGTCCTACAGAAATTCAAACCACTTTTTCAACCAGGTGTCGGGACTTTTAAGGGCACCAAAGTAGTGATACGTACCACTCCGGATGCCAGACCAGTGCACCACAAAGACAGAGCCGTGCCGTATGTGATGCGTGAGAGAATTGAGAGTGAGTTGGACAGGCTGCTAAGAGAGGGCATAATTTCGCCTGTTGAATTCAGTGACTGGGCAAGCCCCATCGTTCCTGTCCTTAAAGCGGATGGCTCGGTCAGGATTTGTGGCGACTACAAGGCCACCATTAACTGAGTGTCACTACAGGACCAATACCTGCTTCCGAGAGCGGAGGATCTTTTTGCCACGCTGGCAGGTAGCAAGCTGTTCATCAAGTTGGACCTCACTTCAGCCTACATGACCCAGGAACTGGCTGAAGAATCCAAGCTTCTGACCACCATCTCCACGCACAAGGGGCTATACGTTTACAACAGGTGTCCGTTTGGCATTCGTTCAGCGGCCGCTATCTTCCAGAGGAACATGGAAAGCTTGCTTAAATCTATCCCTAGAACAATCGTATTCCAAGATGACATCCTAATCACGGGTCGAGACACCAAGGAGCACCTCCACAACCTGGAGGAGGTGCTACGCCGACTGGACTGGGTAGGCTTGCGACTAAAGAAGTCCAAGTGTGTGTTTTTGGCCCCAGAGGTCGAGTTTTTGGGCAGGAGGGTTGTCGCAGACGGGATCCGGCTGACCGAATCCAAAACGGAGGCAATCCGTCGTGCGCCCAGGCCCGGCAACACATCAGAGTTGCGGTCATTTCTGGGACTATTGAACTACTTTGGGAACTTTCTGCCGAACTTAAGCACATTGTTGGAGCCGCTGCACATGCTCCTGCATAAGGGTTGTGAATGATTTTGGGGAGACTGTCAAGAACGGGCTTTCAATTGGGTGAGGAATCTGCTTTGTTCTAACAAGCTGTTGACCTTGTACAATCCCTGTAAGAAACTGGTTTTAACGTGTGATGCATCATCCTATGGGGTTGGGTGTGTGTTGCAGCAGAGTAATGATAAGGGCCAACTCCAACCTGTGGCTTATGCCTCCAGGTCGCTCTTCCAGGCAGAACAGGGATATGGGATGGTTGAAAAGGAAGCACTCGCATGTGTCTACGGGGTGAAAAAGATGCACCAGTAACTTTTTGGCAGAAGGTTCGAGTTAGAAACGGACCACAAACCATTAACATCCCTGTTGTTCAACAGCAAGGCTGTCAATGCCAATATGTCAGCTCGCATACAGCGGTGGGCCCTCACGCTGGCTGCGTATGACTACACCATACGGCACCGGCCAGGCACCGAAAATTGCGCTGACGCGCTCAGCAGGCTTCCACTGGCGACCACCGAGGGGACGTCGGAGCAAAGCACGCAGATGGTCATGGCCGTTGAGGCTTTCGACACCGCAGGCTCCCCCATCACAGCCCGTCAGATCAAAATCTGGACCAACAGAGATCCCCTCCTGTCCATGATAAAGAAATGTGTCCGCACCGGGGATTGGGCGCCCGCACACGGAGCATGCCCAGAGGAGGTCAGGCTGTTTCACAGACGGATGGATGAGCTCTCCATCCAAGCCGACTGCCTGCTATGGGGCAGCCGGGTAGTGATGCCCCAGAAAGAAAAGGAAGCATTCATCAGGGAACTCCATAACGAGCACCCAGGCATCGTGCTAATGAAGGCCATTGCCCGGTCACATGTATGGTGGCCGGGAATTGACTCAAACCTGGAACACTGGTTTCCCAGGTGCACCACATGTGCTCAGCTGGGAAATGCCCCCAAGGAGGCCCCACTCAGCCCGTGGCCCTGGCCCACCAAGCCATGGTCACGTATTCATGTAGACTACGCGGGCCCGTTCATGGGAAAAATGTTCCTGATTGTTGTCGATGCATACTCGAAATGGATCGAGTGCATCACATTGAATTCGTGCACGACATCCACCACTGTGGAGAGTCTGCGTACGATCTTTGCGACCCACGGCTTGCCGGACATCCTGGTTAGCGACAACGGCCCGTGTTTTACTAGCTATGAATTCCAGGAGTTTATGTCGGGTAATGGTATCAAACACATCAGGACAGCACCGTTTACGCCGGCTTCCAATGGCCAGGCGTAACGTGCAGTTCAAATCATAAAACAGGGCATGCTCCATATTCAAGGACCCTCCCTTCAGTACCGCCTATCGCGCCTCCTGCTGGCCGATAGGTCCTGGCCGCATTCGCTCACGGGAGTCCCGCCCGCGGAACTACTCATGAAACGCACGCTTAAAACGCGGCTGTAACTCATTCATCCAGCCCTGTCAGACATTGTTCAGGGCAAGCGCCAGTCCCAAATCGAGTGCCATGATCGCAACTCAGTGGGGAGATGCACAGAAATCGATGACCCTGTATTCGTTCTCAATCATGCTTTGGGACCCAAGTGGCTTGGGGGTACTGTAATTGGCAAAGAGGGGAATAGGGTCATAGTATTCAGACTTAACAATGGGCAGATATGCCGCAATCACCTAGACCAAGTAAAGAAAAGGTTCAGCATGGACACTGAGGAACCTGAGGAAGATCATGAGATGTCTTTCACACCATCGCCAGTGAACGAGCAACAAGGACGTTCACCAGCATGCACAGTCCATGCGGCCAGCCCGGACAGGCCGGAATCACCTCAGGCGACAGAGACGCATGCCAAGGCCCAACCACCAGAGCCCCAACTGCGGCGCTCCATGAGAGAGCGTCGACTGCCTGAAAGACTCAATCTTTGACCCAGAGACGTTAGAGGGAGGTGATGTCATGTTTGTAACCTTCACATAACTGTAACCCTTATGTAACAACACTGTACATTGTATACACCTGAGTAATGCACACCTTGACCATAGGGGGTGAACTTGTGGGAGACACTTCTCACCTGGTCATCTAGGTATAAAAGGGAGGTCCCACGCAGGGTCAGCACTTCTTGGTCCTGGGAATAAAGGTTCAGGTCACGTAGTGACTTTGTCTGCAGTACATGCCTCGTGTGATTCTATAGTAAGGTGTAAGGACACCACAAACTGCTCCCCCCTTCTACAAATAGCATGCCACAGTCCAGTAGGATGTTGCACATCCTGGATTCTGGGTACATACTCTTTGCCCCACCTTATATTTTATAAACCCCACCCAGCTGACTCCCCACATTCAGTAACCCCCCAAACTCTCAAGGTCTGACCAATCCTACACTCTCGTGCACATCTTCCCATGAGTCTACTGTTATGTATGCAACCCCAGGCAACCTGTATCACACCGCCACCAGAGGGCATTCCTGTTGGAGTCCCAAGAGATCCCAGCATCTCTTGGGAGCACTATATATAAGCAGGCCTCCCATGCTGGACCAACACTCTGGAGTTTAATTAAAGGAGCTAAGGTCATACTTACTCATTGTCTACAGTACATAGAAACATAAAAACATAGAAAATAGGTGCAGGAGTAGGCCATTCGGCCCTTCGAGCCTGCACCGTCATTCAATGAGTTCATGGCTGAACATGCAACTTCAGTACCCCATTCCTGCTTTCTCGCCATACCCCTTGATTCCCCTAGTAGTAAGGACGACATCTAACTCCTTTTTGAATATATTTCGTGAATTGGCCTCAACAACATTCTGTGGTAGAGAATGCCACAGGTTCACCACTCTCTGGGTGAAGAAGTTTCTCCTCATCTCGGTCCTAAATGGCTTACCCCTTATCCTTAGACTGTGACCCCTGGTTCTGGACTTCCCCAACATTGGCAACAATCTTCCTGCATCTAACCTGTCTAAACCAGTCAGAATTTTAAATGTTTCTATGAGATCCCCTCTCATTCTTCTGAACTCCAGTAAATACAAGCCCAGTTGATCCAGTCTTTGGTGATATGTCAGTCCCGCCATCCCGGGAATCAGTCTGGTGAACCTTTGCTGCCCTCCCTCAATAGCAAGAATGTCCTTCCTCAAGTTAGGAGACCAAAAACTGTACACAATACTCCAGGTGTGGCTTCACCAAAGCGCTGTACAACTGTAGTAACACTTCCCTGCCCCTATACTCAAATCCCCTCGCTATAAAGGCCAACATGCCATTTGCTTTCTTAACCGCCTGCTGTACCTGCATGCCAACCTTCAATGACTGATGTACCATGACACCCAGGTCTCGTTGCACCTCCCCTTTTCCTAAGCTGTCACCATTCAGATAATAGTCTGTCTCTCTGTTTTTACCACCAAAGTGGATAACCTCACATTTATCCACTTTATACTTCATCTGCCATGCATTTGCCCACTCACCTAACCTATCCAAGTCACTCTGCAGCCTCATAGCATCCTCCTCGCAGCTCACACTGCTACCCAACTTAGTGTCATCCGCAAACTTGGAGATACTACATTTAATCCCCTCGTCTAAATCATTAAATTACAATGTAAACAGCTGGGGCCCCAGCACAGAACCTTGCGGTACCCCACTACTCACTGCCTGCCATTCTGAAAAGTCCCTATTTACTCCTACTCTTTGCTTCCTGTCTGCCAACCAGTTCTCAATCCATGTCAGCATACTACCCCTAATCCCATGTGCTTTAACTTTGCACATTAATCTCTTGTGTGGGACTTTGTCGAAAGCCTTCTGAAAGTCCAAATACACCACATCAACTGGCTCTCCCTTATCCACTCTACTGGAAACATCCTCAAAAAATTCCAGAAGATTTGTCAAGCATGACTTCCCTTTCACAAATCCATGCTGACTTGGACCTATCATGTCACCTCTTTCCAAATGCGCTGCTATGACATCTTAATAATTGATTCCATCATTTTACCCACTACCGATGTCAGGCTGACTGGTCTATAATTTCCTGTTTTCTCTCTCCCTTCTTTTTTAAAAAGTGGGGTTAGATTGGCTACCCTCCACTCCATAGGAACTGATCCAGAGTCTATGGAATGTTGGAAAATGACTGTCAATGCATCCGCTATTTCCAAGGCCACCTCCTTAAGTACTCTGGGATGCAGTCCATCAGGCCCTGGGGATTTATCGGCCTTCAATCCCATCAATTTCCCCAACACAATTTCCTGACGAATAAGGATTTTCCTCAGTTCCTCCTTCTTACTCGACCCTCTGACCCCTTTTATATCAGGAAGATTGTTTTTGTCCTCCTTAATGAATACCGAACCAAAGTACTTGTTCAATTGGTCTGCCATTTCTTTGTTCCCTGTTATGACTTCCCCTGATTCTGACTGCAGGGGACCTATGTTTGTCTTTACTAACCTTTTTCTCTTTACATATCTATAGAAGCTTTTGCAGTCCGTCTTAATGTTCCCTGCAAGCTTCCTCTCGTACTCTATTTTCCCTGCCCAAATCAAACCCTTTGTCCTCCTCTGCTGAATTCTAAATTTCTCTCAGTCCCCGAGTTCGCTGCTATTTCTTACCAATTTGTATGCCACTTCCTTGGCTTTAATACTATCCCTGATTTCCCTTGATAGCCACGGTTGAGCCACCTTCCCTTTTTTATTTTTATGCCAGACAGGGATGTACAATTGTTGTAGTTCATCCATGCGGTCTTTAAATGTCTGCCATTGCCCATCCACAGTCAACCCCTTAAGTATCATTTACCAGTCTATCCTAGCCAATTCACGCCTCATACCTTTAAAGTTACCCTTCTTTAAGTTCTGGACCATGGTCTCTGAATTAACTGTTTCATTCTCCATCCTAATGTAGAATTCCACTATATTGTGGTCACTCTTCCCCAAGGGGCCTCGCACAACAAGATTGCTAATTAATCCTCTCTCATTACACAACACGCAGTCTAAGATGGCCTCCCCCGTAGTTGGTTCCTTGACATATTGGTCTAGAAAACCATCCCTTATGCACTTCAGGAAATCCTCCTCCACCGTATTGCTTCCAGTTTGGTTAGCCCAATCTATATGCATATTAAAGTCACCCATGATAACTGCTGCACCTTTATTGCATGCACCCCTAATTTCCTGTTTGAAAGCCCTCCCCAACATCACTACTACTGTTTGGAGGTCTGTATACAACTCCCACTAATGTTTTTTGCCCTTTGGTGTTCTGCAGCTCTGCCCATATAGATTCCACATCATCCAAGCTAATGTCCTTCCTAACTATTGCATTAATCTGCTCTTTAACCAGCAATGCTACCCCACCTCCTTTTCCTTTTATTCTATCCTTCCTGAATGTTGAATACCCTTGGATGTTGAGTTCCCACCCCTGATCATCCTGGAGCCACGTCTCTGTAATCCCAATCACATCATATCTGTTAACATCTATTTGCACAGTTAATTCATCCACTTTATTACGGATACTCCTTGCATTAAGACACAAAGCCTTCGGGCTTGTTTTTTTTAGCATTCTTTGTCCTTTTAGAATTATGATGTAGTGTGGCCCTTTTTGTTTCTTGCCTTTGTTTACTCGGCCTTCCACTATTGCTTTTTACCTTTCTAACATCTGTTTCTGACTCCATATTACTTCGCCCTGTCTCGCTGCCTAGGTTCCCATCCCCCTGCCATATTAGTTTAAACACTCCCGAACTGCATTAGCAAATGTTACCCCCATGACATCAGTTTCAGTCCCGCCTAAGTGCAAACCGTCCCTTTTGTAAGGTCCCACTTCCCCCAGAACTGGTTCCAATGTCCCAAGAATTTGAATCCCTCCCTCTTGCACCACTGCTCAAGCCACGTATTTCTTCTGACTATCCTGCACCCTCTACTCTGATTAGCATGTGGCACTGGTAGCAATCCAAAGATTACTGCCTTTGTGGTCCTACTTTTTAATTTAACTCCTAGCTCCCTAAATGCAGCTTGTAGTACCTCTTCCTGCTTCTTACCTCTATCGTTGGTACCTACATGTACCAGGATAACTGGCTGTTCACCCTCCCTCTCCAGAATGCTCTGCAGCCGCTCCGAGACATCCTTGACCCTTGCACCAGGGAGGCAACATACCATCCTGGAGTCTTGGTTGCGGCCGCAGAAACTTGTATCTATTCCCCTTACAATAGAGTCCCCTATCACTATAGTTCTCCCACTCTTTTTCCCGCCCTTCTGTGCAGCAGAGCCACCCATGGTGCCATGAACCTGGCTGCTGTTGCCTTCCCCTGGTAAGTCATCTCCCCCAACAGTATCCAAAACGCTATATCTGTTTTGGAGGGAGATGACCGCAGGAGACTCCTGCACTACCTTCCTGCTCTTGCCTTGTCTCTTGGTCACCCATTCACTACCTGTCCTAACCCTTACGTGCGGTGTGACCAACTCACTAAATGTGCTATCCACAACATTCTCAGCATTGCGCATGCTCCAGAGTGAGTCTATCCGCAGCTCCAGTGCCGTCATGCGGTCTATCAGGATCTGCACCTGGACACACTTCCTGCACACATAGTAGTCAGGGACACTGGAAGTGTCCCTGATTTCCCACATTGCACAGGAGGAGCATGACACGGGTCCGAGCTCTCCTGCCATGACTTAACTCTTAACTTAATTTACTTACTAAAATTTACTTAAACACCAAACAGCTACTTAGTAGTTCGCTGCCAATTAAACCAATCTAAAAGTCATTCTAAAAGTGAGTTATACTTACCAGTCGAACAGCCAACCACTTACCAGCTTGGCTGTGACATCACCTCTCGATTTTGCACCTTTCTATCTTTGTCTGCAGCTGGTTGGGCTGGTCTCTGGGCCTCCGTCTCCCACCCTCGCACTCCTTATCAGCTGCTCTAGTGTCAGCACTGGTAGGAAAAACTAGACAAAACAGCACCTGCCCCCACACTTGCCCGAACTCACCCACTTACCAAACTCACGAATGCCGCTCTAAGCAGCTGCACTCCGTTCTCTGCACGAGCTGCCTCTTTTTAAAGTGTATCTTGGTCAGATGACTCACTACTGGTCAGTTGTTTACAGAACTGGTTTTAACTAGCTGCTAATTGCCTCCTACTGGAGAGTTACCTTGTTTTTCTCTGCCTAAACCTGAAAGATTCCCAACTATTTAACTTTTCCCCTTTAAATTAAACTTCTACTTACTTAGAAGCTACTGGCAATTGCCACTAACAATTTACTCCAGCCTCCAAATGGTTTAAAGAGAACAACTCTTAAAACTCACCTACTTACCAAACTCACGAATGCCACACTATGCTGCTGCACTCCATGCTCTGTTGCATTTCTTTATTATGAGCTTAACATCTACAATTCCCAGGAGCCAGCAGTGGTCTAACTAGACTTGTGCTGAGGTAGGTGGTGTGCCATGCTCCTGCCTGTGCATCTGTGCCACCTAAGCAGCAGCCTCTGCCAACATTCTGGCACTTTGCTCCACTCCATAGATAAAGAACTGCCCAACCTGGGCTTACTGCCCAAGCTCAGGCCTACGCAGGAGCATTCGCTTCTTCCTCTTCCTCACTGGGGAAGAGTCCGAGCATCTGGTGCTGAATATCTGTTGGTCCCATTCCAGCAATCAGCAGCAGTCTGCCACAGGAGAGCCTAAAAACTGGTGCTATCCAGGATGTGATCCACATGCCTAACATTGCTTCTTCTTCACAGGTTTATGTTGATTACTGTAACTATGATGGAAGCAGATCCCCCCTCTTGTTTAAACTTATAAAATCATCATTATATCTTTTAAAAAATTAAATTTTTGATAGGCCAACATATTGTGAATTTTAAATGGAATGCTGCTGTTTGTATTGAGGAGGTCTTTTGTCTTGGTCCTTGCTTAAAACAAATACACAAAAACCATCTGCAGATATATACATTTTTCCGGGGACTATCTGGCCAGCTGGTCTCTTGGAAGGAAGTAATTGCATTAGAAATCCCTTTGTCTTTGAAACCATAGAAAGCTTACAAATGTATGATGGTCACTGCAAGAGGTTATCTGGACCAAGCTCTTTGATGTGTAAGTCAGGGTTAGAAGGTAATGAAATCGGTGCAAATGTCAGCTGGTCATTTGATTTAAAACATTACATACCTCGGGGTGGTTAAAGCCTGGGCAGCAGAGTATAACTCCTGCTGGCTTTCCCTATTTGCAGTTCCCTAGTTTCAATTGTTCTCAAGTCATGGCAGTGAGACAGAACTCTGTGGGAAGAAGTGTGTAAGCATCAAAGTCTTTAAAAAACATTCTAAAATGGGCTCCACGATTTTGAACATTTCATTATTTTTCAAACAGTTCAAAATATTGGGCCGGAAGTTGTGGCCTCGCCGGGTGCGTATGATGTGCACACGCACCAGATCATCATCATCATTGGCAGTCCCTCAAAGCGAGGATGACTTGCTTCCACGCTAAAAAGGGATGAGTTCACAGGTGTTTCAATGAAGGACCTAATATTCCAGATCCCGAACTACATCGTGAAGGGTGGAAGATGCCTGTGCTTGGATTGTTTTAACGTGTGGTGGCCATTGCACACCAGCCACCACACGGGCTTGACAGAGCTAGGTCTTGGTCCAGTGGCAAGGATTACCCAAGACTAACTGGAGACCAGTTCTGCTGCACAGACCGAGCGCGCACACATATCGCAGTGTGGGCTGGCCCGTGCTGCCCCTGGGCCCTCGCCTCTTCTGGGCCCCAGATTCACGCCTCTCCTGGACCCCGGTCACTTCCCTCTGCGGACTCTTGCCACTCCTTCGCCCTGCTACTGTGCCTGCCCGCACCTGCAATCAGCGACCTGGCTTCGTAGCCGTTGCCCTCCTGCAGCAGCACGCACTGCTCCCTGCAGTGGTATGCCGCCGCACGCTGCTCCCTCCAAAGGCCCCGGCCTGCTGATGGTCTTGCAGGCCGGGACCGCGGCAATTTCCGTGCCGGGCCGCCGCAAAATGCACCGGGAGAGGCCTCGCAAATGCCAGTTCTTGGTGCGCAATGCGCATGCGCCGAGAATCGGCTTTTGCGATTTCT
Organism: Pristiophorus japonicus; assembly: GCF_044704955.1. Lineage (NCBI taxonomy): Eukaryota > Metazoa > Chordata > Chondrichthyes > Pristiophoridae > Pristiophorus > Pristiophorus japonicus. The sequence goes on along the minus strand of NC_091981.1, from coordinate 51,072,745 downwards.
TTTGACAGAGTGCACGCATCCCCGGGAGGAGGACATTCGCGGGGCAGAGATTGCGCTATTTGCCCAACTCTTGCCCAGTGAATGTCCTTCAAACTGTTTTGCCTGGTAAAAGCCAGAATATGGCCTACTTTTTACCAGCATAAGAGTTTTAAAACATAGAAAAATTAAATTTCATCACTCATTTTTATATTAAAAACCCTCTCCATTAAGGTAAGTTTATTTTTAACCCTATTAAAACACATTAAAAAAAAATATTTTTCGAAAACATTTAATTTCAATTAATTTTAAATATATGAGGTGTTTTTATTTATTGTGTTGTGTTTCTTGTTTTTTTTGGGGGGGGGTTCTCATTGATAGTAATGGGAGCTCGTACAAACAGAGTTCCCATTACTATCAATGAGAATACTCGATGTCCATTGGTGATCCAGGCCTACGTGATCCCAGGTTACAAATATGTACGTGGAAGACTTGTTCCCACACGTTGCATGCGAATGGAGGCCTCCAACCGGAATCCTACGTTCCTCCAGGACCACCAGGTATTTTCGTTAAATTTTTTCAGGTCGGAGGTGTTCGTCTGAAGGAAGCCTCTGATCGCAATTTTCACCACAATGTGTAAGTGGAGCATTGTACTGCCTATTGTCTGTTATGATCTGGAATGCACTGCCTAAAGGATGGTGGAAGCAGATTCACTAGTAACTTTCAAAAGGGAATTGGATATATATTTGAAAAGGACAAAAAAATTCCAGGGCTATGAGGAAAGAGCAGCAGAGTGGGTCTAATTGGATACCTCTTTCAAAGAGCTGGCACAGGTGTGATGGACCGAATGGCCTCCTTCTATGCTGCACAATTCTATGATATGTTCAAACAGCTCATTGCCTCAAGCGTATCCTTCTACTTCTTTCCCCATCATGTACTTATCTAGCTTCCCCTTAAGTGCATCTATGTTATTTGCCCCAACTATTTCATGCACTCCCTCTGTTTTGCAATGGAGCATCAAACGAGATTTTGTGCTTAGAGGGAATCTTGAACCTATAACTGAATCGGAGGCAAGAGTGCTGCAACAAAACCATGGCTACTGGTGGATCTGGTACTCATTAGAACATATGTAGGTGGGAGAATAAAGTTGGGGGTCGGAGACAGAAGGTAAGGTCAGGAGCGGAGAAGTAATGAGGGCCAAAGCTGGGCCAGGGAAAGAGCACAGCAGTACGTAGGACCCAGGGCTATAATTCTGTTGGGAGTAAAAAAATTACGGTGCAGCTGTGTACAATGGCCAAGATAAGGTAACAAACTCCCCAATTTCTGTCTAAGAAGATAGCATAGTTTCAATGGAATCAAGCATCTCAGGAGAACAACAGCTTCCTGCCAAGGACAAGGTACAGTTTGCGTAACTTTGTCCAGAATTGGCAATTTAACATTGTTTAATCCAAGGAACTCTCTGTGTGATACGAGTCAGTGAATGTAATTTTTTACAACACCTTCTTTTTAATTTATGTCACTGTATGAAGTAACATTACTAATAAGTGAAAAAAGTTAATAAAACCAGTCACAAAAACATCTATCTATAATATATTAAAATCCTACGCCTGTGCGCATCTCCTGCCTGTAAAATCTTTGTTTCCTGTTGTCAATCTCTGCTATTATAAATTTCTACATCCACATAAGAACACAAGAATTAGGAGCCGGAGTAGGCCATATGGCCCCTCGAGCCTGCTCCACCATTTAATAAGATCATGGCTGATCTTCAACCCCAATTCTACTTTCCCGCCTGATCCCAATATCCCTTGATTCGCACTGGACTGTACTCGCCTGGTTCCATTCTTATCTATCTAATTGTAGCCAGAAAATCTCCTGCAATTACTCCTCTTCCCACTCCCACATCATTACCTCTGGTGTCCCCCAAGGATCTATCCTTGGCTCTCTCCTATTTCGCATCTATATGCTGCTCCTTGGCAATATCATCCGAAAACACGGAGTCCCAGTTTCCACATGTACGCTGACGACACCCAGCTCTACCTCTCCACCATTTCTCTCGACCCCTCCTTAGTCTCCTCTAGCATCTATCTGAGGCTTAACAGACTGTTCGCAACCTAGGCATCATATTTAACCCTGAAATGAGTTTCTGGCCACATAGCCACGGCATAGCTAAAACCGCCTTTTTCCACCTCCATAACATTGCCTGCCTCTGCCCCTGCCTCAGCTGTTCTGCTGCTGAAACCCTCATCCATGCCTTTGTTACCTCTAGACTTGACTACTCCAACTCACACTTGGCTGGCCTTCCACATTTCACACTACGTAAACTTAAGGTCATCCAAAACTCCAAGTCACGATCACCCATCACCCCTGTGCGCACTGACCTACATTGGCTTCCAGTTAAGCAATGCCTCGATTTCAAAATGCTCATCCTTGTTTACAAATCCCTCCATGGCCTTGCCCCTCCCTATCTCTGTGATCTATTTCAGCCTCACAACCCCATAAGCTGTCTGCGCTCCTCAAATTCTGCCCTCTTGAGCATCCTTTATTGTAACTGCTTAACCATCGGTGGCCGTGCCTTCAGCTGTTTGGTCCCTAAGCTCTGGAACCCTCTCCCTAAACCTCTCTGCCTCTCTCCCTCTCTTTCCTCCTTAAGACGCTCCTTAAAACCTACCTCTTCAACCAAGCTTTTGATCATCTGCCGTAATTTTTTCTTCTGTGGCTCAGTGTCAAATGTATCTGTTTTGTCTTGTAATACTGCTGTGAAACGCCTTGGGACATTTTACTACGTTAAAGGTGCTATATAAGTACAAGTTGTTGATATTGATTCCCCTAGAGTCCAAAAATCTATTTATCTCAACCTTGAATATACTCAACAACTCAGCATCCACAGCTCTCTGGGGTAGAGAATTCCAAAGATTCACAACCCTCTGAGTAAAGAAATTCCTCCTTGTTTCAGTCTAGACTCTCCAGCCAGGGGAAACAATCTCTCAGTATTTACCCTGTCAATCGCCCTCAGGATCTTATATGTTTCAATGAGATCACCTCTCATTCTTCTAAACTCCAGAGAGTATAGGCCCAATTTACTCAATCTCTTCTCATAGGACAACCCTCTCATTCCAGGGATCAATCTAGTGAATCGTCATTGCACCGTCTCTAAGTCATGTATGCCCTTTCTCAGATAAGGAGACCAAAACTGTGCACAGTACACCAAGTACAGTCTCACCAAAGCCCTGTACAATTATAGCAAGACTTCCTTATTCTTGGACTCCAACCCGTTTGTTATAAAGGTCAAAAAGCCATTTGCCTTCCTAATTGCTTGCTGTACCTGCATGCTAACTTTCTGTGTTTCTTGTATGAGGACACCTAAATCTCTCTGAACACCAACATTTAATAGTTTCTCACCATTAAAAAAATATTCTGTTTTTCTATTCTTCCTACCAAAGTGAATAACGTCACACTTCCCCACATTATATTGCAGCTGCCACCTTATTGCCCATTCACTTAACTTGTCTATATCCCTTTGCAGACTCTTTGTGTCCTCCTCATAGCTTAATTTCCCACCTATTTTTGTAATGTTCGCAAACTTGAATACATTACACTTGGTCCCTTTATCTAATTCATAAAGATAGATTGTAAATAGCTAAGGCCAAGCACTGATCCTAGCGGCATACCACTAGGTACAGCCTGCTAACCCGAAAATGACCTGTTTATTCCTACTCTCTGTGTTTTCTGCCTGTTAACCAATCCTCTATCCATGCTAATATATTACCCCTAACCTCATGAACCGTAATCTTGCGTAGCAACCTTTTATGTGGCACCTTATCAAATGCCTTTTGGAAATCCAAATATACCTAATATATCTACTCTGCTAGTTACATCATCCAAAAACTCGAATAAATTTGTTAAACATGATTTGTGTTTCATAAAACCAGGTTGACACTGCCTAATCATACTATGATTTTCTAAGTGCCCTGTTATCACTTCCTTAATAATGAATTCCTGCATTTTCCTGATGACTGACGTCAGGCTAACTGACCTGTAGTTCCCTGTTTTCTCTCTCGCTCCTTTCTTGAATAGTGGGATTGTTGATAGCATTAAAATCTCTGTCCCTTCCTGTCACACTCTGCTTATCTTTACTCAACTCGCTATACTTCTCCATTGCCTTGACTTTTCTTTTTAGATTTCTAAATTTCCCCTCACCTGACCCCTCCTGCCCCTTTTCAGTTTAAAGCCCGAGTTATTCGATTCGCCAGGACACCGGTTCCTGCCCAGTTTAAGTGGAGACTGTCCCAATGGAATAGCTCCCTCTTTCCCCAGTACTGGTGCCAGTGTCCTGTGAATCAAAACCCCTTCCTCCCACACTACTCTTTGAGCCACGCATTTAACTCTCTGATCTGTCTGTCCCTATGCCAATTTGCACACGACTCAGGTAACAATCCAGAGATTATTACCTTTGAGGTTCTGCGTTTTAAGTTGGATCCTAGCTCCTCAAACTCTCTCAGCAGAATCTCATTTATTAAGGAACCTGCCTATGTAAACATGTCACACTGTAGTTACACACTCCCACCAATAGTGTCACCAGAGCACCTTAGTTTTGTTCTTCAGCCTGCAGTGCCCCAATAATTTCTGCAGTCTGGAGGAGTCCGTGTTCCACGTGTATGTACAGTGTGACATGAGGTTGCAGCCTCTCTTCCATTATTTGAAGGGGCTGCTCCTCGATTTCTGTCTGCACTTCAGTCCCACACTCCTGATCGTTGGGCACCCGGTGCGGAGGGGAGCGGGCATATCGGAGGGCCTCCTCGTGGGACTGCTCCTGGACCTGGCCAAGGTGGCCAGTAATAGGTCAAGGCAGCAGGCGGTCGAGGGGGTTGTTCAGCCCGACTGCCTTTCTGTCTTCCACGGTTATGTTTGCGCCGGAGTATCCCTGGGGAAAGAGCACGCAGTGTCCACCGGTATGCTTGCGGCCTTCTGCGAGAGGTGGGCGCTGGAGGGACTGGAGTGCATCAGAATTTTAATTTGATTGGCAAAGTTCCCAGTTAATTTCTAAATGTATGGGTTCTCGTGCCCTTAACAAAAGGGGGCACTTGATTTAAAGTTTAGTTTAAAATAGTTGTAGTGCCCCAATTAATGCTTCTTCCCAAATTGTAACTGTAAATTATCATATAAAATTGAAGTATTACATAAAAATAAGGCCAGAATATATGACTTAAAAATGGCATCTTTGCACCCTGCTCTCCAACTTCACTTCACTTGAAGACAACATTTATTCTTGAAATAAAATAAGAAAATGCTGGAAATACTGAGGAGGTCAGGCATCATCTGTGGAGAGAGGAACAAAGTTAACGTTTCAGGTTGATAACCTTATTCTTGACTTCCCATGGTGTGCTATATGTAGTGTGCGCTTCCTGTAAGTGTCGCACTTTTTTCCAGTAACACTTCCCTGCCGTACTTTGGTGATAGCATCCCTCTTGTTATAAAACCATGCATCTTCTGATTCACAATGAGCAGCTCCATGGGAGATCGGCTAGCCTGATATTTAAAAAGAAACTAAACTTAACAGTTCATATTTTTACAGGCATAATACTTCCTTTGTGATGCAAGGCAATATAATTACATATACAGATCACTGTGTACCAGATGGTTTGTTTCACCTCTAACAAGCACAGTACATTGCCCTCTGATATTGAGATTACTGTGTATGATAATAGCGTACATTTTTATCCATGATTTTCAGCAGAGGTGTTAAGCAAAAACACTTCTGCTAAAATAGCGGGCAAAGGGATTTCACCATTCATAACAATGTGGCGCCTTTAACATAGTAAAATGTCCCAAGGTGCTTCATAGGAGTGTTATAAGACAAAGTTTGACACAGAGCCACATAAAGAACAATTAGTGCAGATGAGCAAAAGTTTGGTCAAAGAGGTAGATTTTAAGGAGTGTCTTAAAGGAAGAAAGAGAGGTAGAGAAGCGGAGAGGTTTAGGGAGGGAATTCCAGAGCTTCGGGCCTAGGCAGCTGAAGGCACGGCCACCAATAGTTCAGCGATTAAAATCCAGGATGCTCACGAAGCCAGAATTAGAGCAGCGCAGATATCTCGGGGGAGGGGAGGGGGTTGTAGGGCTGACGGAGATTACAGAGATAGGGTGGGGCGAGGGTCAAAGGCTAGATGGTTAGCATTTTGTAACTGCAGTTGTAAGCGAGTTGGGAGAGAGATTTTTCCAGGGGTGGACACAGAATGAAGTAGGGTTGGTGAGGTGAAGGGGGTTGTGGGTGGAGAGCGATACAAGGAAGTGGTCAGAGATGGCCTTATCTGTAATTGCATATGCTATGCTCACACAGTATAATTTACAGGCCTCTGTATTTGTGACTTAATATGATGTCTTGGTTAGTTTGTTCCACTCCTAATATACACTATGTGTGATAAGGATGTTAATGTACATGGTGGATGCTATACTAGTCCCTTTCTTCCACCTCGATGAGAACACTATATGATGCTGGGTGTTTATGTATTGAATGTGTTGCACCTGCAGGTTCATTATCCACCTGTAACATGTGAAGTATTTCATGGTCAGCATGTATGTGTTATTTTGCAGACAGAGGAATATAGGAATAGGAGCAGGCCATTCAGTCCCTTGAGCCAGTTCTGCCATTCAAAGAGATCATGGCTGATCTGTATCATAACTCCATTCACCTGCCTTAGCTCCATATCCTTTTATACACTTGTCTAGCAAAAATCTATCAATCTCAGATTTTAAGTTATTAATTGAACTAGCACCTACTGCTTTTTGTGGGAGAGAGTTCCATATTTCTACCACACTTTTCATTAAAAAGTGTTTCCTAACTTCTTGATTGAATGGCTTGGTTATGATTTTAAGCTTAATTCCCCTTGTCCTAGAGTCTGCCACCAGTGGAAAAAGTTTCTCTTTATCATAATGAAGTGCATTGAGCAGTTTTTGTTGGGAACGTGTCATTGTAAAATCTAACCTTTTAAAAAGAGTAGTGTCCTCTAGTAAAATATCTCGCAGGGGATGAGGGGGTTGATTTATGAGGAAAGGTTGAGTAGGTTGGGCCTCTACTCATTGGAATTCAGAAGAATGAGAGGTGATCTTATCGAAATGTATAAGATTATGAAGGGGCTTGACAAGGTGGATGCAGAGAAGATGTTTCCACTGATGGGGGAGACTAGAACTAGAGGGCATGATCTTAGAATAAGGGGCCGCCCATTTAAAACAGAGATGAGGAGAAATTTCTTCTCTTAGAGGGTTGTAAATCTGTGGAATTCGCTGCCTAAGAGAGCTGTGGAAGCTGGCACATTGAATAAATTTAAGACAGAAATAGACAGTTTCTTAAACAATAAGGGGTTAAGGGGTTATGGGGAGTGGGCGGGGAAGTGGAGCTGAGTCCATGATCAGATCAGCCATGATCGTATTGAATGGCGGAGCAGGCTCGAAGGGCTGTATGGCCTGCTCCTCTTTCTATTTCTTATGTTCTTATGTTCTTATACTTTATACACACTGCTGTGACAGATATTGGAACAGTACAAAGCTCACAACATGAGCTATCTCATCACCAAATTTGTTTGACAACTTTAGTCAAAATTATGATGGGTTTTAATAAAGTAGTTAGAGGGAAACTATTTCCACTGGCAGATGGGTCGGTAACCAGGGGGCACCGATTTAAGGTAATTAGCAAAAGCACCAGAGGGAGGATGAGGAGAATTTGTTTTTACACAGTGAGTTGTTATGATTTGGAGTTCTCCACCTGAAAGAGTGGCGGAATCAGATTCAATAGTAACTTTCAAAAGGGAATTGGATATATACTTGAAAAAAAAACATTTGCAGGGCGATGGAGAAAGATGGAAGTAGATCTAATTGGAGAGCTCTTTCAAAGAGCTGGTACAGGCACAATGGACCGAATGGCCTCCTTCTGTGCTGTATGATTTGATGATTCTATAACTTGACTAAAGTGCAAACCATGCACCTTATTCTTCCTCCCATTATTGGGGTTACGTTGGCCAGGAATCTCCTTGGTAATGCTCCCACTCTGACCTTTGACCTTCACCAGGGGTTTCCGCTGCACTTCCAGCGAGGGAGCGGGAGCAGCTCAGAGGAAATTTGCCCCAACGATCAAAACAAAGCCTGCGTGACTTTTCATAGTGCCTTTAATGTAGTAATGTGACGGAAATTGACACCGAGCCCAAGAAGGAGACATTAGAACAGGTGACCAAAAGATTGGTCAATGAGATAGGGTTTAAGGAGCATCTTAAAGGAGAAGAGAGAGGTAGCAAGCCGGAGAGGTTTCGGAAGGGAATTCCAGAGCTTACGGCTTAAATGGCTGAAGGCACGGCTAACAATGGAGGGGCAAAGCAAATCAAGGATTGCGTAAGAGGCCAGAATTAGAGGAGCGCAGAGATTGTGGAAGGTTGTAGGGCTGAAGGCGGCTACAGAGATAGGGAGGGGCGAGGCCATGGAGGGATTTGAACACATGATGTTCAGCATGTCACATAGAAGTGTGGGGTCAATTTAGGTCTGATGTGGTACCTGAACTACAACAGCTGGATTTTCTCCTGCAAATTTGTTTCTCCCCTTCCCTCATGACTCCTGATGGCTTACATCTCCACAGGTGAGGGTGGACTTTTGGTATATTGCTCGACTGACCATTCTTCACATGTGAGCCTAGACGTTGAGGGTTGGATGTTCCTCTGCTACCCCACCCATAATTGACAGAAAAGGTTGTAAAATTCAGCAGTAAGGCTTGCCGGCGGCTTTCCTGCTTCCATCTTAATCTTCATTTCCCAGCCCCCTGCCAGGACTGGTGCTAACCCCCTCCCTTCTATACCCACTGCCTGTAAATGCTGGTGGATGAGCAGGGCTCAGCAAACTGCTCCATTTTCCTCCTGACCGCTGGTGTCTCCACTGACTCTCAAGGTCTGCTAGGTAATTCCTGGAGTAATAGCAATAAGCACCCAAAGTCATTGCACGGAAGGAGAGGGCTGAGAAGTGGCCTGCCCTCCCTTCATTTAGGCCTCATGCACTGACTGTTCTAGGCGCGGTCTCATCCAAGGCCTATAGAAGACGTTCCCCTTTTGCCCCCTTGAAAGTGCTGGCTGCCTCGTCAGAGCCTTACTCCTCAGCGGTGGTGGAAATCCCGCTGGGACCCCACCTTCCATGGCTGATGAGGCCCAACCCGGGACAATGGGTCAGGGTTACGGCGGGGTCAAAATGGCCTGCAGAAATCTTGCCTTGCCACGATCCCGCCAACAAGAGGGAAATCCCGGCCCCAGGTGCCAGCAGCCCAGCTCAGAGATGCTAAGGCTGATTACAGTGCCACCACTAATGCCATGCCACAGCTGACTCTGCTATTGATTCTGTCAACTTCCTGTTCTCTATAACTAGTTGGTGTCTGCACTGATGCATTTCTAATGCACTTTAGGGGAATTCAGTGACCGAGCTCTCTAAGAAGTAAATGATCCCATCTTGTCATGGCATATAAATACTATCAAGAGCATACTTTAATCAACTGTTAATTATATTAATTTGATCCTTATAGAGTTTATAATTCCAGATTAATTTCATTTAATTCTTCGGGTTGAAAATAATCTCATTAGTCTAACTACAATGTGTAAATCCATCTCCTCTCTGCTGAAATTCACCTGTTCCAACAAAGAGAGCCTGAGGTTTATAGAAGTAACACTTAAGTGGCAGCTGTGATTGTATCTTTTATTGGATGCTTGTCTAAGCATTCCGTTAAGTTTTGCCTCAAATAAAATGTTATAAAAGGTGCTGTGCGCATTTATCCAGTGATGTGGATATGTGAAAGCACAAGCACTTTGCACACAGAACAGAACACTCTGGGGGAAAATTCAGGAGTGCCCCGTTTGGGCGCTAACTTTTAAAAAATTGAAAAATTAGTGCCAGGCATTAATGTTTTCTAACTTGAAAAAAATTTGGCATTTGTGCTCCAGGAAGGAAGTAGAGCCCTAAATCAGGCACTCCACTTCCTTCCTGGAGCGCAAGAGGCAGCAGGCGGGGTGGTAGGTGTGCAGCGCTGCACAATGTCCCGTGCTGCGCCGCTACGTTGGAAGACTCCTCCCCTCCCTGAGAGGCAAGGGCCATCGCTGCAGGGTCTACAAAAGAAAAACTTACCTTCTCCCCGACAGCAGCTGGGATCCGGCCCGATCAGCCCGATGCACTACAACAGAGTGCCGGGCTGATCGATTGCGGGCAAGAAACAGCGACAAAAAAGAAAAAACAGAGGATTAAAATTTTCTTCTCCATACCTCGACCACCTTGCCTATAAGCAATGCAGCCTAAGCTCTCGGCCTCCCGATGAACGCCTCCTGCAGCTGTCGGTGTTTTCACCCAGCGCTGCTAAAGGGGGTGGAAGAGAAGTTCGGGTCTGGGGCGATGCGCACGATAATTACATCACGATCCCTGGACGAAGGAGATCGGGCGCAACTCCATACAGCAGCCGCAAACCTCCCAGCGAATATGGCAGGAGTCGATCTTCTCGCCACGCCCAATCAGTAAGTGCTTAGCGCCTCATTATCGCCACCCCCCCGCCCCCCAGAGGCGATAACGGGAGGTGCAAAGGAGGCCAATTTCTAATCCTTTGAGCAGCCTACGGTAGTCAGGAGGGGCACATGAATTGACACAGTGAGGCGGGGAATTGCTCGGGGTCGTTTTGGCTTTGGCTGATTTTATAAAATGGGCAATATCGGATCAGCCACCTGTTATACATCTCTCCCGATTTTCATTTCTACTGAAGCCAGTTGTATAACAGGCGGCTGATCCGATATTGTCCATTTTACACTACTGACCAAAGTCAAAATTACCCCCATTCTGCTGCGGCGCAGATTCACCAGGTAGCTTAACATGGCAGGGCTGCTGTTGCTGTGTTTTTAGAGCAGGCTTTCTGATGCCCTCACAGGAAGCCCACCTGCTCGGAATCTCTGTACAGGTGCAATATCCTGAATCCGGAACTCCATAAACCAGAATTGGCCGAAAACCGGACATTTTGCACTTAGCTGATGGAGTCGTCTGGAATCCAGAATTATTGTCTGAAAACTGGACATTTTTGAGGCAAAACCCAAAATACGGCACGGATTTGGTCGAGGATTCCAGATTTCAGACAAGAAATTCAAGTCTGAAATCCGGAATCCTTGACTAAATCCATGCCGTGTTTTGGGTTTTGCCGGATTTCGGACCTCGTCGCTCAAAACCCCGCAGGGATTCGTTCGAAGATTCCGGATTTCAGATTATTGATTTTTTGGAAAAACTCAAAAACCGGCATGGATTCAGTCCTGAGAATTCCGGATTTCGGACATTGTACCTGTAATGACAATCCCCTGCTGTTGTAGTGTGACAGTGGTTTGGATTGGGAACTCCTTCAAGAAGCAAGAACAATTGTAGGAGTCATCTAGACATTGTGTACATCCATATTTCCTCCTTTTCTTGAACAAGTACTTGAGTCAATTGCCGATTTTTTATGCGTGTGTAAAGACAGTAAGTGGGAAATATTTGTGTTCACCAGCAAAGCTGTCGGTCTTACTGTCAACTGCAGTTAACAGCCGCAGGAAATGGCTGCAATGCTAACCAAGTCAAATTGGTCTGGGGGGCATGAAGATAGGTGCGCTTACCTTCCGTGCTACGCGGTCTTGGTGCTGGAGGGATCCGGGGTGAAGTTTGTGTCCAGGTCCGGTGTTGCAGCTTCCTCTATGAGCGAAGCTGTGGAGCTCGCAAGGAATAGTGGGCAATGAAGATGTCTGAGAACTAAAGGGGCCATACCCACTGAAGCAATACAAAGTAAAATGCAGTGAACCAATACATTTTTCAGTCCTTTCTGGCTTTTAAGTAATATTCATAATTTAAAAGAACTTCCTAACCTCAACAAATGGGAAAACTGCCTCAGCACTAACACAAATGGCTCAGTAAGGCAGGGAAGGGGCACCGAGGGTCTCACATGCAACACTCCAGCTTTGTGCAGGGATTAAGGCTGCACTACCCACAGGAGCCAGGAGACCCTCCAGAAAGAAAGATGTGGAAGTACATCCCCACCACTTGGTTCCAGTGCCCAAAGAAGCTTCATGGCCTCCGACCACTAGTCAAGGATAACTTGTTGTGCTTAGGACCCAGTGCTGGGGTCGAAGTTCACGTTGGTGAAGTTAAGTCGACGTTGCACACTGATTGACGTCACCATGCCGCCATTTTGTTCCCAGGATGCTGCCAGTTGCCGCCAGCACAAAGGGAGAGGGGAATATGGCGGCTGCCACAGGACCCGCCACCAGTTGGCGAAAGAGCAGCGGCCGCTATTTTATTGTCATTTTACGGCGCTACTGAGTGTCGGTAAGGAGATGTATTTCTAGCCCTTGCTCTCACCCAGCATCCATGTTCCAGTGGGGGCCACTAAGTGCTCCGGCTGATTTTTCCCCAACCATAGGCCAGGATGGGTGAGGCCAACTGTATTGCTTCTACTAATGCCTCATCAGAGATCAGTGAACTTGGTGCAGACTAGGGATAGAAGCTGGGATCTTCCTGATCTGCCAGTGTATAAACATTCTGTTCTACGTTGTGCAATGCAGTCACCAGCTGAAACATTTGGGGGAACTCAGTAGTGCTTAGAGTGCCAGCTTAGACTTTGTACTCACATCTCAGGAGTGGGGCCTGAACCCACAACCTTCTAACTCAGAGGTGAGAGTGCTGCCAACTAGCCACGGCTGACATTGAGGCAAGGCGGCCTTGTGGAATTCAATCTGAAATGCAGACCACCCTCCAGATCTGTGGTCCACAGCGAGTCACTCCATGCTGGTGGCAAATAGAGTCTCAGATATGGAACCCCTGATTGTTTGTGCATTTAAGATTTGCCTGAGATTAGTCCTCGGGTCTGCCATAAATCTCTACCAGTAGGGGATTGAGTTTCTCAAACTATCAGCAATAACAGTGCCCCCAGATGTGCCTGTGTATAAACACTCTGCTGGGAATGCTTTGAAAATAATTTCAATGTTTAGAGAAAGAGTGTATAATTTGAAGCATGTCAGAAGGTGTTTGAAAACTATCTGCATTTTACCCATGGCATCTCAAAACAGTCCCCACCTGCAAATCATAGATACATCTGAAAGCTGCTCTATCACACGGTCAACCGTTTGAATTTTCTAAACTGAGAATAAAAGTTGTGTAAAAGTAACGTTTCTAATAAGCTATTTTGTATCCAAGGAAAAATATATCATCATATAAGGTGGGAAATGCAATTGCAATGTGCAGTTTTACCATTCGATTGCAAAGACATTCAGCCCATATTTCCCTGACTTCTTTGTTGTGATGTTTGTTTACTGCAGAGTCTGGGCATTCTGGGGGAATTTTAACCCCAAAAAACGGGTGGGTTGAGGTCAGGTGGGAAGTTAAAGTGTTAAAAATCTGAATTCCGACCCTAACCCGTCCATTTCCGGTTTTAATGGAGGAGGAACAGGGGTGGGCAGCGAATACGCTTCCAGGAGGCAGGGCGCTTATTTAAATATTATAATGAGGCTAGTGTGCCTCAGATTTAACCACCATTACAAATTTAAGTCTGACTGGTTGGGTTTCTCAGGCCTCGGAGAACCCGCTAGCTAAAGTAAGAACTGCTGGATCCAGGAAATAAGTCCTCCTGAATCCAGTGTCACTGCTTCACCCACCGATTGTGATCGGAGACACCTCCACGAGGCCTTCGATCCCCTCCCGAGGCCTTTGAACTACCCATCCGATCCCTACCCCCCCAACCCTCTGAGGCCTCCGATTTCCCCCCCCCCCGATTCTCCGGCCCCCGATACTTCCCTCACCCCCTCGATCCTCCGGCCCCAATGCTTCCCCATCCCCGATGTTCTGGCCCTGATCCTCTCTCCTCTCCCCAATTCTCTTACCACCCCGGCCCCCACCCGATCCCTCCCTCCCTCCTCTCTGTGACTTAGTGCCGCAGGTCTACCTGCCCGCAACCAGCCAGACTCTCCATCTGGCTGGCTGCAGGTCGGAAACAGAGGTTTGAAATGTTAATCAGGCTCTGCCATTAAATTTGGCAGGACTTGTGGGAAACCTGTTCTCCCAGGCTTCCCAACTGGTCCCTAGTCCCCCCGTCGGGTATCAAGGGTTATGGGGCTGGTGCAGGAAAGTGAAGTTGAGGTAGAAGATCAGCCATGATCTTATTGAATGGCGGAGCAGGCCCGAAGGGCCGAATGTCCTACTCGTGCTCCTAATTCTTATGTTCTTATGTTCTCCCTTGTCCCAACCCGCCTCTCGATTAAAATTCTGGCCTCTATGTGGGAAATAATTAAAATGCTGTACATTCAGATTTGCACAGTAACTAGCTGCAATCACAGGAAGAAGCAGCCCTTGACCACTGACTGATTTATATCCGTGTTGGAGAGTGGGGAAATCTCCCAAGCTTCCAATTGGAACTCAGCCTGCTGACAGTGGTGAGAAAGGTTGTCTGCAAGGGCTGAATATTGAAAAAAATTATTTTAACCCTCACTGAACCTTAGCACTCTCATAATCTCTCCTCTCCCTTGAGTCAAACTAGAAGCAGACAACTGGTTCAGGTTTCTGCCAGCACTGTTGGGAGGAAGTGTGTGAGACTGACCCAGGCGAAATCATTTGGTGGTTCTCTCTCACTCCTCATGGAGAAAAGCCTAGCCTCTCTACGATTACATGTCCAAGACAGGAGGAGTAGCAGACAAGAGCTGATTTTTTTAATGTACAGTGGACCCGATTTTGTGGGTATATTGGGCACAAGCCTCAAAGCAGGTAACGCACCTGGGGATTATGGAGACGTGGAGGCTTGGCCGGTAAGATCGGCCAGGCCACATTTACATAAATGTTCTCTGACTTTTGTCTGAACTTGGCCAGATCCACTAGCTGGCTGTCAGGCGGGAGCGGGAAACCCCTTGTGACAGCACTACAATCAAGTTAAGGTAGAGAAAGCTAACGTTTTCGCCACAGAGATCGCGAGATCTTTGTGGGCAGCTTCCTTCGAGGTCAGTGGCGATTGCCGTTGCTTCATTTCTACCAGATCTCGTTATCTGAAGTTTTTTAATTCATTCTTGTGAGCATCGTCAACAAGGCCAGAATTTATTGTCCATCCCTAATTGCCCGCAAGAAGGTGGTGGTGGTGAGCTGCCTTCTTGAACCGCTGCAGTCCTTGTGGTGAAGGTACTCCCACAGTGCTGTTAGGGAGAAAGTGCCAGGATTTGACCCAGACGATGAAAGAACGGCTATATATTTCCAAGTCAGGATGGTATGTGACTTGGAGGTGAAATTAGAGGTGGTGGTGTTCCCAAGCGCCTGCTGCCCTTGTCCTTCTAGGTATTAGAGGTCGCGGGTTTGGGAGGTGCTGTTGAAGCAGTGTTGGCAAATTGCTGCAATGCATCAATTAGATGGTACACACTGCAGCCACGGTATGCTGGTGGTGGAGAGAGTGAATGTTTAATATGGTGGAGGGCTGCTTTGTCTTGGATGGTGTCGAGCTACTTGAGTGTTGTTGGAGCTGCACTCATCCAGGCAAGTGGGTAGTATTCCATCACACTCCTGACTTGTGCCTTGTAGATGGTGGAAAGGCTTTGGGGAGTCAGAAGTGAGTCATTTGTCACAGAATACCCAGCCTCTGACCTGCTCTTATAGCCACAGTATTTATGTGGCTGGTCCAGTTAAGTTTCTGGTCAACGGTGACCTTCAGGATGTTGATGGTGGGGGATTCGATGATGGTAATGCCGTTGAATGTCAAAGGGAGGTGGTTAGACTCTGTTGTTGGAGATGGCCATTGCCTGGCACTTGTGTGGTGCACATGTTACTTGCTACTTATCAGCCCAAGCCTGAATGTTGACCAGGCCTTGCTGCATGCGGGCATGGACTGCTTCATAATCTGAGGAGTTGCGAATGGAACTGAACACTGTGAAATAATCAGTGAACATCCTCACTTCTGACTTTTCTTAGAAACATCACAAATTGTACATTAAAATGTATTTCCATCACTGGACTGAGTATTGCCTTGTATTTAAGAAACTCTGTAACTGATCCCACAGCAACTTTGACGTACTTGCAGAATGGTTGGAGATCTTTGTCCTTCTTTTAACTTAGAACATAAGAGCATAAGAAATAGGAGCAGGAGCAGGCCATTTGGCCCCTCGAGCCTGCTCCGCCATTTAATAAGATCATGGCTGATCTGATCTTGGGCTCAACTCCACTTCCCTGCTTGCTCCCGATAACCCTTCACTCCCTTATCGTTCAAAAATCTGTCTATCAACATCTTAAATATATTCAATGACCCAGCCTCCACAGCTCTCTGGGGTAGATAATTCCACAGATTTATGACCTTCTGAGAGAAGAAATTCTTCCTCATCTCTGTTCTAAATAGGCAACCCCTTATTCTTAAACTATGCCCCCTAGCTCTAGATTCCCCCATGAGTGGGAACATTCTCTCTGCATCCAACTTGTCAAGCCTCCTCAGTATCTTATATGTTTCAATAAGATCCCCTCTCACTCCTCTAAACTCCAATGAGGATCGGCCCAATCTGCTCAAGCTTTCTTCATAAGTCAACCCTTTCATCTCAGGAATCAACCTAGTAAATATTTTCTGAACTGCCTCCAATGCAAGTGTATCCTTCCTTAAATAAGGAGACCAAACTGTACGCAGTACTCTAAGTGTGGTCTCACCAATACCCTGTACAGTTGGAGCAGGCTTTTATACTCTATCCCCCTTGCAATAAAGGCCAACATTCCAGCTGCCTTCCTGATTACTTGCTGTACCTACATACTAACTTTTTGTGTTCATGCTCAAGGACTCCCAGGTTCCTCTGTATTGCAGCATTTTGTAATCTCTCTATTTTAAATAATTATTTGCCTTTTTATTTTTCTTGCCAAAGTGGATAACCTCACATTTTCCCACATTATACTCCATCTGCCAAATGGTGGCCCACTCAATTAGCCTGTCTATATCCCTTTGCAGATTCTTTGTGTCCTCCTCACAACTTGCTTTCCCACCCATCTTTGTATTGTCAGCAAACTTGGCACCATTACACTCAGTCCCTTCATCCAGGTCATTAAAATAAATTGTAAATAGTTGAGGTCCCAGCACCGATCCCTGTGGCACCCCACTAGTTACCGTTTGTCAACCGGAAAATTACCCATTTATCCCGACTCCCTGTTTTCTGTTAGTAGTCAATCCTCTATCTATGCTAATATATCCTCCCCAACCCGGCAAGCTCTTATCTTGTGCAGTAACCTTTTATGTGGCAACTTGTCAAATGCCTTCTGGAAATCCAAATACACCACATCCATTGGTTCCCCCTTACCCACCCTGTTCGTTACATCCTCAAAGAACTCCAGCAAATTTGTCAAATATGATTTCCCTTTCATAAAAACATGCTGACTATGCTCAATTGCATTATAATTTTCCAAATGTCCTGCTACTGCTTCCTTAATAATGGACTCCAGCATTTTCCCAATGTCAGTTGTTAGGCTAACTGGTCTATAGTTTCCTGCTTTATGTTTTCTTCCTTTTTTAAATAGGGATGTTACATTTGTGGTTTTCCAATCCGCTGGGACCTTTCCAAAATCCAGGGAATTTTGGTAGATTGAAACCAATGCATCCACTATCTCTGTAGCCACTTCTTTTAAGACCCTAGGATGCAGGCCATCAGGTCCAGGGGAAAAGAGTGGCTAAAGTAAATGTTGGTCCCTTAGAGGACGAGACTGGGGCATTAGTGATGGGGAACATGGAGATGGCAGAAACTCTGAACAAATATTTTGTATCAGTCTTTATGGTAGAGGACGCTAACAATATCCCAACAGTGGACAGTCAAGGGGCTATAGGGAGGGTAAGGAACTTAACACAATCACAATCACTAAGGAGGTGGTACTCAGTAAGATAATGGGACTAAAGGTAGATAAATCCCCTGGACCTGATGACTTGCATCCTCGGGTCTTAAGAGAAGTAGCGGCAGGGATTGTGGATGCATTGGTTGTAATTTACCAAAATTCCCTGGATTCTGGGGAGGTCCCAGCAGATTGGAAAACTGTAAATGTAATGCCCCTATTTAAAACAGGAGGCAGACAAAAAGCAGGAAACTATAGACCAGTTAGCCTAACATCTGTGGTTGGGAAAATGTTGGAGTCCATTATTAAAGAAGCAATAGCAGGACATTTGGAAAAGCAAAATTTGGTCAAGCAGAGTCAGCATGGATTTATGAAGGGGAAGTCATGTTTGACAAATTAGCTGGAAATCTTTGAGGATGTAACGAACAGGGGGGATAAAGGGGAACCAGTGGATGTGGTGTATTGGACTTCCAGAAGGCATTTGACAATGTGCCACATAAAAGGTTACTGCACAAGATAAAAGTTCATGGGGTTGGGGGTAATATATTAACATGGATTGAGGATTGGCTAACTAAGAGAAAACAGAGAGTTGGGATAAATGGTTCATTCTCTGGTTGGTAACCAGTAACTAGTGGGGTGCCACAGGGATCAGACTATTTACAATCTATATTAACGACTTGGAAGAAGGGACTGAGTGTAACGTAGCCAAGTTTGCTGATGATACAAAGATGGGAGGAAAAGCAATGTGTGAGAAGGACACAAAAAATCTGCAAAAGGACATAGACAGGCTAAGTGAGTGGGCAAAAATTTGGCAGATGGAGTATAATGTTGGAAAGTGTGAGGTCATGCACTTTGACGGAAAAAAATCAAAGCGCAAGTTATTATTTAAATGGAGAAAGATTGCAAAGTGCTGCAGTACCGCGGGACCTAGGGGTACTTGTGCAGGTACAACAAATGATCAGAAAGGCCAATTGCAAAGGGGATGGAGTATAAAAGCAGGGAAGTCTTGCGACAGCTATGCAGGATATTGTTGAGGCCACACCTGGAATACTGCGTGCAGTTTTGGTTTCCATATTTACGAAAGGATATACTTGCTTTGGAGGCAGTTCAGAGAAGGTTGATTTGGGAGATGAGGGGGTTGACTTATGAGGAAAGGTTGAGTAGATTGGGCCTCTACTCATTGGGATTCAGAAGAATGAGAGGTAATCTTATCGAAATGTGTAAGATTATGAGGAGGCTTGACAAGGTGGATGCAGAGAGGATGTTTCCACTGATGGGGGAGACTAGAACTAGAAGGCATGATCTTAGAATAAGGGGCCACCCATTTAAAACTGAGATGAGGAGAAATTTCTTCTCTCAGAGGGTTGTAAATCTGTGGAATTTGCTGCCTCAGAGAGCTGTGGAAGCTGGGACATTGAATAAATTTAAGACAGAAATAGTTTCTTAAACGATAAGGAGATAAGGGGTTATGGGGAGCGGGCAGGGAAGTGGAGCTGAGTCCATGATCAGATCAGCCATGATCTTATTGAATGGTGGAGCAGGCTCGAGGGGCTGTATGGCCTACTCCTGCTCCTATTTCTTATGTTATTATGTTCTTATGTTCTTTTATCCCATTGTTTTACTGAGTACTTTTTCTTTAGTGATCTTGATGGTTTTAAGGTCCCCCCCTTCCTATAGCCCCTTGATTATCTATTATTGGGATGTTTTTAATATTTTCTACTGTGAAGACCGATACAACATATTTGTTCAAAGTCTCTGCCATTTCCCTGTCCCCATTATTAATTCTCCAGTCTCATCCTCTAAGGCACCAAAGTTTACTTTAGCTACCCTCTTCCTTTTTATATACCTGTATGAGCAGGAGTGTTTAAGCTTTCTGCTTATCATGGAGCCTTGTGGACTATATATAAAGTTTCAATCAGTGCTTCCATTAAACTAGAGATCTCTCTTTCAAGCTGCAACTACTAATAGATTTTGGTGTTGTGATTTAGTATTTATCCACCAACAATGCTTCGTGGCCCTGGAGGCCTGCAAAATTCAAACCGGTCACACCAGCAAGAAGTTAAGTGGAAATAGAATGGGGTTTGAATGACATTGCCAGGGCTTGAGGGCTGCATTTGGCTTATGGTTTATTGTTTGGATATTATTCCAACCCAAACCTGTAGGTGAAAAATGCCAAACAGCGCTTTACTCAATTGACTTTGCGAGCCATTTGAAGCCGATTTAATCTCAATGGAAATAATTTGGAAAAATCTTAATGGATATAATCTGATCCAATTTATTTATTTTGAACCAACTTTTTCCAGGACAAAGCAGTCCATTTGATTGGCTGCTCACCCACCAATTTAAACCTCCACTCCCTCCGACACATTGTGTTTGCAGTCTGTACTGTCTACAGGATGCACTGCAGCAAGTGGCCAAGGCTTTTTCAACAGCAACCCCCAAATCCGTGACCTCCACTAGCTAGAAGGAGAAGGGCAGCAGGTGAGCAGCGGTTTCTCAGCAAGTGACTTTATTTAATGCTTGCAGCAGGTTGCTAAGCACATCTTAACCATAATATTACCATGTAACATCAGCATTGAGCTGTAAAGGGCACTGTCCTCATGAAAGGATGCTTTGTAATCTTTTTTATTTAAATACTGAAAGACAACTTCTAGTTAAAGAGGAATGTAACTCTACGGGTAAACACTGTAGAGAGAAAAGAGCCAGAAAAGGCATGGGTTATTTATGTGCTGCGATGGTGCATATTGACGTGATGATTTCATTTTCTTATTTATTTACCAAACAGTGAATTAAACATTTGCCAGATAATTTTTCATAGAGATCATGCGCCTTTATGGTGGCATGTGTTATGAATAGTAGGATTTTCTTTACTGGCACAGACAACTCTACTGTTAGCCCAATGTACTGTGCCCAAGTGCTGAGGCCCCGATCTTTTGTGTGCTCTCAGTGGGAGGCGCCAAACAAAGGCGAGGGGGGGTTTGGGGAGGTGAGGGAGGGAAATAAAAGCTGTTCCCTGTAGGAGAGAGTTGCTACTGTAGGGGTGGTGCAGACTTCAATCAGGCAAGCAGCAGTTTGTAGTTGTTTGGGCGAAGGGATGTATGTCTTCACTCCTACAGCTGAATGTGCCTGGGCAGTAAAAAGGTCCACGCTTCTCCCAGAACTCCGATGACTTCACCCAGGCAGTTCAGCTGTTCCAAGCAAGGCAAAGAGCGTTAATAGTGTGTATTTATTTATTTGATTCAGTCCTCCACAGACCTCCTACTCCCCGCCCTCCCTTTGCCCCTCTTATCTGAGGCAAAGTCCCTGAAGGCACGTCTTTCCTTTCCCTGTCTCTTCAACTCCTTCCTAGGTAGGGTTGCCAACCCTCCAGGATTTTCCCAGAGTCTCCAGGAATTGAAAATTATTCTGCAGGATACTGCTGCTAGCAACCCAGGAAAGAATCTTAGCGGCATTAAAAAAATGTTTTTTTTTCATCTTCTTTGCACACTTTCATTTATTTGTTATAAAAGTATTGAAGATGGGGGAAAAAAGGTTGTTTTGACTGACAGCCAAGAGCCATTTGATCGGCTTTCACAGTGGCATGGGATGGCAGTACACCACGAGGATGGACTACTGGGTGACCAATGGCAGGAACATGGGGGTGGGGCAGTTGGAGGCACGAGGTCATGTGATGAAGCCCCCAGGATTACGTCCATCCAAAGTTGCCAACCCTATTCCTTAGGCCACAACAGATGGAAACAATGCAGAGAAAGGCAACCAACCCCACAGCAGGCACGTTTAACTAGTAAGTCGTGCACCACCCACCTCTTCACTGTTTTTTAGGTCTTCCTGTAAAACCACCTCACTCAACTGGTTCAAGAAAGGGTGATGCTGGGTGTATCATTTGCATTGCCAGTTAGGAATGCTGTGTGACTTATGGTGAAAATGGGAAGAGGGGGAGGAAGAAAAGTGAAGTCATTGTACACGTTTAATTTTGTTTATCTTTAAATGTAAGCATCTTTTAAATACAAGTGGTCTTTAGAATAGGAATAACAGCACAATATCTAGAGAATGGAGTGATGGATAATGTTATTACTGCAGGGATAGGTGGAGCACTTGTGTGGTCTGCACAAATTCTACTTCAGCACTTTCAAACTGATGAAAGACAGTGATACAAATGCTCTTGTTGCCCAGACTCAAAATAAAAAGATGTCTCATTTAACTCTGTGTTTGTATGTGTATTTAATGAAACTCATAGCATGGGGTGATATTTCCAGCATTCTTCATGGAGGTCTGTGAGATATAATTATTTCCACTCATGGGGCTGGCCACATCACTGGAGTGGAAGTAAGAATCAGTTCAGATCAGCGAGACCTCCATGAAGTATCCTCTCCTTATTAAGGGCTCAATTTTCCCCAGTTATCTGCACCGTTTTTTTGGCGCGCACTGCTTTTTTTGACCTTAATTAAAGTATCCAAGTTGCCCAAAGTTTCTGCACCAACATAACTCAGTAAGTTACGATTTTTTTTAGGTTAGTATTTTTTTGCGTCATTGGGGGCGTAACCTGCCACCGCGCCTATTCTGGCCATTTAAGCAAGTTTGGCCAGCTCCAATTTACTCCAATTTTTCTTAGGACAGCGTATGTGACCACTCTGGAAAAACCTTCTGGGCAGTTAACAAAATTGGTGCAGGTAAGAGAATCAGTGCAACAGATGCACATCCACGGCCTGGACAGCGACAGCAGGGAGGGAGAGGGGAGGGGTGGGGAGGCCTTTCGACCAGGGCTAGCAGTGGCAACCGGCATTGGGAGGGGAGGGAAGCCTTTCGGCCAGGGTTAGGAGCGACACCAGCTCCAGGAGTTGGGGGCGGGGGATGGTTGGGGTGGGGGGGGAGGTGGGGGGGGGAATAGACTTTTGGCATAAACACTTTAATAATTTAATGCTGGAATGTTGCTGCAATGTGCAAGGTTCTTGTGCAGGCTGCTGTGAGCTGGCCAGAATGTGTTGTAGGTTTCACTTTCCAGCCTCAGCCCACAGTGTGTCATAGAAACATAGAAACATAGAAAATAGGTGCAGGAGTAGGCCATTCGGCCCTTCTAGCCTGCACCGCCATTCAATGAGTTCATGGCTGAACATGCAACTTCAGTACCCCATTCCTGCTTTCTCGCCATACCCCTTGATCCCCCTAGTAGCAAGGACTTCATCTAACTCCTTTTTGAATATATTTAGTGAATTGGCCTCAACTACTTTCTGTGGTAGAGAATTCCACAGGTTCACCACTCTCTGGGTGAAGAAGTTTCTCCTCATCTCGGTCCTAAATGGCTTACCCCTTATTCTTCGACTGTGACCCCTGGTTCTGGACTTCCCCAACATTGGCAACATTCTTCCTGCATCTAACCTGTCTAAACCCGTCAGAATTTTAAACGTTTCTATGAGGTCCCCTCTCATTCTTCTGAACTCCAGTGAATACAAGCCCAGTTGATCCAGTCTTTCTTGATAGGTCAGTCCCACCATCCAGGGAATCAGTCTGGTGAATCTTCGCTGCACTCCCTCAATAGCAAGAATGTTCTTCTCAAGTTCGGAGACCAAAACTGTACACAATACTCCAGGTGTGGCCTCACCAAGGCCCTGTACAACTGTAGCAACACCTCCCTGCTCCTGTACTCAAATCCCCTTGCTATGAAGGCCAACATGCCATTTGCTTTCTTAACCGCCTGCTGTACCTGCATGCCAACCTTCAATGACTGATGTACCATGACACCCAGGTCTCGTTGCACCTCCCCTTTTCCTAATCTGTCACCATTCAGATAATAGTCTGTCTCTCTGTTTTTACCACCAAAGTGGATAACCTCACATTTATCCACATTATACTTCATCTACCATGCATTTGCCCACTCACCTAACCTATCCAAGTCTCTCGTTACCCTGGCAACCCGATCTTTTTGGCGCAAATTTTAGGCTCCATTCCTAAAACTAAAGGACAGGCTAGGCGGTGCCAAAGTGAACAATTCAAACGGGGAAAGTTGGATGATTTTTTTTTGGCATAGTTGGGCCCCCAAAAAACGGGCGTAACTCTTCAAGTACACCAAAAAACAGCTTTGGGGAAAATTGAAGCCTAAGATTCTATTGTTCGAACTGGGTGAAAAGATTCCTTACCAAATATTAATGCAACAACTTGCATTCATATAGCACCTTTAATGTAGTAAAATGTTTCAAGGCGTTTCACAGGAGCAAAGTTTGACACCGAGCCACATAAGGAGATGTTGGCCCAGAAATTGCAGTCGGAGGCTTCCCAAAGCCGGATGCCTCCGAACTGAAACATTTCTACGAATTTACCTGGTGGTCCCGGAGGAGAGTGAGATTCCGGTGGGGAGGCCTTCTCTTCCTGCGCTGCGAAGCACGCTCTCGTCCTCGAGGTTCCCATGCAAAAGGTGCAATCACACGTGCCTGCTCAGCCAATCAGGTACAGTATTCCACAGCTTTCTCATTAAAAGCAACGAGAACTCCGTATCTCCGAACTTTCATTGCTATTAATGAGAAAAAAAAACAAACACACGAAGCACCATAATAAAAAATAAAAAAACACACCTCACATAATTAAAATGAATTGAAATTAAACTAAGTAAATGCCTCAGAAAAGAATAGATATTTTTCCGATTTTTTAAAAAAGTTTTGTAATTCGGGTTAACAATAAGCTTATCTTAGTGGGCAGAGTTTTTAACAATAAAAAGTGTTTTTTAAATTTAATTAAATTATATTTTGTATGTTTTAAAACTCTTACCCCTGTAAAAGTAGGCTATGCGCCTGCTTTTATCAGGCGCAGGCGTTTTGAGGACATTTGCTGGGCAAGATATGGGTAAATCCCGCAATCTTGCCCTTGCAAATGTCATCGCTCCTGATATGTGTTGGATCGGTTAAGCTCCAGCTTGACAGATCGGAAAAGCCACTTTTCAGCGCATGCGCATTGTGCGCTGAACACTGGCTTTTGTGATACCTTCCCGGGTCCGTAGACACGAAGCACAGACCTGGGGAGGCCGAGATTTCCAGGCCATTAGGACAGGTGACTAAAAGCTGGCCAAAAGGTCAGCAAAGAGGTAAGTTTTAAGCAGCGTCTTCAAGGAGGAGAGATGGAGAGTTTCAGGGAGGAAATTCCAGAGCTTTGGGCTGAGGCAGCTGAAGGCACAGCCACCAATGATGGAGTGATGAAAATCGGAGATGCACAAGATGCCAGAATTGGAGGAATGCAGATCGAAACATAGAAACATAGAAAATAGGTGCAGGAGCAGGCCATTCGGCCCTTCGAGCCTGCACCGCCATTCAATGAGTTCATGGCTGAACATGCAACTTCAGTACCCCATTCCTGCTTTCTCGCCATACCCCTTGATCCCCCTAGTAGTAAGGACTACATCTAACTCCTTTTTGAATATATTTAGTGAATTGGCCTCAACAACTTTCTGTGGTAGAGAATTCCACAGGTTCACCACTCTCTGGGTGAAGAAGTTTCTCCTCATCTCGGTTCTAAATGGCTTACCCCTTATCCTTAGACTGTGACCCCTGGTTCTGGACTTCCCCAACATTGGCAACATTCTTCCTGCATCTAACCTGTCTAAACCCGTCAGAATTTTAAACGTTTCTATGAGATCCCCTCTCATTCTTCTGAACTCCAGTGAATACAAGCCCAGTTGATCCAGTCTTTCTTGATATGTCAGTCCCGCCATCCCGGGAATCAGTCTGGTGAACCATTGCTGCACTCCCTCAATAGCAAGAATGTCCTTCCTCAAGTTAGGAGACCACAAACTGTACACAATACTCCAGGTGTGGCCTCACCAAAGCCCTGTACAACTGTAGTAACACCTCCCTGCCCCTGTACTCAAATCCCCTCGCTATGAAGGCCAACATGCCATTTGCTTTCTTAACCACCTGCTGTAACTGCATGCCAACCTTCAATGACTGATGTACCATGACACCCAGGTCTCGTTGCACCTCCCCTTTTCCTAATCTGTCACCATTCAGATAATAGTCTGTCTCTCTGTTTTTACCACTAAAATGGATAAACTCACATTATTCCACATTATACTTCATCTGCCATGCATTTGCCACTCACCTAACCTGTCCAAGTCACTCTGCAGCCTCATCGCATTCTCCTCGCAGCTCACACTGCCACCCAACTTAGTGTCATCTGCAAATTTGGAGATATTACATTTAATCCCCTTGTCTAAATCATTAATGTACAATGTAAACAGCTGGGGCCCCAGCACAGAACCTTGCGGTGCCCCACTAGTCACTGCCTGCCATTCTGAAAAGTACCCATTTACTCCTACTCTTTGCTTCCTGTCTGCCAACCAGTTCTCAATCCACGTCAGCACATTACCCCCAATCCCATGTGCTTTAACTTTGCACATTAATCTCTTGTGTGGGACTTTGTCGAAAGCCTTCTGAAAGTCCAAATACACCACATCAACTGGTTCTCCCTTATCTACTCTACTGGAAACATCCTCAAAAAATTCCAGAAGATTTGTCAAGCATGATTTCCCTTTCACAAATCCATGTTGACTTGGACCTATCATGTCACCTCTTTCCAAATGCGCTGCTATGACATCCTTAATAATTGATTCCATCATTTTACCCACGACCGATGTCAGGCTGACCGGTCTATAATTCCCTGTTTTCTCTCTCCCTCCTTTTTTAAAAAGTGAGGTTAGATTGGCTACCCTCCACTCCATAGGAACTGATCCAGAGTCTATGGAATGTTGTAAAATGACTGTCAATGCATCCGCTATTTCCAAGGCCACCTCCTTAAGTACTCTGGGATGCAGTCCATCAGGCCCTGGGGATTTATCGGCCTTCAATCCCATCAATTTCCCCAATACAATTTCCTGACTAATAAGGATTTCCCTCAGTTCTTCCTTCTTATGAGACCCTCTGACCCCTTTTATATCCGGAAGGTTGTTTGTGTCCTCCTTAGTGAATACCGAACCAAAGTACTTGTTCAATTGTTCTGCCATTTCTTTGTTCCCCGTTATGATTTCCCCTGATTCTGACTGCAGGGGACCTACATTTTTCTTTACTAACCTTTTTCTCTTTACATATCTATAGAAGCTTTTGCAGTCCATCTTAATGTTCCCTGCAAGCTTCCTCTCGTACTCTATTTTCCCTGCCCTAATCAAACCCTTTGTCCTCCTCTGCTGAGTTATAAATTTCTCCCAGTCCCCGGGTTCGCTGCTATTTCTGGCCAATTTGTATGCCACTTCCTTTGCTTTAATACTATCCCTGATTTCCCTTGATAGCCACGGTTGAGCCACCTTCCCTTTTTTATTTTTCTGCCAGACAGAGATGTACAATTATTGTAGTCCATCCATGCGGTCTCTAAATGTCTGCCATTGCCCATCTACTGTCAACCCCTTAAGGATCATTCGCCAATCTATCCTAGTCAAGCCTCATACATTCAAAGTTACCCTTTTTTAAGTTCTGGACCATGGTCTCTGAATTAACTGTTTCATTCTCCATCCTAATGTAGAATTCCACTATATTATGGTCACTCTTCCCCAAGGGGCCTTGCACAACGAGATTGCTAATTAATCCTCTCTCATTACACAACACGCAGTCTCAGATGGCCTCCCCCCGAGTTGGTTCCTCGACATATTGGTCTAGAAAACCATCCCTTACGCACTCCAGGAAATCCTCCTCCACCGTATTGCTTCGAGTTTGGTTAGCCCAATCTATATGCATATTAATGTCACCCATGATAACTGCTGCACCTTTATTGCATGCACCCCTAATTTCCTGTTTGATGCCCTCCCCAACATCACTACTACTGTTTGGAGGTCTATACACAACTCCCACTAACGTTTTTTGCCCTTTGGTGTTCTGCAGCTCTACCCATATAGATTCCACAGCATCCAAGCTAATGTCCTTCCGAGCTATTGCATTAATCTCCTCTTTAACCAGCAATGCTACTCCACCTCCTTTTCCTTTTATTCTATCCTTCCTGAATGTTGAATACCCTTGGATGTTGAGTTCCCAGCCCTGATCATCCTGGAGCCACGTCTCTGTAATCCCAATCACATCATATCTGTTAACATCTATTTGCACAGTTAATTCATCCACCTTTTTACGAATACTCCTTGCATTAAGACACAAAGCCTTCTGGCTTGTTTTTTTTAACACCCTTTGTCCTTTTAGAATTATGATGTAGTGTGGCCCTTTTTGTTTCTTGCCTTTGTTTACTCGGCCTTCCACTATTGCTTTTTACCTTTCTACCATCTGTTTCTGATTTCATATTACTTCACCCTGTCTCGCTGCATAGGTTCCCATCCCCCTGCCATATTAGTTTAAACACTCCCGAACTGCATTAGCAAAAGTTACCCCTAGGACATCAGTTCCAGTCCTGCCCAAGTGCAGACCGTCCCTTTTGTACAGGTCCCACTTCCCCAGAACTGGTTCCAATGTCCCAGGAATTTGAATCCCTCCCTCTTGCACCACTGCTCAAGCCACGTATTTATTCTAACTATCCTGCACCCTCTACTCTGATTAGCATGTGGCACTGGTAGCAATCCAGAGATTACTGCCTTTGAGGTCCTACTTTTTAATTTAACTCCTAGCTCCCTAAATTCAGCTCTTCCTGCTTCTTACCTCTATCGTTGGTACCTACATGTACCATGACAACTGGCTGTTCACCCTCCCCCTCCAGAATGCTCTGCAGCCACTCCGAGATATCCTTGACCCTTGAACCAGGGAGGCAACATACCATCCTGGAGTCTCGGTTGCGGTCGCAGAAACTCCTATCTATTCCCCTTACAATAGAGTCCCCTATCACTATAGCTCTCCCACTCTTTTTCCCGCCCTTCTATGCAACAGAGCCACCCATGGTGCCATGAACCTGGCTGCTGGTGCCTTCCCCTGGTAAGTCATCTCCCCCAACCGTATCCAAAATGGTATATTTGTTTTGGAGGGAGATGACCGCAGGGGACTCCTGCACTACCTTCCTGCTCTTGCCTTGTCTCTTGGTCACCCATTCACTATCTGTCCTAACCCTTACCTGCGGTGTGACCAACTCACTCAATGTGCTATCCACAACATTCTCAGCATCGCACATGCTCCAGAGTGAGTCCATCCGCAGCTTCAGTGCCGTCGTGTGGTCTGTCAGGAGATGCAGCTGGACACACTTCCTGCACTCATAGTAGTGTCCCTGATTTCCCACATAGCACAGGAGGAGCATGACACGGGTCCGAGCTCTCCTGCCATGATTTAACCCTTAAATTGATTTACTTACTAAAATTTACTTAAACACCAAACAGCTACTTCGTAGTTCGCTGCCAATTAAACCAATCTAAAAGTCAGTCTATCTGAGGATTGTAGGGCCAGAGGAGGTTACAGCGATAGGGAGGGGCTCAGCCAAGGAGGGATTTGAACATAAGGATGAGAATTTTAAAATGGAGCTGTTGCCGGAACGGGTGCCAATGTAAGTTAGCGAGCACAGAGGTGATGGATGAACGGGACGTAGTGCGAGTACATATAAATTCTTTAAAAAGTTTTAAATGCGTGTATTACTTAAAAATGTAAATAATACTTAAAACACAATGGATAATTGTTGCAGTATGGATAAGGCTCAGCCTGCTCCACTATGCAACATTGCAACATAAGTCCTAATCTTCAGTTCCCTGCAGTGTCAGCAATCATTGGAAAGTGTTGAGCGCAGGGCTGGGTCCTTTACCAAGGGGATGGCGGCATAATGAGAAGGTTAATTGCCCTGGACTACTCTCTTACACCTCTTGGTGGTCAGATTCAGAATAATATTGGCAGGAGTCCAGCAGCAGTTTGGAGCAGGGGGCACGGATCTGTGGAGACTGAGATGAGGAGGAATTTCTTCTCTCAGAGGGTTGTAAATCTGTGGAATACACTGCCTCAGAGAGCTGTGGAAGCTGGGTCATTGAATACATTTAAGACAGAGATAGACAGTTTCTTAACTGATAAGGGAATAAGGGGTTATGGGGAGCAGGCAGGGAAATGGACCTGAATCCATGATCAGATCAGCCATGATCATATTAAATGGCGGAGCAGGCTCAAGGAGCTGTATGGCCTACTCCTGCTCCTATTTCTTATGTTCTTTTGAGACCTAATAGAAGGAGAGATTATATGGGAGAAAGGAGCATCCCATGATGACTCGATTAGTAAATGCACCACCTACTGTGACTTGAAAGTCTCAACTGCGAGCCCTGGTCTGTGCTACTCTCAGCTGGGATTGCCATTATGGTTGCCAATTCTGTTTGGATGTGTTCCTGGAGGTTTCATCACATGACCTTTTCCTTCCAACTGCTCCAACCCCACACTCCCACCATTGGTCGCCCGATATGTCCATTCTCACTGTGCCACACTTTCCCATGCCAACTGGAAAGCGAACATAACTTCGTTACCCGATTAGATGATTCTTGACGGTCAGTCAGAAAGCCTTTTTATAAGCAACAAACAAAAGTTTTGAAAGAAAATGAGTTTTTAAAAATGCCTCTGTGATTTTTCTCCTGGTTGTCCTGAAGATTAATCTTCAATTCCTAGAGAATCCTGATGGGTTGGCAATCCACCATTGCAACCCTAATTGCAATGTGACCACCACAATAGGCCTCTGGGCTGGAGAGAGGAAAATTGGACAGGGTTTCCTGTCCTGATTGCAATTCATTGACCTCTTCTGGAAATGGGTGCATTGGGTTAGCACAGTTTGGATCTGGGTTGCCATACTTCCGATTTCTCAACGTTCTGCCATCACTTGCTGTGTGGCTCACACCTGAGGAAAGGACCCATTTGGCTTGGTATCAAAGGGCTAGGTTCCTCCTGTGGGAACGGCATCCTTGCAAGAGCCAACATCTTCAGGAAATGAGAAGAAGAACATTCAGGGGAAAAAGAACTGGAGGATAAGAAAACTTCTAGTTAAAGAGGAATGTAACTCTAGGGGTAAATACTGTAGATGTACATACTCCTGGATCCGGCCCACATATCCTTTTGCCTAAGGCCGTGCAGAACTTTTTGCTAAAATAGCAAAAATACTTGGCAGAGATTGAGTGGATGGCTCACATTCGAGCCAAACACACTGAGAGAAGTCTTGGGATGTGGATACAATCCAAAGGGATTCCCCCTGGCCAATGTCCATTCTACTGTTTGCGGAAGTCGGTCAGCTTAATAGGGCTCCGGAGAGAAACGTTTAAAATCGACTGATTTTTATGTAGGCTTTTCGGAGAGGAAAAGAAAAAGCTAAAAGTACATGGGGCATAATGATAGGTGAATCCTTACCTTCTCCTTTAAACCTGAAACCTTTTGTGCTCTGCAGTAGTCATTCCTGCCCCTTAGTTAAAAACTTGGACACGGTTCAAATTTAGCAGCTTAATTTCCTGATTTTGGGAAGAAGTTTGGAAAAGGTGATCCCACTCGTGACTGATTATAATGGTGGTTGGAGGTCAAATCAGCTCAGAATTTAGTCACAGCCCAACCTCTGACCTACAGATTTTCTATGCTGAAGCAGTGCCAGGGTAAAGCAGACCCACCTTGGTGTGAGGTGGGGGGCGGGATTGATTCCACAGTGACCCCAATTCAGGCAGATGGCAAACTTTGGCAGTACAACCTGACTTGTACTTGATGCAGAATGAGCCCCAGTTCCATCTGACACATTGGCTGGAATTTTCCTTACCAAGTCGGGTCGGGTGCATGCAGGCTACGTGGTGGGTGGTTTCCGCGTTATATTGATGAGCCCGTTCCTCACAGCGATTTCCAGTTAATGGCCCCTATTAAGGCAGACATGCGCGTTTCCCGGCCCTATTAAATGATGTAGGTCTGATGACATATTGGATGACTCATTTCCAGCAGTATTTTAAAGCAGCCTTGGCCACATTGCATTTGAAGGTTCATCTCGCAGCATGGAGGGAGTATATTGGAGGATTTTTTTATTGCTGACATTTCAAAACATAACTTCCCAAAGAAAGAGGGCTGCACCCAAGTTTTACGATGACTCCCTGTATATTCTCGTGGAAAGAGTCAGAGCACGCAGGGGAATACTCCTCCCGAGAGACCTCCCCAGGAGACAAAAAGAGCCAGGCTGAGGAGGTGTTGTGTTGAGGACCTGGGGCATAACAATAGCATAACGAAGCACTTCAATGATATGGTGAGATCAGGAAAGATGAGTGCAAAGCCAAACTCACCTTCATCCTGCCGTGCGTGTCATTACATCCCCATCACTCTGCTTTCCCAAGCCGACTCCTGAACATTATGACTCACACCAATCTAACTTGCACGTCCACCCATCCCTCTCTCTATATCTACATACTTACATCCCCCTCAGACTAACCATCCCTCACACTCATCCTAATGTAATTATTCCAAAGAACACCACAGAAGGAGGCTATTTGGTATTGGTACCATACTCCATCATAGTTACCCTCGATAGATGTAACCCACACATTCCTTACATTCATGCCATCACCCTCACTCAAGTTTCTCTTCTTTCCCTGCTTGCAGGAGAAATGAGCGCACAACAACAGGGCAACCTGGTAACAGAATTACATCTCATACAGCCACTTGGCATAAAGTAGTCACTCATACGAGGAATGATGTCAGCAGCCAGTGAATGTTCATCATGTGCATAATGGTATTATTACCCATTATTACCCATTGTTAATATAACATTTCTAAATCATCTCTTTACTCTCCCACAGGTCCATCAAGAGCACCCACCCAACCTTCCCCCACCCCCACTCTCCAGCCAGAAAAGGATGACTACTCAGAGGAGCCTCCAGTCTCTGAGGGCACACCATCAACAGACTCAAATGCATCTAGCACCAGTGCAGATATTCACACTGTTGTGTATCTGTAAAGTATGCACTCCCATGTTCTGCCACCAGGGAGCTCATCCTCTTAAGTCCCAAGGGATCCCAGCATCCCTTGGGAGCACTCTATATAAGCCGGCCCATAAGGCCTGTTCCTCACTCTGGAGTGTCTTAATAAAGACTGAGGTCATTGTTACTTTAACCTCCCTGTGTGCAGCCTCATCTGTGTTCAGAACACAATAACTGGTGACGAGAATACGAATCCAATGCCAAGGTGCAGCAAACTGTGGGCATCCTGGAGAAGTTCTCGGAGGGTGAGGATTGGGAAGCCTATGTCGAATGGCTAGACCAGTACTTTGTAGCCAACGAGCTGGACGAAGAAGGAAGCGCTGCAAAAAGGAGAGCGGTCCTCCTCACAGTCTGCGTGGCACTGACCTACAGCCTCATGAAGAATCTTCTGACTCCGGTGAAACCCACAGATAAGTCATATGAGGAGCTGTGTACACTGGCTCGGGAGCATCTCAACCCGAGGGAGAGCGTGCTAATGGCAAAGTATCGGTTCTACACGTGCCAGCGATCTGAAGGTCAGGAAGTGGCGAGCTACGTCGCCGAGCAAAGGCGACTTGCAGGACAATGTGAGTTTGATGGCTATCTGGAGCAAATGCTCAAAGACTTTTTTGTACTGGGCATTGGCCGCGAGACCATCCTACAAAAACTTTTGACTGTAGAGACACCGACCCTCAGTAAGGCCATTGCGATAGCACAGGCGTTTAT
This sequence comes from Pristiophorus japonicus, assembly GCF_044704955.1. Lineage (NCBI taxonomy): Eukaryota > Metazoa > Chordata > Chondrichthyes > Pristiophoridae > Pristiophorus > Pristiophorus japonicus. Next base: position 51,039,378 of record NC_091981.1, on the reverse strand, counting down.
GTCCACCAGTGATAACACCAAACAAATCTCTCAGCACACAAGTGTGAGCAATGTTCATAAATTAACTGGAACTGTGTTTGCGAGCAGAAATGTACAGGGCAGAACCCACGAGTCTGCAATTGCCAGCAGGCCTCAGGTGACCCAGATGACTCAGAGTCTGCAACAAAGGATGAATGCAAGACAATTCACACCTTGTTGGCGTTGGGGAGGCTTCCATTCAGCCTGATCATGCCGCTTCAAAGGGTATGTTTGCAAGAGCTGTGGAACAATGGGGCACCTCCAACGAGCTTGCAGATGAACTGCAAGCTCTGCAAAACCTGCGAACCACCACGTGGCAGAGGAAGATCGGTCCATGGTGGATCAAAGCAATTTCGAGCCTCAGAGAAAGGAGGCAGATGCTGAAGTACACGGGATGCACACATTTTCGACGAAATGTCCACCTATAAAGCTAAACGTAAAATTGAATGGCTTACCTGTAGCCATGGAACTGGACACTGGCGCTAGCCAATCCATCATGAGTAAAAAGATGTTTGAGAGACTGTGGTGCAACAAGGCATTCAGACCAGCCCTGAACCCCATCCACACGAAACTGAGAACGTACACCAAAGAGCTTATCACTGTCCTGGGCAGCGCCATGGTCAAGGTCACCTAAGAGGGCACAGTGCACGAACTGCCACTCTGGATTGTCCTGGGCGATGGCCCCACACTTCTTGGAAGGAGCTGGTTGGGCAAAATCCGCTGGAACTGGGATGGCATCCGAGCGCTATCACATGTCGATGAGGCCTCATGTACCCAGATTCTGAACAAATTTCCTTCCCTTTTTGAGCCAGGCATTGGAAACTTTTCCGGGGCGAAGGTGTGAATCCACTTGGCCCAAGGGGCACGACCCATTCACCACAAGGCGCGAGCGGTATATCACATGATGAGGGTGAGAGTGAAAATTGAGCTGGACAGGCTGCAACGTGAGCGCATCATCTCCCCGGTGGAATTCAGCGAGTGGGCCAGCCTGATTGTTCCAGTACTCAAAAGTGATGGCACGGTCAGGATTTCCTGCGATTATAAAGTAACTATTAATCGTTTCTTGCTACAGGACCAATACCCGCTACCTAAGGCCGACGACATATTTTGCGATGCTGGCAGGTGGCAAGACATTCACCAAGCTCGACCTGACTTCGGCCTACATGATGCAGGAGCTGGAGGAGTCTTCGAAGGGTCTCACCTGCATCAACACGCACAAGAGACTGTTCAGCTCCAACAGATGCCTGTTTGGAATTTGGTTGGATGCAGCGATCTTCCAGAGAAACATGGAGAGCCTACTCAAGTCAGTACCACACATGGTGGTCTTTCAGGACGACATACTGGTCATGGGTCGGGACACCGTCGAGCACCTACAAAACCTGGAGGAATTCCTCCAGAGACTGGATCGCGTAGGGCTGCGGCTGAAGAGGTCGAAATGCATCTTCATGGCAACAGAAGTGGAGTTTTTGGGGACAAAGATCGCGGCGAACGGCATTTGGCTCACAGATGCCAAGACAGAGGCTATCAGAAACGCGCCCAGGCTTCAGAACGTCACGGAGCTGCGGTCGTTCCTGGGACTCCTCAACAATTTTGGTAACTTCCTACCAGGGTTAAGCACCCTCTTAGAGCCCCTACATGTGTTATTGCGCAAAGGTGAGAGCTGGTTATGGGGAAAAAAACCAAGTAATTGCTTTTGAGAAAGCCAGAAACATTTTATGCTTGTATTGTATAACCTGTATAAAAGACTTGTGCTAGCATGTGACGTGTCATCGTACGGAGTCGGGTGTGTATTACAACAAGCTAACATTGCGGGGAAGTTGCAAACTGTGGCCTATGGTTCCAGGAGCTTGTCTAAGGCCGAGAGAGCCTACAGCATGATTGAGAAGGAGGCATTAGCGTGTGCGTTCAGGGTAAAGAAAATGCATCAGTACCTGTTTGGCCTCAAATTTGAGCTGGAAACCGATCACAAGCCCCTCACATCCCTGTTCGCTGAAAACTAGAGGATAAATACTAATGCCTCAGCCTGCATACAAAGGAGGGCATTCGTGCTATCAGCCTATACCTATATGCCACAGGCCAGGCACCGAGAATTGTGCGGATATTCTCAGTCAGCTACCATTGCCCACCACGGGGATGGAAATGGCGCAGCCTGCAAACTTGTTGATGGTCGTGGAAGCATTTGAAAATGATAAATCACCTGTCACGGCCCACCAGATTAGGACTTGGACCAGCCAAGATCCTCTGCGGTCCCTAGTAAAAAACTGTGTACTGCATGGGAACTGGGCCAGCATTCCCGTTGAAATGCAAGAGCTAATCAAGCCGTTCCAGCGGCGAAAGGACAAACTGTCCATTCAGGCAGACTGCCTATTGTGGGGTAACTGCGTAGTGCTACCAAAAAGGGCAGGGAGACGTTCATCTCGGATCTCCACAGCACACACCCGAGTATAGTAATGATGAAAGCGATAGCCAGATCCCACGTGAGGTGGCCCGGTATCGACTCTGACTTCGACTCCTGTGTTCGGCAATGCAGCGTATGTGCTCAGTTGAGCAACGCGCCCAGAGAGGCACCACTAAATTTGTGGTCCTGGCCCTCCAGACCATGGTTGAGGATCCATGTCGACTATGCGGGCCCGTTTCTCGGTAAAATGTTCCTGTTGGTGGTGGATGATTTTTCAAAATGGATTGAATGTGAAATAATGTCGGGAAGCACCGCCACCGCCACCATTGAAAGTCTGAGGGCCATGTTTGCCACCCACAGCCTGCCTGATATACTGGTCAGTGACAACGGGTCATGTTTTACCAGTGCCGAATTTAAAGAATTCATGACCCTCAATGGGATCAAACATGTCACCTCGGCCTCGTTTGAACCAGCCTCCAATGAACACGCAGAGCGGGCAGTGCAAACCATCAAACAGAGCCTTAAACGAGTCACAGAAGGCTCACTCCAAACCCGCCTGTCCTGAGTACTGCTCAGCTACTGCATGAGATCCAACTCGCTCACAGGGGTGCCCCCAGCTGAGCTACTCATGAAAAGGACAACTTAAAACCAGACTCTCGCTGGTTCCCCCCAACCTGCATGATCAGGTAGAGAGCAGGCGGCAGCAACAAAATGTAAATGATGGTCGCGCCACTGTGTCACGGGAAATTGATGTGAATGACCCTGTGCATGTGCTCAACTATGGACATGGTCCCAAGTGGATCGCGGGCATGGTGATAGCTAAAGAAGGGAGTAGGATGTTTGTAGTCAAACTAGACAATGGACAAATTTGCAGAAAGCACCTGGACCAAACGAGGCTGCGGTTCACAGACTGTCCTGAACAACCCACAGCAGACACCATCTTTTTCGAGCCCTCAGCTCACACCGAAAGGATCAACAACACGACCCTGGACCAGGAAATCGAACCCATCACGCCCAACAGCCCAGCAAGACCAGGCTCACCGAGCAGCCCTTCAAGGCCAACAACACGCCAGCCCAGCGAGGGCACAGCCAACACACCAGAACATTTGTACCGAGGCGGTCCACCAGGGAAAGAAAGGCTCCCGACTGCCTCACCTTGTAAATAGTTTTCACTTTGACTTTGGCAGGGGGAGTGATGTTGTGTATCTGTAAAACATGCACTCCCATGTTCTGCCACCAGGGAGCTCATCCCCTGACGTCCCAAAGGATCCTAGCATCCCTTGGGAGCACTGTATATCAGCCGGCCCCTAAGGCCTGTTCCTCACTCCGGAGTGTTTTATTAAAGACTGAGGTCACTGTTACCTTAACCTCCCTGTGTGCAGCCTCATCTGTGTTAGGAACACAATACACACCTCAGTGGATCCTATGCAAGATAGAGTAGTGTTGTCACCTGCTGTGTCACAAGTTACAAGTGAACAACAGCAGTTGGTGTAGACTGGGACAGCAGGAGAGACTCTTTGCTGGAGGGTGCAGGGTGCTCCAAGCTCTGCTCAGCTGCATGCAGATGCTGAGCCTCGGGGGCCATCGAGAAAGAGGGCGAGAAGTTCAGGAGGCTGTGACAGGGTTTTCAGCCATAATGTCTGCAAATGTGCAGAGAATGGAGGAGTCAATCTCTAACATGAGCACCACCGTGTCGCAGACAGTGGCGACTGTAGGCTCCTCCATGGAAAGGATGGCCACCTGCATGGAGCAGCTAATGCACCACTCACATGAACACATGCTAGCTGTGGACAACTGATGGCAGAGGCTCATAGACCTCCTCTCTAGGAAGGTTCTAAACGGAGACTTGGGTTCTCATGACCCCATTGCTGTGTAAGAAGGTGCTCTCCAGCGTCTTGCTAGCAGGGAAGTGCGAGTGGCCCATGAGACGGATGATGGTGAGAGGGGACATGGAATTGGGGGCTCCTCTCAAAGTGCTCTCACTTCTCCTCCATTGCCCCGCCCTTAGTCAGAGTCCCACATGCTGCCTCGGATCCTGTTGGCCGAGTCTGCCCTGCACAGTCGCAGGAGCAGTAGGCTTTTGCGGGGCCCTCACAGGCTCCAAAACACAGAGGACATCCGCCAAAAGTGTCTGCACAGTTGCAGCAGGGAAGTGAGCAGCTTGCCTCCACCTCTGCTGAAGCCACAGGGATTGCACCTTGTTGAAAAAAAAATGAGAGGTCGATGCACAAGGGTAAGCACATGGGTGTTAAAAGGTTCTGTTACTGTTATTTTCACCGCTTTCCTGGCATGCCCATTATTGTCTGCTACTTTGGAAGTGACTTAGTGAATTGGAATGAATGGTGAGACGTAACGTTACCTCCAGCAATGGGGGTCAGTGTGAAAGGAATGGTTGGTCATTATAGGCATGCTTTATGGTGTTATTGGGGAGGGAGGAACTTGGCTCAGCATGTGGCAGCCATGCTGGGTGTAATACTGGAAGTTAAGTGAATCTGGCCATGGTGAGGCCATCCCAGGCCTCCGGGAAGCAATATGCTCCAGTGCTGCTGGCATGTGGACCTCAGGTTCCTCCTGCTCCTCCTCCTCGTCTTCCAGCTATTGCTCCTCCTCCTCCTCTGAAGAGGCTGTGCGCTCTGAGCCTTGTTCCTCATGCAGTTGTAATCCTTGTTGCTGCGCTATGTTGTGCAGCGCGCAGCAAACAACGATGATTCTGGAGACCCTGGCTGGTGTGTACTGAAAGGCTCTTCCAGATGTCAAGGTATCTGAAGCGCATCTTCAGCATGCCTATTGCTTGTTCTATGACACATGTGGTGGACATGTGGCTTTCATTTTGGCGCTCCTCAGCCTCATTGCTTGGCCTGCTCAAGGGTGTCATGAGCCACGTCTTCAGTGGATTGTCCTTATCTTCAAGCAGCCAGCCAGTAAATGTGTTTGGCAGTGTGAAGAGCTGAGGGAGGATGGACTGGCGCAGGACGAAAGAGTCTTGGCAACTGCCAGGGAATCTGGTGCACACATGCATGATGATCTTCCTATGGTTGCAGATAAGGGAGTAGAAGCACATTGAGGGAGTGGAAGCCCTTGTGGTTAACAAACACTCCTGGGTGATGATGGACTGGCCTGATGGCCACATGTGTGCAGTTGATGACACCCTGCACCCGCAGGAAGCCAGCCAAAGTGGCAAAGCCGCGCTCAGTAACACTGGCTTCATCAGCGGCAAAGTTAACATAATTGGCTGACTTGTTAAACAGGGCATCGGTCACCTGTGTGATGCATCTGTGGGCAGCCGACTATGAAATGCCGCAAATGTCTGCTACAGATCCCAAGAAGGAGCCTGAAGTGAAGAAGTTGAGGATACTGATGAACTTGACAGCCACTGGTAAGGCATGTTCACCTGGTCCTCTAGGCTGCAGGTCTTGCTCCAGTAAGCTACAAATGTCTGCGAAGACCTGGCGTGATAGCCTGAGCCTCCTTTGGCACTGCTGCGCAGTTATGTTGAGGAAACTCATTCTCTTCCTGTGTTGGAAGTATCGCCTGCAGCGTGGTGCAGCCCTGTGCTGATGTCCTCTGTCCTGTAGAGCGTCAGGTAATTGAGCAAGAGGTTGTTGGCATTGTTGTTGGTGCTGCTGGAGTGGCTGCTGCTGGTGCTGGTGCTGGTGCTGGGGCTCATCGTGGTTGTTATGTATGTAAACTTGTATATACCTTGTACAGCCATCAGAGGGCTCATCCCCTGGAGTCCCAAGAGATTCCACAATCCCTTGGAAGCACAGGTACTTAAGAAGGCCTCACAGGCTGGAGAGACACTCTGGAGACCTGCAATAAAAGACTAAGGTCACACGTCACTTTGAGCTCACAGTATCCAGTCAGACTCTTTATTCATATATAACAACTGGCGACGAGATACAGATGACGAACCCAACGATGCAGAGAACAGTGGGTATCCTGGAGAAATTCTCGGACGGAGATGATTGGGAAACCTTCTGTGGAGCAACTTGACCAATACTTCGTGGCCAACGAGCTGGAAGGAGAAGCGAACGCTGCCAAACGAAAGGCGATTCTCGTCAACGTCTGCGGGGCTCCAACGTATGACCTCATGAAAAATCTGCTTGCTCCAGCGAAACCCACAGAGAAATCGTACGATGATTTGTGCACACTGGTCCGGGAGCATCTGAACCTGAAGGAAAGCGTTCTGATGGCGAGGTATCGGTTCTACAAATGATCTGAAGGCCAGGAAGTGGCGAGTTATGTCACCGAGCTAAGACGTCTTGCAGGATATTGCGAATTTGAAGGACATTTGGAGCACATGCTCAGAGACTTTTTCGTACTTGGCCATGAAGTGATACTTCGCAAACTTTTGACTGTAGAGAGCCCAACCCTGAGTAAGGCCATAGCGATAGCCCAGGCGTACATTGCCACCAGTGACAATACTAAGCAAACCTCTCAGAACACAAGTGCTGCTACTAGTACTGTGAACCAAGTGATGTTGTTTTCAAATCGCAACGTACAGGGCAGGCCCCACTTGCCTGCAGCTGCACGTCCGCAGATATCTGAGCCCACCATCAAGGGTGATGAATGCAAGGCCATTAACACCTTGTTGGCGCTGCGGGAGTGATCATCGTTTCCATTCAAAGGGTATGTTTGCAAGGGCTGTGGAACAATGGGACACCTCCAACGTATGTGCAGGCGACCTGCAAACCCTGTTAATCCTGCAAACCACCATGTTGCAGAGGAGGACAAATCCACGGCGGATCACGACGAACCAGAGCCTCAGACCGAGGAGGCAGAGGTATATGGGGTGCACACATTTACCACAAAGTGTCCCCTAATAATGCTGAAGGTTGAATTAAATGGACTCCCGGTGTCAATGGAGCTGGACACGGGTGCAAGCCAGACAATTATGAACAAAAAGACTTTTGAAAAATTGTGGTGCAGCAAAGCCTCAAGGCCAGTCTTGACTCCCATTTGCACGAAACTGAGAACTTATACAAAGGAACTGATTCCCGTAATCGGCAGTGCCTACGATGGAGCAGTGCACAAGCTACCACTCTGGGTGATACCGGGCGATGGTCCCATGCTGCTCGACAGGAGCTGGCTGAGAAAGATATGCTGGAACTGGGACGACGTCCGAGTGCTCTCACCCGCTGACGACACTTCGTGTGCCCAGGTCTTAAACAAGTTCCCTTCGCTGTTCGAACCAGTCATCGGGAAGTTCCAAGAAGCAAAAGTGCAGATCCACCTAATTCCGGGGGCGTGACCCATCCATCACAAGGCGAGAGCAGTATCAGAAAGGGTAGAGATCGAGCTGGACCGGCTGCAACGAGAGGGCATCATTTCGCCGATCGAATTCAATGAGTGGGCCAGTCCGATTTTTTCCGTCCTCAAGGGAGATGGCACCATCAGAATCTGTGGTGATTACAAAGTAGCTATCAATCGTTTCTCCCTGCAGGATCAATACCCATTACCAAAGGCTGATGACCTTTTTGCTACGCTGGTGGGAGGAAAGACGTTCACGAAGCTGGACTTGACCTCTGCCGACATGACGCAGGAGCCGGAGGAATCATCGAAGGGCCTCACCTGCATCAACAAGCACAAAGGTTTCTTCATTCATAACAGATGCCCGTTTGGTATTCGATCAGCCGCAGCGATATTCCAGAGAAACTGGAAAGCTTACTGAAGTCGGTCCCGCGCACGGTGGTCTTTCAGAACGACATCGTGGTTACAGGTCGGGACACAGTCGAGCATCTGCAGAACCTGGGGGAAGTTCTTAGTCGACTCAACCGTGTGGGGCTCACGTTGAAACACTCGAAGTTTTCCTGGTTCCTGAAGTGGAGTTCCTGGGGAGAAGAATCGCAGCGGACGGCATCAGGCCCACCGATTCGAAGATGGAGGCAATCGAGAACGCACCGAGGCCACAGAATGTGATGGAGCTGCGGTCGTTTCTAGGACTCCTGAATTACTTTAGTAACTTCTTACCGGGTCTCAGCACACTGTTAGAACCACTGCACGCCTTACTGCGTAAAGGAGACGAATGGGTGTGGAGCAAAAGCCAAGAAAATGCCTTTGTAAAAGCTAGAAAATTGTTATGCTCAAACAAGTTGCTTGTGTTGTATGATCCATGTAAGCGTTTGGTACTAGAATGTGATGCGTCGTCGTATGGCGTCGGGTGTGTATTGCAACAAGCTAATGAATCTGGGAAATTACAACCGGTTGACTATGCATCCAGGAGTCTTCTGAGGCAGAGAGAGCCTACAGCATGATTGAAAAAGAAACGTTAGCGTGTGTCTATGGGGTAAAGAAAATGCATCAATATCTGTTTGGGCTAAAATTTGAATTAGAAAACGGACCATAAGCCATTAATATCCCTGTTTTCTGAGAGTAAGGGGATAAATACTTATGCATCGGCCCGCATCCAGAGATGGGCGCTCACGTTTTTTTTTAAATCGTAGCCAATCTTTCCAATTCTTTGTCAGATCACAAACGCCAGAGGTCACCTTGCACACATCAAGGATCACCCTGCGCTAATGCTCTTAGCCAAAAGGCCTAGAGCCCAAGCACCGTTCCTGGAAGTACTGCAATACCAGGTTCGTGCCATGGAGGTGGATGGGTCAGCAACCCCACACACCTCCGTGGAGGTGGATGGGTCAAGCCACCCCACCTACCTCCTATTTCCAAAAAGCATAGGAGAACCACCTTCCTGATCCAGGGAGAACCACGTTGGGGTCATGGTTACTCCCCTGTCAGGTCAGTTACGCATGATCTTAGCCAAAAGGGATGGGCGCTCACGTTGTCCGCATACAACTATGCCATCTGCCACAGGCCAGGCACAGAAAACTGCACCAATGCTCTCAGTAAGCTGCTACTGCCCACCACGGGGGTGGAAATGGCGCAGCTCGCAGATTTAGTCATGGTTATGGAAGCATTCGAGAGTGAGCAATCACCTGTCACAGCCCGACAGATTGGAACCTGGACGAACCAGAACCACTCACTGTCCCGAGTAAAAAATTGTGTGCTTCATGGGAGCTGGTCCAGTGTCTGAGTGGAAATGCAGGAAGAGATAAAGCCGTACCAGCAGCGCAAAGATGAAATGTCTAAACAGGCAGACTGCCTTCTGTGGGGCAATCGGGTAGTGGTCCCCAAGAAGGGCAGAGACACTTTCATCAGTGACCTCCACAGTACCCACCCAGGCATTGTAATGATGAAAGCAATAGCCAGATCCCACGTGTGGTGGCCCGGTATCGATGTGGACTGAGAGTCCTGTGTGCACAGATGTAACACATGCTCGCAGTTATGCAATGCACCCAGGGAGGCGCCACTAAGTTTATGGTCTTGGCCCTCCAACCCGTGGTCCAGGGTCCATGTCGACTATGCAGGCCCGTTTTGGGGTAAAATGTTCCTTGTGGTTGTAGATGCGTACTCCAAATTGATTGAATGTGACATAATGTCGGCTAGCACGTCCGCTGCCACCACTGAAAGCCTGCGGGCCATGTTTGTCACGCACGGATTACCAGATGTGCTTGTGAGCGACAACGGGCCATGTTTTACCAGTGCCGAGTTCAAAGAGTTCATGACCCGTAACGGAATCAAACATGTTACATCTGCCCCAATCAAACCAGCGTCCAATGGTCAGGCAGAGAGAGCAGTGCAAATTATCAAGCAGGGCTTGAAGAGGGTAACTGAAGGCTCACTGCAGACTCGCCTATCCCGAGTTCTGCTTAGCTACCGCACGAGACCACACTCACTCACTGGGATCCCACCTGCTGAACTGCTCATGAAAAGGGCACTTAAGAAAAGGCTCTCGTTAGTTCACCCTGATCTACATGAACAAGTAGAGAGCAGGCGGTTTCAACAAAGTACATATCATGATAGCGCAAATGTGTCACGCAAAATTGAAATCAATGATCCTGTATTTATTGAATTATAGACAAGGTCCCAAGTGGCTTCCCGGCACTATTGTGGCCAAAGAGAGAAGCAGGGTGTTTCGGGTCAAACTTTCAAATGGACTCATTCACCGGAAACACTTGGACCAACTCAAACTCAGATTCACGGACGACCCTGAGCAACCCACTTTGGACCCTACCTTCTTTGACCCTCCAACAGACACACCAGTGGCAACCGACACCGCGGTTGGCCACGAAGCAGAACCCATCATCCGCAGCAGCCCAGCAGGACTCGCCACACCAGGCAGCCCAGCAAGGCCAGCTGCACAGCAGCTCAGGAGGGCTCAACAAATGATTCACCAAAACCAGCATTTTCACCGAGACGATCAACCAGGGAAAGAAAGGCCCCAGATCGACTCACCTTGTAAATAGTTACACTGTTGATTTTGGGGGGGAGTGTTGTTCTGTATGTAAACTTGTATATACCTTGTACAGCCACCAGAAGGCTCATCCCCAGCAGTCCCAAGGGATCTCACAATCCCTTGGGAGCACAGGTACTTAAGGAGGCCTCACAGGCTGGAGAAACACTCTGGAGACCTGCAATAAAAGACTAAGGACACACGTCACTTTGAGCTCACAGTATCCAGTCAGACTCTTTATTCATATATAACAGTAGTCTGATGCTGAGGACCAGGGTGAGACAGTATTAGCAGCACCCATGCTGATGTAATAGATGGCAGGTCAAGTGGAGATCAGAGGACCAATCTGTCAATGTTGTGATAGTTACTAACAATGAGGTGCGAGTCGCTTCCGAGGTTGCAGAAAAGACACCTAAATCTGTGCTCAAAATGGAGTCAGCAAGAGCCTTTCCCTTAGGCAAGTAAGCAGTTGTCATGCTAGAGTATTGATCGTGCTTTCCATGCTCTGCATTAATGACCTCGCTCATTGGCCACTGAATTTCTTCCTCAGGTTGACAGACGTGGTTCCCGAGCTGTGTGATTCCCGTGGTCATCAATGAAATTCCAGAGGTCTGGTTAAAATCCCTGTTAAGGGTCTCACAACAAGGAGTTAATGAGATTAATTAGGTCCTCCATCTCTGCCATTTGGGTAGGTGGCACACTGGCAAATGCACCTGAGTTAAAGGCGCGAGGAGATGGGATGATGGCATCTTCCTGACCCGCTCCCATCTTCTGCAAATTTTACTGCCGACCCGCCTCCAAACCCGCATGCATGGCAGCGGGAAAATTCCGGCCACACAGTTCACTTGCCACACACTAGAGACTAATGTAAAGCACTGTGAGATATTTTACGATGTTAGAAGGCGCTATATAAATGCAAGTTGTTGTTGTAGACACACTGGGGTGAAAGTGGTCTTTGGCAGTACCACAAAATGGGTGACCACAAATCGGCAGCCCGTTTTACACCCTGCCCGAAAACCGGGCAAAAACCAATTTCACCGCTCACCATGTTCCATTGATTTGATTTCCATTTTAAAATTGTTTCTAACTCTGCGTAGGCATACACTGACTGCGTGTCTGAGTAACGTGAAAAGTTTGGTGCGGTGCAAAGCTGCTGAAAGCATCCGGAGTTACTGAGGCAAGCACCGCTCATCCACCTCCTCGTACTGCTCACACAGAGACAGGACTGTGGTGTAGAGTTTACAATATAACAGAGAGACATTAGTCGTGTTTTACAAATTAGTTGCTGGCGACTGCCAAGACAAAATCCCATGACATGCAGAAACAACAGCAAATCTGTTTTGATGCACTTAAACACATATGGAGCATGAGTATTTTTTGAAACAAGCATGAATCCATCACGCCAAGTTAATGTTGGCTCCCACGTCTCATGCTTGATAATAATCCTTGCTCATTATCGGCAATCTGTTTGGCTATACTCGATTTTGTAAAGAATTTGAACGCTTTACCTCAGATGCAGGGTTAAGCGCTTCCCCTGCCCCCCACTCCCTCCATTCCCCTCTTCAAAATCAATAAAGGTCATGGAGAGCGGGGCAGACATATTAGATGTTGTAAATCCCTGACAAAACTAACATTTTGTTGTGTAAGCTGGAAAGTATGTTCTGCAGTAAGAGGTAACCAGAGAAGTTGTAATTAATGACTAGAGTTGCATACAATGCCTTTACTAAGGACCTCAGTCTGTCTGCTTCAGGAAAGCATGGTTGTGCTTCGGGACCAGACGTGTTCAAAGGCTGTGCGGTACCCATAGATTAATAGCTGTATTCCAGATTGGAATATTTCCATAGACTGTGGTCCATGTGCCCCCACCCCCTCACCCCCCAACCATGTGAAAAATTGAACAGAGTTCTGTCGTGGTATGGATAGTATGTCAGGACCCACAAGATTATATTAGCAAGTTTAGCATTCTTTCTTAGAAGAAGAATTTTTTAATGGTTTCTCTGTGTAATGAAGCTCAAAGGGAATGCATTAGCCTCTGTGCTTTTGCTTACAATAAGTTGGACAATGCACTGTTTTGTAAGGACAAGAATACTGTACGATGTAATGCACAATGTATTATTCTGCTGCTAAGGTGGAGCATTGGCCCCTTAAACGCACAAAGTCTAATTGTTGAATATGCATGGCCTTGGGTCAATCATAGTTTCATTCTTTTTTGGTGAGGGATCTTTGCAGATTGAAAAGTCTTTGCCAATTTCAGGCTCCAGGTCAGAAGAACCCAATAAAAAAAAAATGTACTTGCATTTGTAAAAAAAATTGACATCAGGAATGCAACAGATGTACACGAGGTGCAAGCCTTTTACATTTGTATATTTTTATATATATATCTTGCACAACTATGGTTAAATTTAAATTAGGGATGGGTTATAACTGCTGGCGTTGCCAGACATGCCCACATCCCAGGAACAAATGGAAAAAAAAATCAAACTTACAGACCTGCAACATCACCTAGAGCCGTGGATCTTGCGGGAACAGCAGCACCACCTAGCTTTGGGAGGACTGAAAGGTAAGCATAATGATAAGTATACATAGTGATACCCACATGTGACCAAGGCATGAAACAGGCATGATAGATTCGTGAAACAGGAAGTAAGTGTGCACAGGGGGCAAGACTTTTTTATTTATAAATATATATATATATTTATAGACATAACTATAGGTGCAAGACATGCTGGGAGGTTGAGCAGCCCAATCACCTGTCAGCTTGGATCAATGGTGTTTAGATCAACAGCTTATTATTGTATAGTCACCATTGACCTGATGTCAGTCGAGCATGGAGATTGCATAGGTGTGTACCATCTGCGGTTTGTGTGGACGCCCATCATTTCCACAGCGGGTTCGTGCATCTCATTTTCATTACCAAAATACACCTTACCTCTGCTGTGAGATAAGTCACCCTGGAACGTCAGAGTTTCTTGTTCAAAATTCGTGTGCTTGTTCATGAAATTATAGGTCCTGCATAGGCTTGTTTTGCATTTGGTGGGAGGTAAATGATAAGTGATACACTTCTTTCTTTTTTTGAACATCATATTTAATTTGCAAACTTAGTAAAACCTATAATGTGATTATTCATAATAAAGTAATTGTAATTATTTAATATTTAAAGTTGTACATATTTTGGATTGAAAGGAATTTATGTAGAATGAGTCCAATTGACAGCAGAGAGAGATGCTGGAGTTGTATTTGGATATTTTAATATCATTTCTTCAAGGCTAAGTTCCGAGTATCATCTTCAAATATTGTTGCAAATAATGTAATCAAGAGTTGTCTCTTTTTGTGCAGACAGTCTCACTGGTGGCTGGAAATCTGTTTTCGTGATATTGGTTAAGGGATAAATATTGGCCAGGGCACCAGGGAACACTCCCCTGATCTTCTTTGTAATATTGCCAAGGAATCTTTTACATTCACCTGAGAGGGCAGATGGGGTCTCAGTTTAATGTCTCATTGAAAGTTGGCACCTCCAGCAGTGCTGCACTGGAGTACCAGCACGAGGATTTGTGCTACAAGTCCCAAGAGTGGGACTTGAACCCACAACATCTTGACTCAGAAACGAGAATGCTATCCACTGACACCCAGGAGTTACCAGAGTGGACCATTGAATAAAGTAGTATAAATGGATTCTAAGGAGTATTAGATACTTTTCTGAAGAGTAATGGGATGAAGCAATGGAGTGAGTAGGTGGGATTGGTGCAAGCTAAGGGGACAGGCTTGTTACCTCGAACCTCAGTTGAATAGGTTCACCTCATCCATGAGCTGCTGTGCTTTGGACCATGGATGCCACCTAGCTCTCATTCTATTCAAAAATGAACTAAACAACTTGGAAGCCCCAAAACCATGAAATGTTTCCATGTTTCCACAGGATATACAAAGTACAAAATAGGTTGTTGCATATCTGGATATTGTCAATGTCCACTGATTGGATTTCCTTTAAGTACAATCTCGTACTAATTGTGGTTTCGTTTGTAACTTCCTGTTTATGTCTGATTTCTCTTGTGCTTGTTGTTCCAAAAGTGAAATGACATTTTGACTTTGTAAAATTATAGTGCGGAACTACAGAAGAAAACCAAATTTCAATCCACTGCCTACTTGTAACATGTAATTGGTAATTAACTATGACGCCCCTGCGGGGAATGGCCTATGAACGCTGCATAAAGCAAAGTCCAGCTAACATGAAACTTTGACTTATTTCTGCATTAGCCTGAAATTCCATAGAATAAGATAGACTGAGGAAGATGCCTGGATTTGAAGCTTTCTGAATTACTGGTCCAGAAGCTGAGACTGGTTCCTAAGTATGAGGGTGCAGGCTCCTTACTGTTGTTGGGGAATTCTAAAGCATTCTCTCCAGTAGAGTGTGGGAAATTGGACATAAGATGGCCACTGAAATCCTCAGAACATCCCCCTCCAAGGTGTCAGCCTTGGCTCAGTGGTAGCATTGAGTCAGAAGGTTATAGATTCAAACCCCACTCCAGAGACTTGAGTATATAATTTAGGCTGACTCTCCATTGCAGTACTGAGGGAGTGCTACACTGTTTGAGTTGCAGTCTTTCAGATGAGATGTTAAACCGAGGCCCCTGCTGCCCTCTCAAGTGGACGTAAAAAAATCCCATAGCACTGTTCCAAAGAAGAACAGGGGAGTTCTCTCTGGTGTCCTGACCTATAAATCCCTCAACCAACATCACTAATGAACAGATTATCTGGTCGTTATCCCACTACTGTTTGTAGGGCCTTGCTGCGCACAAATCAGCTGCCGCATTTCCTACATTACTACAGTGACTACACTTCAAAAATACTACTTTGGTTGTAAAGCTCTTTGGGACGTCCTAAAGGCGCTATATAAATTCAAGTCTTTCTTCCTTTTCCACTAAACCAATAGGGAGCTCAGTTATATTCTCTTTTCATTAAATGATAAGGAACATGGACACATCACTCTCTTACTTGACTGATAGGGTGCTTTGTACAGCCCCTTCCAATAGACACCAGCTCACTGATGATGAGGATTTTTGATGTGTCAATAGCAACATGAGACACATCGGGGCCAAAATTACCCCTTTTTTTAAGGCCCATTGGTAATGGGGCAGGAAGGCCTTTCCGACTGGGGGCAGGTGGATGGTGTGTCCCATCTGAAATCTCCCCCAGGCCAGGGGCAGTGGAAACGGGTTCAGCCATGCCCCATGTTTCTGCCCCGCCCGGCGCTCCGACCCATTGTCGGCCGCGTGCCAACCCTTTACCGACCGGCGGCAACCCCTTTTCCGGCCCGTGGGGGTGTCTGTGTGTCTGGGCAGCGCGTCCGCCGTTAAAGGGGAGGGCGCACCACAGCAGCTGCCACTTTGTTTTAATTGTTGTCCAACTCTGCTGTCGGCCTGATAATGGCTGCCACTAGTTTGGCCGGGCCACCAGCAGGCACCAACAAACTCTCTCTGATGGCCCAGTGGGCGCCAAGGAGGCCTCGTTAGGCCTCGCAGCATTCCTCCCCTTTAAATGAAGGGGAGGGGCGTTGCTACGCGCCAGTAAAATGACACCGCCCACTTTCCGCCCCTCTCCTGACTCTCTTCCGCCCCTCTGCTGCCCCAAAACTGCCCGTTCATTTTTGAACACTAAAGGGCTGAAGTTCCCTCAAATCTCCACCCCATCTGTCCTGGCGGTAATTCATCATTTAATTCGA
Source organism: Pristiophorus japonicus (assembly GCF_044704955.1). Lineage (NCBI taxonomy): Eukaryota > Metazoa > Chordata > Chondrichthyes > Pristiophoridae > Pristiophorus > Pristiophorus japonicus. The sequence continues at coordinate 51,022,953 of NC_091981.1, read as the reverse complement.
ATTATCCATCCCAAATGGGGTAGAGGGCAATTTCGGCACAATCAAATTTCCTCTCTCACCCAACCTTGCAACCAGATGACCAAGCAATTGGATGTCAGATCCAGGGAATCGGATTCAGATTACCACAGAATCTGCTGCTAAACTAAAACAAGACCACCCTGAACAGTGGATGCCACAAGTGGAACAGAGAGACTGAAAAAATGCACCATCAGTGGCCACAAATTATGTACAAAAATTTTGGCATGCACACAGCTTTGTGCATGCCCTGAAGGGACCAAAACAAATGCATTGGCCACCTAAACATGTAAGCTGGTATTTTTGCCATAGAGACAGGTTGGCCTTGAACATTTAAATGACCCGCATTAGACCAAATAGCACATTTTCCTGAATGACCAATTCGGTTTGATTCTTCTCCAGCACATTGACATGTCCTGGTTAGGTTTGTTTAACACTATTGGCATCATGCATTGACAAATCTTTGATTTAAAGCTGTTATGGCCCTGTGTGATCTGTGTGTGTGTGGGTCTGTGGCTTTTATGGAGACTTAATTAGCAAAGGTATAGTGGAGGTGCAAGTCATTGAGTTTGGACCTTTTGTTTTTTCTTTTCAGTATTGATTGTACAACTGGCTCTATCCTGTTCTCTTTAGTCATGGCTCCCAGACTTCATCCTCGTAACACCTACACAGAATGCAAGAAATCTAGACCATTACCAATATACTAGACAATGCACCCCATGATCCAGTAATTTTGATTTTTAATTAGTGGCTGTTAAAATTTGTTTTAAAGCAATTTTATAACTAACATTTATCTCACACTTCAAAGACTCCCAACCACACCACTGTTTTCCTCGCTGTTCCACATGATTGGTGCTCCAGTGTCATCCAAGAGGAGGTTTCCCCTTAAATCAATCCTTCTCTTTTTTTTGCCTCTCCTGTCCCATCGCAAATCCTTACCAATTATGAGGGCAAGTAACTGGGTCATGAGCAGGAGATGGGATATTAACGAGAGCAGCCCCAGGTGGCTTTTTCTCTCCCATGGCCTATAGAGAAATGCACAGCTTTGGCATGTCACCTCCCCCGACAGGCTAGCTGGGATCAGAACCTTTCCGGTCGGCCCAAATCCATATCTCGCAGTTCTATCTTCAGTCAGAAAGAGCAGAAGTAGGAACACCAGGCCGGGCCAATTACGATCGCTCCATTTGTACTAAACAAATGTAATTAGGATCTCTGAGACATTAAGTACTTGATTATATAGGTGGACAGTTTTAATGATGAGTTACTGTATAACCATTTTATTACAAAGAGCAGAAATCAATACTGTCCAGACACCCACTTGATGCTGATGACATCAGCATGATAAAAAATGGTGCAGGATGCTGAGCTGGTTTGTGAAAACTAGAGACACTTTCCTGACCAAAATTAAGGGAAATGATTGATGGGCGGTACAGATTTTGAAACCAATGCGAAGCATTCTCGGGGGTATAGTGTGATATTTCTAGCATGATTCATGTATATGCAGCACATGGAGAGGTGCATTTAGATAGTAAAGTACCAAAGCGTTTGTCTGTTAGTTACATTGAAAGCGGTGAACTATAGAAGGTTGCTCACAAGCAAAATCATGGGTTCAGTACTACTCATAGGTCAAAAGTGTCCTTTCATGAGGCTTGGAGCAATGAATGAACTTCATAGGCCCAATGGTATGTTGGGTTAAGTGGGGGTGCTGAATGTAGGCCGACGATTGAATCACTTTATTCAGAACGACAATGAGAAAACCTGGAGGGGGCAAGGCAGCGTCAGGAACCAAGAGATGTTTCAAACGAATCTATTCCAGTACATGGCACAGTATTGATCCCAACGTGGGAACAATGAAGAATGAGCGCTACAGTGAAAGAGAGAAGGAAGAGTATGATCTGTCTGTAGTAATCGCCCACAAAACTAATTTAATTTGGCCTTAGGAGGTAGGTCAGTAGACCCAAGTGATATGCACCAAGTGGGCTGAGGATAGCTGTCTGTCTCAGTAATGCAAATCAAGTATATTTACGGATGACCTCAGCCAGGGCAGGTGTGTATGTGGAGGTGGGGGGAGGGGGCGGGGTCACTGCAACTGACCACAAGCCTCTGGGCTGGGACAAGCAAAATCCATCCAGGAACCCTGCTCTTCTTGCAATTCAGTGACACCCCCTCACCTGGGAAAATTTGGACATTTGGATGTTAAGGGAAGTAAGAATTAGGCTTAGTGCTAGTTTGCTATGGTCGAATTGCCCGGCGACATTCACCATGGAGAATGGCATCTCAGGGCTCCTGGCTCCCTTGGGAGGCAGTAAAGTCGCACAAATCACCATCCTGTGGGAAAGGGGAGAAGAAAAGGGGAGAACATTGGAAAGTGGGGAGGGTAGTAAAGGAGGAGTATTAATAGCTTTAGAAGAAGTCTCGCAAATGAACTGAACACAAAACCATCGTGTTGTCCATGGTATTCTTGCACAGTTCAGTGCAGTTCATTCTACTTGTGTTCCTTTACAACAGAGACTTAATATAAATGGCCTCCTTAAGTGCTGTTTGCTGAGTGAAATGTAAATGTAGGTCCCTGCCAGTGTAGCTTTAAAGAATTGTGTACAGGTATTTTTCACTTAAGAGCCTTTGCAATTCATCTGTCAGCTGCAGTTAAATTGCTGTAACACTCCAGCCGGGTCTGACACTGATTAAGTCTCTCTCACAGAATGATTGAACAGCAGCGTGCAGACATGATGATCAAATGGCTGTCCAGGGCCTCTTGCAGTTTACTGTTCCTGACGGCACTTTAAAATTTGGTGGAATAATGAGACCTTAAAAATAACTGGATAGGTAATGCCAAGAATTCAAAGGTACTCTGTCATTTATGCTTTGTAACCCTCTTTTTTTAAAATGGCAGGGCAATTTTTTGTTGTAGTGAACTTATAAATGAATGAAAGGAGAAATGATGAGCACTGATGGTGCAAAATTTATTTTCTATGAGGGTTTGAGGGCAAACCCACCTTTGCTGCCCCCTCCCCCAATTCTGATTTTTGACACACTTTTGATGTGGGTTACAGCATTTTGTAGGTATAAGTGTATTCTGCCATTGGCTTTTGGGATTTTGCAAAGGTGACAGCAACCCTAGCTGATAAACACTTCTCTTTCCCAATCAATAATAGTTATATATTTAAAATCCATTTAAAATGCTGTTTTTGTGTTTCTGTGCCTCTCTCTGTCTCTCAATTTCCTTTGCCTCTATTTGTTTGAACTTTTCTTTTCCCCTGCGTCTGATATTTTTCCCCCTCTCTCTCCATCGTTCAATCTCCATGTGTCTGAACTCTCGACTGATTATGAAGAGAGACTGCGACAATTTCCATTAGAGCAGAAAAGGCTAAACGGGAACTTAATTGAGATTTTAAATTACGAGGGGTTTTGAAAAGATCTGGCACACAGTGACATATTGTCGAAATATGTAAGTGGGTTGAGCGCATAGATCTGAATGGACAGTGGCTGTTTTGTGATCCGTGACTAATATTAAAGGCTGCCATTCCTTGTGTTCATTAAATTTTCAAAACTTCTGCTTTTTGGAAACGATACACTGTGTCCTTCTGGATTCCTGTGCTGATGGAGATAAGTACTAGCTCTTTAAATTTGCCCATAAATAGTTTAATGTGGCTGCAAGCACACAAACAAGACTGGGGTGAAGCCAGATCTTATCTGAAAAGTGAAGTTAACTTTTGGCTAGCAGGAGAGAAAATAATCTGATGTAGGCCCACCCCAGCGAGATAAAATCACGTCCATTGTTCATGGGGCCCTATCTTCAGGTAGGTTTGCTTAGTAAACTTTTTTTCTCGTTTGGGGAGGGAATTGAGCCAGAAGGGAGCCTACAGTCATTTTTTTTGTCAAAGGGATCTCAACCAAGAAGTGACGTATTTTAACCTTTGTAACTAAATAAGCAACGGTTTGCTAAACAGGTTTTCGTGAAGCTGGTGCCATTTAAAGACAGAATCTTGGGGCCCCAGTGCCTATTTATAAATGAAGTCACTTTGCAGAATTACAATTAATTTTGACAGCCTGTTGAGTTTTTCGAATGGTTTTCGTTAAACAATGAGTGTTGATGTAATCGTCGAGGGCATTTGGTCAGTGTGGGGGGCCGGGGGGGTGGGGGGGCGGGCGGAGCAGGGGGGTTTGTTGGAGTAGGGAAGCTGAATTAACATTCAGTAAATCACTAAAACACCCTGGGTCAATGGTGGTGTATCTGAAATATGAGCTTGCCTATCTGATATTCGGGGTTAGAGTAACTTTGTCCAGTGTACTGGCCTCAAAGTTCAGCTTTCACCATTTAAAGAAAAGATTTTCAAAAAAGAACAAAAATAGAAATGCATAAGAGAATGTAAAGATTAATTATATTCATTGATATCTGCATATGCAAAGTGCCTTTGTTTACAGAAAGAAAGAGTTGCATTTATGTAGCACCTTTCACAATCTCACGACGTCCCAAAGCGCTTTACAGCCAATGAAGTATTTCTGAAGTGTAGTCACTGCTGTAATGTAGAAAACAAGCAGACTTATACCCCATAAGTGCATATACGTTTTGCAAACAGGGTTTTTGCAATGCTTGCATGTAAGTAGATTGAAAATGACACTTGTCTGCATAAAAATTGCAAATGGCACTGTTCACTCAGATGTAAAAACTGCCCAATCTTTTTGCCCGTGTTTAAAATCACTCCCTTCTCATGTCTGCATTGGGTGGGGGGATGACAGTGGAGGGAAAGGGATATGATGGCCTGCAAGCACTTACTTCAATCAACCCACTGATGTATGGGAAAAATATTTAATAGCTTGGATTTTGCAGTCAACGGTGAAGTGACGGTGCTCACCGCTGACCTTGAAGAAAGTTGCTCACAAAAATCTAGTGATCTCTGTAGCATTGATTTCACCTTTCCCAATGTTAATTTGATTCTGGCGCCAAGTCTACGCGTTCTCCAGCATTCAGCAACAATTATGTTAGCAAGTAGGCTAAGCAGCCAATCATATTGAAGAATTCTCACAAACAGCAAACTAAGAAGTAAAAAGCACAGATTATAATTCAATTTTTATAAAATTTTACAGAGTGCAAAATAAAGATTGGGACATACACAGCGATATTAAAGCATAAAAGCTGATGTTCTCGTCAGTTCAGTGATTTCAAAAAGATTACCATGTGCGGGGTTTTGAACAGCATATCCTATGGAGGAACAGGGAATCACTGACAACAACTTCTGGATTTCCGCATTTAACACCAGAAGTTGCTAGCAGTTTCAGAGGGTAATGATGGGGAACGTTAACAGTATCGCCTTCATTACAACGCAAACTCCAGGCCAATATATTTAAGCTGATTTATTCCCCTGTTCAGTCACCAAAGAACTCACTTCAAGAGTGGAAGCAAGTCTTCCTCTATTCCGAGGGACTGCCTATGATGATGATGATGATGATGATATTACTGAAGTGATTCAGTGAATATATCCATTCCTCTTGTTGCTGATTGTTCTGCTTATGCCGCGCAAAGTTACGCTTATTCAGTCGCTCAGATGTCGCTGCTGTCATTCCGCTGGGATGGTCCCCGATGGTAAGAGGAGGTCTGTGCAGGCCAACAATTGAAAAAGCGCATTGCCGACCTCTGAATGCAAGGATGAACACTTCACTCACACATGGCCAAAATCAAGATGGCGGACCTGAGATGTGCTTCTGCCCACAGCTATTTGGCTTTGTACGAGAGCTCATCCACTGAACTTCTTTCTCCCCAGTGAAGCCCCCTCTGGTATTTGTCCTTTTGCTGTTGATGCTAACTGTGTAAAGAAAAGGAGATGTCATAGGCCATCTCCTACAGCTGGTTTACCCTTGATTTGGATCTGTGTTGGTTAAGGCTTCAGATGAAGTCCAAGAGTACTGGAAATTGAAAGTATGATACTTCTTCAGCACTGCAGATGTGTATTCTGGTCAAATCTATGGACAAATTTTGTGACATAATTTATTAAATTAAACCATTTAAATCTGAAACTTAATTTTCTTGACTATTCTGCACAAATTGTGTAAATTATAATATATATTTCCTGCATTACTTAGAATATACAGCATAGAAACAGGCCAGCGTTTATGCTCCATTCGAGCCTCCTCCCATTCTTCCTCATCTAACTCTTTCCGCAGAGCCCTCCATTTCTTTTTCCCTCATATGCTTATCTAGTCTCCCCCTAAATGTATCTAAACTATTCGCCTCAATTTCTCTCTGTGGTAGCATTACAACAGTAATAGCTGCAAAGCACTCTGGGACATTCTGAGGTTGTGAAAGGTGCAATGTAGATGCACGTTCTTCTTCTTGTGCATGTACACATTCCCCATCCTCTCCTAGTTGTGCTTTGCGGTTTTTTTTTTAAGTTAGGGCTGGGCAAAATAAATTTGGTCAAATAGGTTTTCATTACAACCCACACATGGTTGTAAAGTGATCCCCTCTCATTAACTAAGGGTGACATTTGACCTTGACTCTCTTTGCGTAAGCTAATGAAACAATACTTGGCTTTTTCTTTGTGCCCTCAGCTTGCTTTGATCTTGAGGCCTCCAAATGGAAGCTGGAAAGCAGGCATCAGGAGTTGTTAGCGGCCAGACGGATTCAAAATAGCAAGTCGGCGAGCTGCTGTCTGCTTTATTAAAGCAAACCTTGACCTTTTTTTTCCTGCCCTCAAGTATTGAAGCAAGCTCTTGTTTGTTTCTATATCGAATTAAGATTGCGAAAACATGCTTGAAGCAGAATGTCATCCTGTATGCTCATAGGAAACGGCATTTTTCATTAAATTCAAGTCATTTGCCCTTTCTTCCATACATTGTTCTAGGAATTGTATAGAAAAAGGGTGGAAGGAAAAGAAGGCAGTTTCGTCATTATTGTCTACCTTGCGTGAAGCAGGCAAGGAGAAGTTAGCTCTTTTCATTTTCTTCTGTATTGGATGAGTGAAATTATGCCTTGTAAAAGTACTAGGAAAATTATAAAGTTAATCCCATAATTTAATGAAATTCTGAAGGAATGCTTGTCCGTCTTCATTTGTAACTGTTTATCAATAGGGTCATAGCCTGATCGCAGAGTATTTTTTTATTGGAGGTAAACCAATTGCTTTGCACGTAGTCAGTGAAAATATCGCCTCTTTGACATCTGAACCTTCTGCTATGTTATCCCCTTTGTAATTACAAATGTCAGTTAATAGCTACCATTCAAAGGGCCACTTTCTCACTCATGAATTCTTTCTCCATACATTTTGAAAGAAAGAGAGTGTAGAGGGATTTTCTGCTTCATCAACTCCTGAACATCCTGCCCCTAGTTAGTAGGAATCATTTATTGGGCTTGGGGCCTAAAATCCTGAGTCCAAATCTGTGGTCTCCATATTATAAAAATGATATAGAGGCATTGGAGAGGTGCAAAAAAGATTCACAAGTATGATATCAGAACTGAGAGGATATACTTTTCAGGAAAGGCTAAACAGGGTGGGGCTTTTTTTTTAGAAAAGAGAATGCTGAGGGGTGACATAAGGGGTTTCTGTGGAGCATAAATGCCGGCACAGACAAGTTGGGCCGAATGGCCTGTTTCTGTGCTATACTCTCGATGTAACTTAGTGTAAATCTGCCAAACATGAGTCCAAATCTGCTCTGGCCTTTCTTGGACAGCCGAATGTTTCAACATAAATAATTTGCTAGATTTTTCATGGGCCTGTGTATTTTGCTTGCATAATACAACCTCAAGTGGCAGAAAAAACATATGAATCGAGCCTTAAAATATATATCCTTCCTTGGACTCTATTTTCTGTTGCATTTAAGGAGCTCACTAATAAATTTTCTTTTTATTTGTTCTCAGGATGTGGGGATTGCTGGTAAGGTCATGTTTATTGCCCACCCCTAGTTGCCCTGAGAAGGTGGTGGCAGTGCTGGCACTCCTCCTGGAACCGCTGCAGTCCTTGTGGTGATGGTGCTCCCACAATGATGTTAGGTAGGAAATTGAAGGATATTGACCCAGTGATAATGAAAGAACAGCAATATATGCCCAAGTCAGGAAGCTGTGTGATTTGGAGGGGAACTTGTAGATGATGGTTTTCCTATGACAATTTTTTTCTCTCTTTCTTCTTGGTGGTAGTGTAAATGCAGCTTGAATCCAGAATCAGGGCCTAACCTGACAGTGGAGTGAAGCGGAGTGTGACTCACTGGATGAGAAGGGTGTTGTGTATCTGTAAAGCATGCACTCCCATGTTCCGCCACCAGGGAGCACATCCCCTGAAGTCCCAAGGGATCCCAGCATCCCTTGGGAGCACTGTATATAAGCCGGCCCCGAAGACCTGTTCCTCATTCTGGCGTGTCTTAATAAAGATTGAGGTCACTGTTACTTTAACCTCCCTGTGTGCAGTCTTATCTGTGTTAGGAACACAATAACTGGTGACGAGTACACGAATCCAATGCAAAGATTCAGCAAACTGTGGTCATCCTGGAGAAGTTCTCGGAGGATGAGGACTGGGAAGCCAATGTCGAATGGCTAGACCAGTACTTTGTAGCCAACGAGCTGGATGGAAAAGGAAGCGCTGCAAAAAGGAGAGCGGTCCTCCTCACGGTCTGCGGGGCACCGACCTACAGCCTCATGAAGAATCTTCTGGCTCTGGTGAAACCCACAGATAAGTCGTATGAGGAGCTGTGTACACTGGTTTGGGAGCATCTTAACCCGAGGGAGAGCGTGCTGATGGCGAGGTATTGGTTCTATACGTACCAGCGATCTGAAGGTCAGGAAGTGGCGAGCTACGTCGCCGAGCTAAGGCGACTTGCAGGACAATGTGAGTTTGATGGCTACCTGGAGCAGATGCTCAGAGACTTTTTTGTACTGGGCATTGGCCACGAGACCATCCTACGAAAACTTTTGACTGCAGAGACACCGACCCTCAGTAAGGCCATTGTGATAGCACAGGCATTTATGTCCACCAGTGATAACACCAAACAAATCTCTCAGCACACAAGTGCTAGCAATGTTCATAAATTGACTGGAACTGTGTTTGCGAGCAGAAATGTACAGGGCAGAAACCACGAGTCTGTAACTGCCAACAGGCCTCAGGTGACCCAGATGACTCAGAGTCTGTAACAAAGGATGAATGCAAGGCAATTCACACCATGTTGGCGTTGTGGAGGCTTCCATTCAGCCTGTTCATGCCGCTTCAAAGGGTATGTTTGCAAGAGCTATGGAACAATGGAGCACCTCCAACGAGCTTGCAGATGAGCTGCAAGCTCTGCAAAACCTGCTAACCACCACATGGCAGAGGAAGATCGGTCCATGGTGGATCAATGTAATTTCAAGCCTCAGAGAGAGATAGCAGATGCTGAAGTACACGGGGTGCACATATTTTTGACGAAATGCCCACCTATAATGCTAAATGTAAAATTGAATGGCTTACCCGTAGCCATGGGACTGGACACTGGCGCTAGCCAATCCATCATGAGTTTGAGAGACTGTGGTGCAACAAGGCATTCAGACCAGCCCTGAGCCCCATCCATACGAAACTGAGAACGTACACCAAAGAGCTTATCACTGTCCTGGGCAGCGCCATGGTCAAGGTCACCTACAAGGGCATGGTGCACGAACTGCCACTCTGGATTGTCCCGGGCAATGGCCCCACACTGCTTGGAAGGAGCTGGCTGGGTAAATCCGCTGGTACTGGGATGACATCCAAGCGCTATCACATATCGATGAGACCTCATGTACCCAGGTTCTTAACAAATGTCCTTCCCTTTTTGAGCCAGGCATTGGAAACTTTTCCGGGCCGAAGGTGCAGATCCACTTGGTCCCAGAGGCATGACCTATTTACCCCAAGGCGCGAGCGGTACCTCACATAATGAGGGTGAGAGTGGAAATCGAGCTGGACAGGCTGCAACATGAGGGCTTCATCTCCCCAGTGGAATTCAGCGAGTGGGCCAGCCTGATTATTCCAGTACTCAAAAGGATTTGCAGCGATTAGAAAGGAACAATTAATCGTTTCTCGCAACAGGACCAATACCCGCTACCTAAGGCAGATGACCTATTTGCGACACTGGCAGGAGGCATGACGTTCACCAAGCTCGACCTGACTTTGGCCTACATGATGCAGGAGCTGGAGGAGTCTTCGAAGGGCCTCACCTGCATCAACACGCACAAGGGACTGTTCATCTACAACAGATGTCCGTTTAGAATTCGGTCGGCTCTAGTGATTTTCCAGAGAAACATGGAGAGCCTACTCAAGTCGGTACTACGCACGGTGGTTTTTCAGGATGACATATTGGTCACGGGTCGGGACACCGGCGAGCACCTACAAAACCTGGAGGAGGTCCTCCAGCGACTGGATCGTTTAACGCTGCGGCTGAAGAGGTCGAAATGCATCTTCTTGGCAACAGAAGTGGAGTTTTTGGAGAGAAAGATCACGGCGGACGGCATTCGGCCCACAGACGCCAAGACAGAGGCTATCAGGAACATGCCCAGGCCACAGAATGTCACGGAGCTGTGGTCGTTCCTGGGACTCCTCAACTATTTTGGTAACTTCCCACCGGGGTTAAGCACCCTCTTAGAGCCCCTACATGTGTTATTGTGTAAAGGTGAGAACTGGGTATGGGGAAAAAAAACAAGTAATTGCTTTTGAGAAAGCCAGAAACATTTTATGCTCCAACAATCTGCTTGTATTTTATAACCCGTGTAAAATACTTGTGCTAGCATGTGATGTGTTGTCGTACGGAGTCGCGTGTGTATTACAACAAGCTAACATCGCGGGGAAGTTGCAACCTGTCGCCTATGCCTCCGGGGGTTTGTCTAAGGCCGAGAGGGCCTACAGCATGATTGAGAAAGAGGCATTAGCGTGTATGTTCGGGGTAAAGAAAATACATCAGTACCTGTCTGGCCTCAAATTTTAGCTGGAAACCGATCACAAGCCCCTAATTTCCCTGTTCGCAGAAAACAAGGGGATAAATACTAATGCCTCAGCCCGCATACAAAGGTGGGCACTCACACTATCAGCGTATAACTATACCATCTGCCACAGACCAGGCACCGAGAACTGTGCGGATGCTCTCAGTCGGCTACCATTGCCCACCACGGGGGTGGAAATGGTGCAGTCTGCAAACTTGTTGATGGTGGCGCATGCCGCAGATTTGTTGATGGTCATGGAAGCGTTTGAAAATGATAAATCACCTGTCACTGCCCGCCAGATTAGGACTTGGACCAGCCAAGATCCTCTGCTGTCCCTAGTAAAAAACTGTGTACTGCATGGGAGCTGGGCCAGCATCCCCGTTGAAATGCAAGAGCTAATCAAGCCGTTCCAGCGGCAAAAGGACGAGCTGTCCATTCAGGCAGACTGCCTGTTGTGGGGTAATCGCGTAGTGCTACCAAAAAAGGGCAGGGAGACGTTCATCTCGGATCTCCACAGCACAGACCCGGGTATAGTACTGATGAAGGCGATAGCCAGATCCCACGTGTGGTGGCCCGGTATCGACTCTGACTTGGAGTCCTGTATACGGCAATGCAGCGTGTGTGCTCAGTTGAGCAACGCACCCAGAGAGGCACCACTAAGTTTGTGGTCCTGGCCCTCCAGATCATGGTCGATGATCCATGTCGACTATGCGGGCCCGCTTCTCGGTAAAATGTTCCTGGTGGTGGTGGATGCTTTTTCAAAATGGATTGAATGTGAAAAAATGTCAGGAAGCACCGTCACCGCCACCATTGAAAGCCTGAGGGCCATGTTTGCCACCCACGGCCTGCCTGACATGCTGGTCAGTGACAACAGGCTGAATTTAAAGAATTCATGACCCGCAATGGGATCAAATATGTCACCTCAGCCCCGTTTATATCAGCCTCCAATGGGCAGGCAGAGCGGGCAGTACAAACTATCATACAGAGCCTCAAATGAGTCACAGAAGGCTCACTCCAAACCCGTCTCTTCCGAGTACTGCTCAGCTACCGCAGGAGACCCCACTCGCTCACAGGGGTGCCCCGGCTGAGCTACTCGTGAAAAGGACACTTAAAACCAGACTCTCGCTGGTTCACCCCAACTTGCATGATCAGGTAGAGAGCAGGCGGCAGCAACAAAATGTAAACGATGGTCGCGCCACTGTGTCACGGGAAATTGATGTGAATGACCCTGTGTATGTGCTAAACTATGGACATGGTCCCAAGTGGCTCGCAAGCACAGTGATAGCTAAAGAAGGGAGTAGGGTGTTTGTAGTCAAACTAGACAATGGACAAATTTGCAGAAAGCACCTGGACCAAACGAGACTGCGGTTCACAGACTGCCCTGAACAACCCACAGCAGACACCACCTTTTTTGGGCTCACAACACACACCCAAATGATCAACGACACCACCCCGGACCAGGAAATCGAACCCATCACGCCCAACAGCCCAGCAAGGCCAGGCTCACCCAGCAGCCCTGCAGGGCCAACAACACGCCAGCCCAGCGAGGGCACAGCCAACACAACAGAACAGACATTTGTACCGAGGCGGTCCACCAGGAAAAGAAAGGTTCCCGACCGCCTCACCTTGTTAATAGTTTTCACTTTGACTTTGGGAGGGAGTGATGTTGTGTATCTGTAAAGCATGCACTCTCATGTTCCGCTACCCGGGATTGCATCCCCTGAAGTCCCAAGGGATCACAGCATCCCTTGGGAGCACTGTATATCAGCCGGCCCTTAAGGCCTGTTCCTCACTCTGGAGTGTCTTAATAAAGATTGAGGTCACTGTTACTTTAACCTCCATGTGTGCAGTCTCATCTGTGTTAGGAACACAATAAAGGGCATCATGCTTTATTTCAGTTCAAGCCTTAACTCCTGACTTGCACTATATAGGTCTGGTGTTGGTTTGAAGCCAAAACCACTTTTCACCCATGTCAAATTTGTAATGTAAATGCTTCCTGAAACTTAGACCACTTCTGTTCTTTTCTGCAATAGGTGGAGTTGTCACCTTATGTTAAGTCTGAACCAGGGCAAAAAGCAGGCTAGATTGGACCATTCCTGAAGTTTTGATGTGTGCTATGTTGGTGAAAAGAGTTGATTGAAAACCGTAGTAACTAATGTCTCTAAATCATAAAAGTAAATAGTAAAAATAGACTTGGTCTTTAAAAACCCAGCATCCTATTCAAAAATCAGATTGCCCAGCCTAAGACCAGGCATGTGGTCTTGGCTGTTTGGCCAGGATTGGGCTCAGCTGTGATGAACCCCCAGGTTGAATGGCCCACTGATCCTCAATGTTCAGGTTGACAAATGAGCAATTGCCACTTTGGTGAGGCACTTGAAGGCCAGACAACTGCTGTCACTTCAGAAGTGAAAAGTTCAGGCAGAAAATTATAGGGAAAATTGAAGGATGAAAAAAATACACAGTACTTTCACCATAAATGCAGTGACGAAAATAAAGGTAACTTCTCACAAGTACTCTAATTGCTATTAATGAATCACTTGAGCCCTGATCCATTTTAATGTTTTCAATGTATTTTATTTAGGCTGACAAGAAAAAGTACATTGTCTCTTGGCAATAGCAGTTAATCATACCACTGGTATCTTATCCAGCACACTACTCGGAGCTCTACTCGGAACTCCTATATGGCAAGCGAGCCCCAGGTGGGCAGAGGAAACATTTCAAGGACACCCTCAAAGCCTCCTTGATGAAGTGCAACATCCCCACCTGCACCTGGGAGTCCCTGGCCAAAGACCGCCTTAAGTGGAGGAAGAGCATCCGGGAGGGCGCTGAGCACCTTGAGTCTCGTCGCTGAGAGCTTGCAGAAAACAAGCGCAGGCAGCGGAAGGAGTGTGCGGCAAACCAGACTCCCCAGCCCACCCTTTCCTTCAATGACTGCCTGCCCCACCTGTGACAGAGACTGTAATTCCCATATTGGACTGTACAGTCACTTAAGAACTCACTTTTAGAGTGAAAGCAAGTCTTCCTCGATTTCGAGGGACTGCCTATGATGATGATCTTATCCAGCAGCAATCATGTCTCATCATATGGTAATCATCTGTATCTAATGAGTGACACTAGAGTTATGGGAACATTTAAGAAATTTCATTCGGAGTAGGTTACAACAGGAAATGTCACACTTGATGAATTTGTGGTACAGTGCTTGTATGTACATTGAGTAAAACTTCCAAGAGGTAATCCTGTAATGATAAGAGATGCAATTTCCACGCGTTAATTAGATCTTCTGATTAATTTGGTGTCTGCTTAGTGGCTCCAATTGTTCGCGCCCTCCCTAACCTCTTTGGAATCTGTTAAGTTTGGAACTCGGTCATTAACTGAACAGTAATCAGTCATTTAAATATCCAGGCAGGATGCGCATGTCAGTTAATCAGGCAAAATGAGGCCATGCTAGACATTCATCATTAAGGGGCACATGGCCTGTCAGCTTCAACAGTAGAGTATTAGACTCCCAGCCAGGAGATCCCAAGTTGAATCCGGGTCTTGACTGACATTAATATTGATTCTACAAGCAAGAGCTTTGGCAGTCACTGCTGGGAAGAGGAAAATGAAGAAGGGTGGGAGGAGATTCATGTGGAGCATAAACACAGGCAAGGACCTGTTGAGCTGAATAGCCTGTTTCTGTACTGTAAATGCCATTTCATGTAACTTGCATTTATATAGCGCCTTTAAAGTAGATGAAAACCGATGCCAAGCCAAAGCAGAAATATTAGGAGGGCTGACCAAAAGCTTGGGCAAAGATATGGGTTTTAAGTGGGGTCTTAAAGGAGGAGAGAGGTGGAGAGATTTCGGGATGAAATTCCAGAGATTCGGGACGAGACGGCTGAAGGCATGGCTGCAATGCTGGGGAGAAAGGAGTAGGAGTTGCACAAAAGGCCAGAATTTGAGGAACGCAGAGTTCTTGGAGGGTTGTAGGGTTAGAGATAGTGGTTTAAATTAGCTTTTGACTACCTATCGGCAGCATAACTAAGACTGCCTATTTTCATCTCCTTAACATCGTCCGTCTCCGCCCTTGCCTCAGCTCATCCGCTGCTGAAGCGCTCATTCATGTCTTTGTTACCTCTAGACTTGACTATTCCAACGCACTCCTGGCTGGTCTCCCCTACATTCTACCCTATGTAAACTAGAGGTGATCCAAAACTCGGCTGCCCATGTCCTAACTCGCACCAAATCCCGCTCACCCATCACTCCTGTGCTCACTGACCTACATTGGCTTCCGATTAAGCAACGTCTTGATTTCAAAATTCTCATCCTTATTTTCAAATCCCTCCATGGCCTCACCCCTGCCTATCTCTGTAATCTCATCCAGCCCCACAACCCCACCGAGATGTCTGTGCTCCTCTAGTCCTGCCCTCTTGAGCATCTCTGATTATAATTGCTCAATCATTGCTGGCCGTGCCTTCTGTTGCCTAAGCCCCAAGCTCTGGGATTCCCTGCCTAAACCTCTCCACCTCTCTTTCCTCCTTCAAGACGCTCCTTAAAACCTATCTCTTTGACCAAGCTTATGGTCACCTGCGCTAATTCCAATTGCGTGGCTCGGTGTCAAATTTTTTATCTCATAATATTCCTGTGAAAGAAAAACTTGGATTTATATAATGCCTTTCACGACCACCAGAAGTCTCAAATCGCTTTACAGCCAATAAAGTACTTTTGGCGTGTAGTCACTGTTGTAAGGTAGGAAATGCGGCAGCTAATTTGTGCACAAGCAAGCTCCCACAAACAGCAATGTGATAATGAGCAAATAATCTTCTTTGCAATAGTGTCATGAGATCTTTTACGTCCACTTGAAAGAGCAGACAGTGCCTCAGTTTAACATCTCATCCGAAAAACGGCACCTCTGACAGTGCAGCGCTTCCTCAGCACTGCATTGGAGTGCCAGCCTAGATTTTTTTTGTGTGCAGGTCCCTGGAGTGGGACTTGAACCCACAACCTTCTGACACAGAGGCAAGAGTGCTACCCACTGAGCCACAGCTGACACTAAAGCACCTTGTGACGGTTCACTATGTTAATGGCGCTATATAAATACAAGTTGTTGATGTTGAAGGTTACAGAGATAATGTGGGGTAAGGCCATCAAATGGATTTAAACATGAGGATGAGAATTTTAAATTGAAGACTTTGGTGGACTGGAAGCATGCATAGGGGTGATGGGTGAGTGGGACTTGGTGCAAGATAGGATACGGGCAGCAGAGTTATAGGTGAGCTGAGTTTTATGGAGGCAGGTGGATGGGAGGCCAGGCAGGAAAACATTGGAATAGTCAATTATTTAAGTCATAAACGGCAAAGATGAGGGTTGCAGCAACTGATGGGCTGAGGCTGGGCTGAGACAGGTGATGTTACGCGGTGAAAGTAGTTGATTTTTGCGAAGGAGAAAATATGAGTTTGGAAGCTCAGCTCAAGGTCACTAAGGTTGCGAACAGTCTGATTCAACCTGATATGGTGGCCACTGAAGGGGATGGAATCGCTGGTGAGAGTACGGAGTTTGCGGCAGGTGTCGAAGACAATATTGAACTGGAGGAAATTGTGGCTCATCCAGAGTTTGATGTCGGAGAACACACAGGCAATGAAGAGGTAGAGAAAGGTGGTGGAAAGGTAGAGCTGGCTGTCATCAGTATACATGCAGAATGTGACTGATGCGGGTGTCCCTCTCACAACACTAAAGTGTTAGGTAAGGTAACCAAGCAACAACAACAAGATTTTCATCAGATGTGCACAGAATGGACAGCCCCATCGTCCTGACTCAGGATGCAAGGTTACAGAAAATTTACAGACCAATCCGTTTTGATGATTTTGGATGAAAGGAAAGATGATTAGATATATTTTGAAAGCTGAATCCTGTAGAGGGTAATTAGCATGTGATCTTTTCCAAAAACGTTCTCATGCGTACTCGAGTATGTTTTACTCTGAAACAAAAAGAGACAGAGAGCTGATTAAAACATAAGGCACTGTCTGCTGCTTTAATCAGATCGCTTTCTGTTCTGTCCCAACATTAAGCTTTCTGAGCTGTTCATTATAAGCATTAGTAGACAGGACCATTTTAAAAATAAAAACAGTAAAACCTGCCAATACTCAGCAGGTCAGGCAACATCTGCGGAGAGAGAAACAGAGTTAATGTTTCAAGTCGACGACCTTTCATCAGAACCATTCTGAAACTGAACAATGCGCTCTTCCTATTTACTACCATTATGCAGAGAGTTTGGACACTTCTTGATTCTTGACAAATTAACATAAGAACATCAAAAATAGGAGCAGGAGTAGGCCATTTGGTCCCTTGAGCCTGCTCCCCATTCAATAAGATCATGGCTGATCTTCTACCTCAACTCTGCCTTCCCACAGTATCCCCATATCCCTTGATTTCCTTAGTATACAAAAATGTATCGACCTCTGTCTTAAATATACTCACTGACTGAGTCTCCACAGTTCTCTGGGGTAGAGAATTCTAAAGATTCAGAACCCTTTGAGTGAAGAAATTCCTCCTCGTCTTAGTCCTAAATAGTCGACCCCTTATCTTTTAGACTGTGACCCCTAGTTTTAAACTCCACAGCCAGGGGAAACATCTTGTCAAGCCCTTTAAACACCCTGTCAAGCCCTTTAAGAATTGTATATCCTTCAATGACATCACCTCATTCTTCTACACACAAGGGAATATAGGCCTAGTCTACTCAATCTCTCCTCATCGGACAAACACCTCATCCCAGGAATCAGTTTAGTGAACCTTTGTTGTACACCCTCTAAGGCAAGTATACCCTTAGGTAAGGGTACCAAAACTCTACATTAGTTATGCACTTATCTAGATTACTTGATATCTGGTAGTGATCTGTCACTAATTACATGTAACTAAGGGTCCAAGACTAAAGCGTTGAAACATTCGGAATAATACTGACCCAACTCTTTCGATCTTTCCATGCTTGATGTCTCTATTGTATAGATTCTACCCACTGTCTGGCTTGACGGGTCAATGTGACATTGTTAGAGAGGCCTAAACTAATTGCCCAAATCGGGGTTTCCCTGAATAGCACTGCATGTGCCACACTGGGCTGAATGGCCTCCTTCTATGCTACGTGATTCTATGGAATCAAATTGTTTATTAAACAGAAAAATTATGAAACTAGCCTTCAGTTACTGTGTTTCTGTTGAATGCCTGGTCAGTATGTATTTATTTATTTCTGATTGACTACTCAGTCCTTCCAGGCATATTCATCTGTAAAACTTGCTAGTTGAATAAATTGCCTCATTTTCTGAATATGTGTTTTCCAATCTCTTCAGTTTGGTTTCTGCACCTCTCATCGCGCCAACAAGATTCAGTGTGACTGTGACCATGGTACATTATCCTTCCTCGCCCTCCTCAACCTTTATGTGCCATTTGACTCTGTTGACCATATCATGTTCCTTCAGCATCTTTCCTCTGATATCTACCTCCCTTTGGTCTAATGTCCCACCTGAGCGAGCACATCTCTTGCAATGATTTCTCCTCCCATGCCTACATACCCATCTCTCAAGATTCCATCTTTTGCCTTTTTGTATTTCTTATCTGTATGTTGCTCCTTAGCGATATTTTCTGCAAATGCGAGATCAACTTTCACCTTTCAGTTTTACTTTTCCACTGCCACCTATGATTTCATGTCTGTAGCTGTGCTGTCCGATTGCCAGTCCAATGTTAAGTCATAGATGAGCTACACCTTTCTGCAATTCAACATTGGTAAGATTGAAGCCTTTGTGTTTAGTCCTCACCAGAAACTTTGCATTATAGACCCCAGCTTCATTCCCCTTCCTGGATACATCTGAAGCTTAACTTGACGTTATGCAACCTCAGTGCTAGATCCTGTGTTTAGTTTCAAATTTCACCCAGTTCCACCTCAGAAATGTTGTTTATCTCCATTCCTACCTCACCCCCACTGCTACGGACTATCCCATCCATTCCTTTGTCTTCTCCAGACTTGACTTTTACAATTCCTTTATCGCTGGCCTTCCGAGCGCCATCCTATATAAACTCCAACTCATCTAGAACTGCCTATCCTGTGCAAAGTCCATTTCACTTCTATTCTTGTCAAAATTCCTTGGCTCTCCATTTATTAGCGCAGTTACTTAAAAATCCCTGTCTTATGTATAAATTCATAAAGGTCCTCGCTCCTTCATCCCTTTGCAACTTCCTCCAGCCCTATGTCCCTGTTCTAGCATTCGAAATGCTGGTCCCCGCATTCCTGGTCTACCATCTATCACAGAGCCCTTGGTCACCTCGCTGCTGCCCCATTTAGAAGCTCTTACTCCAAACATTTGTGTCTTGCTTCAACCTTCCTCACCATCAAAACTTTGGATTTGGTTATTTCCACTAAGTCCCACATCCCTTCCCATCTCTTCATTCCTGCTTGGGTTTGACCACTAACTGTGGAACTCCATGTTTCAGCTTGTTCTTGTGCTAACTGCTAAGTGACTAATCCCCCAACAAAAACTATCCAACGTGCTAAGAGGATATTCAGCAGCAGGATGGCTATTCAGTAAACCTAATGGAATATCACCAACTTCAGCAAGTCAACATTCAGGATGGAGAAACTTCACAAGCCAAACCATGAGATGGTCTGCAATTAACGGTCACAATTCCATATAGGCCTGCCTAAGATTTTAACCACCCGACATATAAATCCTCAAATTGAGATTATGGTCAAAATTGCAGGCTTTCCTGCAGACCTAATGGCTCCAACTTTCTTAAGTTTGAACTTTTGCCCCTGTTGTAGACCTCCAATTGTAGATTTGTGCCAACACCAAGCACAGTCAGTTATATATTGCGCTGGTGCTGGGAATGAGGTCTACAGCATATTGAAAGGGGTAATTTTAAAAATTGATTTCTGTCTGTGCCAGGACTGGGAAAGACCAGCTAGTAGGGGAAATATCGATTTGGGGCTAGGGCTTCTGGGTGGTTCCTGAGTAGCAAGTTGCACTTTTAAAAAAGTAACACAAAGCCAACACATTTTAATAACAAGCATGATCACTGCCACAATGACTGGGTCCCTGCAAACGTGACAGCGTCTGAAAAGGCACTTCACTGTCGCAACATAAATAGATGAAATTCACCTGGCTCTCGGAACCACAATTTCCCAATCCAGGAGCACAAGAATTTCCCCGAATGACTCGAGGACTGAGGAAAGATGTTATGGAACATTATTGCATAGAATTGCATAGAATGTACATCACAAAAACAAACCACTTGGCCTAACTGGTCTATGCCAGGATTTATGTTCCACATGAGTCTCATCCCACCTTACGTCATCTAACTCTGTCAGCATATCCTTCTATCCCTTTCTCCCTCATGTGCTTATCGAGCTGACCCTTAAATACATCTCAACTACTCATGTGATGGCAGGTTCCACATTCTAACCAATCTCTGGGTAAAGAAGTTTCTTCTGATTTCCTTATTGGATTTATTAATCTTATTTGAAGATTTCTCATTGTAGTGTACACACACCATACATGATTCACTCTTGAAACATATAAATAAGATGGTTTAGTGATAAACATATCTTCTGTTTAGATAGGCATCAACTTGGCCAACTCTGGGACTTTAAAAACCATAACTGTAGGCTCGTCTTTTTGAAAATGGGCTGTTAGCTGAAATACTCGTTAGTCCAAGTTGTACTGGTTTGAACTGTACCTTTATAGACATCTGTTTTCCAAGTCAACAGCCAAAGAAAAATTTAACCAGTGGGAAGTCTGCTTAACAACTAGAAATGAAAACCAACATTGTGTTTCTGTTTTCTATTATTAAACACAAGTCCCCAAAATAGAGCTTTAATTTTGGTAGGACTTTTTGGGAGTTTTTCATTTTTCCATGGTACATATATTTAAGAGGCATGTGCAAGCTCTCAGCTGGTGACAGAGCTGCTGTTTTGCCCATTTGCTGTTCAATGAAGAACCTTTCATTAGTATTTAATTTCTTAGAAATATGTTTATTGATTATCGGTGCCAGCTAATTCATTGAGCAAGGGATTTGCTTGTGGTATTTTGGGACTCTCTGAATTGATTCAGGGATGGAGATAGTAATTGTCAGGTTTGGGGGTTAACTCTTTCAAAGCCAACGATTGCAAATCTAGACCAAACAACAACAATTATGCCATTTCTTCAGGCAGTAATACTTTAGGCTGTGTAATGACCATGGAATACTTTCTTTGCTAATCCCTCCCAGCACTGTCTTAAAAAGATAGCTAGCTATTAAAACTCTTGTGGCTAAGTGCACTTCCTGTCATCTTTCCATTATAAATTCCTATGTCAACATTTATAATGGAAACTGGCAAAATAAACTTGTAATTACACCCTGTCTCCAGCGGAGGCGCTGCAAAATCAAAATAGGCTAGAGTATATAATGAAATTGTGACAGGTTTACACAATTTACATAATAAATGTTGATATTGGAATTTATAATGAAAATATAAAAATAAGGACATAGAATTACATATTTGGCCCAACTGGTCTATATCAGTATTTATACTCCACATGAATCTCCTCCCTCTTTAATGACTTTTTCGCACCCTGCCCCTATATCATTTTATTACCTTCTCCCACATGTATGCATCAAGCCTGCCTATTAAATGCATCAATGCTATCTACTTCAACCACTCCACATGGCAGACTTAGAGGCGAGAGTCCTACCAACTGAACCACGCTGACACATTGAGCTGATACTGTGTATATAGCATGTCTCTGGGAAGATGCTCAGAACAGGCTAGTTGTAAATCATTTCTGAGCATTTAGCAGTCATGTTGGTCTTGGCTCAGTGGTAGCATTCTTGTCTCTGAGTCAGAAGGTTGTGGGCTCATAGTCAGACTCCAGAGACGAGAGCACATAATCTAGGCTGACACTCCAGTGCAGTGCTAAGGGAATGCTGCACTGTCAGAATTGCTGTCTTTCAGATGAGACATAAAACTGAGACCCTGTCTGCCCTCTCAGGTGAATGTAAAAGATCCCATGGCACTATTCCAAAGAAGAGCAGGGGAATTCTCCTCAGTGTTGTGACCAATATGTATCCCTTAATGAACATCACTAAAAAATTGATTATCTGGTCATTGTCTCATTAAGACCTTGTTGTGTGCAAATTGGCTGCTGCATTTTCCTACATTACAACAGTAAATACACTTCAAAAGTACTTTGCTGGTGGCCAAGCAATTTGGGACATCCTGAGTTTGTGAAAGGTGCTATATAAATGCAAGTTCTTTCGTTATGTCTGATTAGTATTTTTTGCCAAGTTATCAACCATCTACTAATAGACCTCGGGGCCGAAATTCAGGCCCGCCAGAAACCTGGCGTACTTACCATTTTTTAAGTGCTTTTACCGTCGTCTCGGAAGAGGTCGACTCTTGATCGCCATTCAGGTCTTTGTCTTTTTTTAAGTGACCAGGAAGTCAGTCGTAATGGGGGCAGAGTGAGGCGGTAAGTGCTGGTGATGGGTGGAAGTGGAGGTGGGATAGATTCTCCACCGCTGTCACTCAGCAGCGGAGCGGTGGTGATGTCATTGCGCATCTGCGTCATCCCGTCTCTCCCCTCCTTTAAAGGGGAGAGAATCGGTAAATCTTTAGGATTGGCCACTGGGCCACTAGGGAGGATTTTGTTTGGGCCAGCAGCCAGGCACCCAAAAGGGGGCTGCCAGGCTGTCTGTTGGCAGCCCGGTCGAACCAGGGGGCACAATAGTCGGCTGACTTAAAATAAAATGGCGGCAGCGGTATTGGGCCCTTGCCCTTAATGGCCGGCACGCACCCAGGGCAGAGAAAGCTGTCGGGGGCACCACTCAGCGGGCATTAGATTTTTCAGCCAAAATATCGATGGAGGTGGGGGGTCCTGGCGATGCGTGCACTGATGATGCACTTAAGGTCGCTCGGCAGCAGCGGGGTGGAAGTGGGGGCCGCCAGGAAAAACCCCCATGCTGAATTTGGCTGGCGGCGGCCATTCGACCAGAAATCGGCTGTCATTGGATTCCACCGCCCGGCTGCCGCATTCCGGCAGTAACGGACCTTATCGGGACCTTGATTTTCGGCCCCCTCATGTTCGGAAATCACGTTTCAAAGGCACATCTTCACCTGGTTTGTTGCCAGATCTGATGGATCAGAACAAAAATCTGATCCAGCTGATGTCCTGCAAAATACATTTTCCACTAGAATTAATCAAATAAAAAATAATTCCAAAGCACTTTGGAGCAACATAAAAATGCTATTTAGAATAATACTGATTAAAAAAAAACCTGAGGTCCTGGGCAGTGTACAGTCCTCTCACTACACATGTCCAGGGTTGACTTCCGCTTAGACTGAAGGAATTAAGTTCTTTTAATCTACATTGTAAGGGGTTCAATGTGAAGTGAGAAGTCTCAACCCAATTCAATAGTACAGGGCATAAAAGTACCCACAAATCAGCACTAATTACCCAGATTTAAGGCAGTAACCCAATAAGTCTGCAGCACGTGTAATTCCAGAAACCCTTGTCAGTCTTGCTCTAGTAAGTTACGAAAGGGATGTAATATCTCATTTAATAAAAGTGGAAGCCTGCTTGTTTTTCCCAGTAATTAACCATCTTCCAATAGACCTCATGTTCGGAAACCACGTTTCAAAGGCACACCTTCCTGTGATTCAGTTAGCAGCTCAGTAATTGGAGAAAAATTTGGTTTTCCTGTTTTACTCTCAGTCTGAGTATGCTTTAGAAATATCATGCTGGCACAGTAGAGAGTATTTTTCTGAATTTGTAGCAGAGTGCAGCATGCTTTTCGCTGCATTTAACCCAGGCTACACCCGATTTGGAAATGCTCCATATTGATGTTTGTGGTCAAAAAGCAATGCCCCTTACTGCTGTGAGTAGAGAAATTTCCTCCGCAGCTCTCAAAAATATTAATAGAAAACAATTTAAATTGGGAGATCTTTTAGAATTACATTGGTTCTTAAACAAGGCTAGATAATCCTTGAAGTAACATCTGATTATATTACCTTAAATCTACCGTATAATATAAAAAACCTGATGCAATTTCCAAATTATATAACAAAAAGTCAAAATGTACCTGTATCCTTGGCCTCCTTGTCACATAATACTCTCTGCCTGAGAATTTTCAGAGTAGCTCCCTGAATTAATCATGTAACATATCTGCCTCCCTTTTCAGAAAAATATCGTAATGGAACATTTCCAGAAAGTGGGGGACTTTACCAGATGTACATGTGTACAAAAATAACCTAACAAATATATATGATAGAAAAATAACTGTTCTATAGGAATGAATGGTTGGCTCCAACACAGTGTCAAGGTTCAGATTTTTGTGAATGTTATCTGAAAGTCTGGATTGAGTTATACAGCCTTGAAATTCACTCCGACCCAACTATTCAATTGCATGAGATACAATTACTGACAGTAAACCATGTGAGGATATTTAATGGAAGCCATGTGCCCACAAAAGCTGGTTGGTACTCAAAGGGTTTAACTGCAAGGATGGCTGTCTTTGGTATCACTGGAACCCAACCTTCTTCTCTTGTGGGGACAAAAATGGTTTGGATCATCGTCTCATAATTCTGTCAGTTACCACTTCAGAAATCAGTAGTTTGGTTTTGATATTGTGGTCACTGCAAAGCTAAGGCAGACAACCACACCATGATGAGGGTTTCTGGAATCATATTTGATGCAGCCGAGTTGGGTTACAGCCTTGTAGCTGGGTAAAAGAGTACAACAAGGACAGGCTTCAAGATCTGCAATACCATTCCATTTGCGAAAGAGCTGGCATCACTTTTATCTCTCTTTGTTGTCTTTAGAATATACGCCCTGTGAGCTGACTGCCAACTGGGTTGAACAATTTCATAATAAGTATACATGCAAAAAGAAAGTGACAATAGAAACTTATATTTGCAGCATTAAGGCTGTCATCTCTGAATTTTCACTGTTAATATTAGGAATTTGCAATAGTATTGGAGATGTTTGGAACTATCTATTGTGTCAGAGTGGTTAGGAGACCATGGTCCTCAGGCAGGAAGGTAGGAAATGACAATCTCCTGCAGGAATAAGCTGGACATGGGAGAGCTGGTAGGCCTTGTTATGTTGTCTGATTATTAAAGAAAATAATGCTATCAGAAAATTTGCATAAGACATAAGGGAACAATTAAGGGTAAAGAAAGAGGCATACATTAAGTACATAGACAGCAGAGGAGTGCATGATAAGAGAGAATACAAAGGGATTAGGAGAGAAGTCAAAAAAACAATTAGGAAGGCAAAGAGGAACTATAAAATTAAATGATCAAGGAACATAAAACAAAATAGTGAAATATTTTACAGGCACATCAATAAAAAAGGAAGTTTGGGATGGGAATAGGGCCATTAAGGGATAGACAGGATAATACCACAGGTAACGATAGGGAGATGGCAGAAATATTAAATCATTATTTTGCTTTGATATTTACCAGCGAGATAGAACAGGTGGGCATGACATTGGATGATGAGATGAGTAATGCGATAAGTGCATTTAAAATTTTAAAAAGGGGATATATTAAATAAACTAATCAAACTTCAAAGAGGATAAAATGCCTGGTCTGGATGGATTACATCCATGCATTTTAAAAGAATCTAGGGAAGAGATCGAAGAGACATTACTACACATCTATAATAATAATAGTCAGTTTTTGTCTGGTTTTGTCTGTCCTGGGCTGGGGGCTGGGAGCATGTGGTTCGGACTGAGTGACAGTTGCACTGACCAATGGGCGACCAGGGCCTGCCTGGCCTTGCAACCAATCAAGGCGGGAAGTGATGGATCTGCTCCAATGAGGAGGCGGCAGTGCATGTGGCGGGGCCAGTGAGCACAGGCATGGGGTGGTAGGGTCTCCCCGGGCATTGCTGCAGAGCTGAAAGAAGCGCATGGTGGGAGCGGCAGGTGAGAAAAAGAAGGAGAAAGGGTGAGGGTGATGGAGAGAGAGAGAGAGGGGAAGGAGAGAGGGAGGGAGGACATCAGCGTTGATTCTATAGACGAAGAAGATGTTAACAGTCTAAACAAGTACTGTTGCAATAAAGATACTAATTTGATTGCAAATGTTTTGTGGATCTCTGCTAGTATTTAGTAATTCATGAGAAAAAGTTGTAGTGCCAAAGGACTGGCAGATAGCTCATGTAATACCTATATTTAAGAAGGGGGATAGAACATGTCCCGGGAATTATAGACCAGTCAGCTTAACATAGGTGATAGGAAAAATAATGGAATCCCTACTAAAGGAGAGAATAGAAGAACATCTAGAAACAAAAGGTATAATAAAGAATCGTCAGAATGGATTTTTTCGAGAGATAACAGAAAGAGTAGACAATGGTAACGGAGTAAATGTAATTTATCTAGATTTTCAAAAGGCCTTCGATAAGGTACTCCATATTAGACTGATGAACAAGGTCAGAGAGTGTGAAGTCAGGGGACATGTAACAGAATGGATAGCTAGCTGGCTTCAAGGCAGAAAGCAGAGAGTAGGGGTAAAAGGTAGCTATTCACAGTGGCTGAAGGTGGGTAGTGGTGTTCCACAAGGATCAGTGCTGGGACCACTGTTGTTCACAATTTATATTAACGATTTAGACTTTGGAATCAAAAACACAATTTCTAAATTTGCAGATGATACCAAATTGGGGGCGATAGTCAATACTGAGGAGGACTTCAACAAATTACAGGATGACATTAATAAATTTGCAGAATGGGCAAATGATTGGCAAAAGAAGTTCAACACAGATAAATGTGAGGTAGTACGTTTTGGTAGGAAGAATAGGAAGGTCACTTATTATTTGGAAGATACGAGTCTAGGTGGGGTAGAGGAACAAAAGGATCGCGGTATACAAATACGCCAATCACTAAAAGTTGCGACACAGGTTAGCAAGGCCATAAAAAAAGCAAACCAAGCACTAGGGTTTATTTCTAGAGGTATAAAATTGAAAAGTTGGGAAGTTATGCTAAACCTGTATCGAACCTTGGTTAGACCACACTTAGAGTACTGCATGCAGTTCTGATCACCACATTACAAAAAGAATATAGTGACACTGGAGAGTGTGCAGAGAAGATTTACAAGGATGATACCAGAAATGCGAGAGTATACATATCAGGAAGGGATGAACAGGCTGGGTCTCTTTTCTCTTGAAAAAAGAAGACTGAGTCGCGACCTAAGGATGTCTTTAAAATTATGAAAGGTTTTGATAGAATGGATATAGAGAAATGTTTCCACTTGTGGAGAAGAACATAACTAAAGGCCATCAATATAAGACAGTCACCAAGAAATCCAATAGGGAATTCAGAAGAAACTTCTTTACCCAAAGAGTGGTGAGAATGTGGAACTCGCTACCATAGGGAGTGGTTGAAGCGAATAGTATAGATGCATTTAAGGGGAGGCTGGACAAGCATATTAAGGGAATAGAGGGTTATGCTGATACATTTAAATGAGGAAAGACTGGAGGAGGCTCGAGTGGAGCATTAACGCCGGCATGGACTGGTTGGGCTGAATGGCCTGTTTCTGTGCTGTATATCCTATGTAATCCAATGTAATTCTTCGCTATCCTCGACTGAACCACCAGTAAGATGGCTGGTGATCATGTAACCACATTAGCTGAAGCAAGCAACACTATTCATCCTGCTCTACCTTTCTCTGGCCGTGGGAATACTCCCATAAGCTTCCATTTTGTGGTTTCTCAGGAACCGCAAGATGCATTGATGGTGATCAGTGCAGCTGTACAGTGACTTGCATCTAGATCCCTTTATTATACATTAAGCAAGAACATTGATTACTTAAAAAATCAGATTGGAAGTATAATAGGGCTTGGCTGATGCTAAATGATACACAGAATTACATAGAATTTTACAGCACAGAGACAGACCATTTGGCCTAACCTTTCTACCTCGATGTTTGTGCTCCAGATGAGCCTCATCTTACCCATATTCATCTAATCCTATCAGCATATCCTTGTATTCCTTTCTCCCTCATGGGCTTATCTACTTTCCTCTTAAATACATCTATGCTATTTGTCTCAACTACTCCTTGTGGTAGCAAGTTCCACATTCTAACTACTCTCTGAGTAAAGAAGTTTCTCCTGAATTCCTTATTGGATTTATTAGTGGCTATCTTATATTCATGGACTCTAGTTTTAGACTCCCCTATAAGTGGAAACCTCTTCTCTAAATCTATCCTATCAAACCTCTTCATCATTTTAAAGATCTCTACCAGATCACCTCTCAGTCTTTTTTCAAGAGAAAAGAGCCCCAGCCTGTTCAGTCTTTCCTGAGAATTGTACTCTCTCAGTTCTGGCATCATTCTTGTAAATCTTTTTTGCATCTTCTCCAATAGGGAGACCAGAACTTTTGCACAGTACTCCAAGTGTGATCTAACCAAGGTTCTATGTAAGTTTAACATCTGCTTTTGAATTCTGTTCCTCTGGAAATGAATCCCAGTGCTTTGTTTGTACGTTTTATGGTTTTGTTAATCTAAATATTCTATATGTGTACCTTCAATGGATGTATATTTGAGGATTGTCTTAATGAGTACAGAAAGAATGGAAGAACTTGGGTTCTTATAGCATCTTATCATGTTCTCAGGACATCTCAACAAGCAATGGTTACTTTTTGAAGTACAGTCACTGTTGTTAAGTAAGCAAACGCAGCAGCCAATGGACAAGCGGCTGAAATTTCGACAGCCGTGAGGTGGGAGTTCCTGCGCCAGGCGCAGAAGTCCCATCCCATGAGCTATATTGGGCTTACCGAGGAAGTGAAGCGCAAAATCTCGCGTTCCACTTCCTCTCGGGGGCGGGACTGGGGCGCAAAGGGAGGCAAATTTTCCAGCGCTACGCAGAGTGACAGTTAGCGCTGGTGGAAAGACCATTAAAGGGGAGGGCCAAGCTGCCGACTCTGCAGGAGGGAGAAGGGGGTCATCACTAGAACAGCAAGGAACAGGGTGCTATGGCAGCAGCCCGGCACACAAGCGGAGTGCCAGGCTGCAAGATCGCGGCATGGAGCCCGCACCACACTGCCGCATCTCCCCTTTAATTTTTGCCTCGCAAGCGGCCTACAGCCCAGTAAGCACCTTGCGAAGCTGTTGCGGGCATCGCCTGTGGCAGCCTCATGGGGCGCTACTGAATTTTCGCTCCGGGCGAAAATGGGTCACTGCGCAAAGTGATGACGTTGTCATCTTCGGCGCTGCGGGCCAGGGAGCTACCGGTTACCACACCGCTAAACTCCCGCGGAAGTTGGTAGTGACGCCGCGCCCGGGTAGAAAGTCATTAGTGTCCCCCGGAGGCAATAACTGGTGCCGCAAACTACCCAAATTTTTCCCCCAAGATCTTGATTTAAAGTCTCATCTGAATGTTGGCACCTCTGGCAATACAGCACTCTCTCAGTACTGGACTAAGCGTCAGTCTAGATTATGGGCTCAATACCATTGTGGGACTTGAACCTATATTCTTTTTACTCAAGAGACAAGACTGCTACGAAATAAAGCAAGTTGCAATTCAAAGTTTGTAGTCAATGTCTGCAGTGATGTTAGTATGGTAATGTAGTGGTTATGTTACTGGATTAATAATCTAGAGGCCTGGACAAATAATCCAGAGAATGTGAGTTTAAATCCCACCATGGTAGTTTGAGAATTTGAATTTAGTTTAAGAAATAAAGAAATTAGTATCAGTAAAAATGACCATGACGTTGTCAGATTGTTAGAAAAATCCAATTGGTTTACTAATGACCCTTAGGGAAGGAATCCTGCTGTCCTTACCCAGTTTGGCCTACATGTGACTCCAATCCCACACCAATGTGGTTGACTCTGAAGTGGCCTATCAAGCTAGGGATGGACAATAAGTGTCGCACTTAAAACATCCCGAGAATGAATTTTTTTTAAGTATATATTTTGAAGGGTCATTGAATATGATGCTGAGTAAGCAAAATGACATGAGCTCACAATAGTACACCACTCTTCCGGTTTATTCCCAAGCAAAAAATGTTCATGCTGTGCTCTCAAAGGGCGATTTATTGCTGTACTAAACTGCATTTTAAAATAAAGTCATAGCCATTCTCAGCTCCTGTCTGCAGTGGAGGGAGTCAAGAGTAGAATTTAAAAGTACATTTGGTTTCCTGCGTTGATACCATAACATGAATCTCCTTGAAATGTGCCTTAATATCACACTGGTGATCCTCTGGTTGCAACTGAGATCTAGGCAAAAACCCAAAATGACCCTAAATTGGGAATTGTAGGAAATGGTAACTATAAACGAACTGTTTGACATGGACAGCAATGCTAAAGTGGCAGCTTCACCAATGTTAAAGACTTGCAGTTCACTTGAAGATGCGTTTTATTCCTCTTAGCGCCTCAGTAGGTAATTACACCTTGTGCGGAACTGAGTCATACAAACCAAGAAGGACCCAAGCTCAATAACTGTACTTGGGGGCAACAATTATCCTGAGCACCTTAATTTAGGGATTCCCACTTCTCAGTGGCAAAGATAGGTTTGGTTGACTTGGGGAGGTCGAACTCGAGATTTGCCCAACCTCGAGATTTGGCCGAAATGGCAGGAAGTGGATCGAGCTGAGAACTGGGGAATGCCGACTTACTTGGTCCGAAGGCCGAGCCTGGAACTGCACAGGCTTGGGGTCCAAATAAGAAGCTGCAGGTGAGTGACAGAGCTTCCTGGGAGCGGAATGGAAGCAGACCTCTAACACTGTATTGGCCGATCTCAAAAGGATTGGGGGTGGGGATCATGACCCCTCCTGACCCCCTCACTGGCTCCGCCGCTACCATTCATTGACCCCCTGATGAATATTAAATATCCTGCCGATACTCTCTCTAGGATTACATATGAATAATAGTCACATGACTGCTCGTGCCTGGGCCTGAAGGAGAAAGTCAAAATTAACAAAAAAAGATGCTCAGATCCTCTCCCTTACAAATCTGTCAGTTAAAACCCTATAGTTTTATGATTATCCACTTTCCCTATAAAAGGGGTTCCCAGACTCCAGTAATTTTGGCTTTAGTTGTGTCTTAGGACAGTTCCAATCCGACAAGAATGCTGTAGTTCATTAATTTATTACATATGTGGATCAAATCTCCACTGAGAATCTGGAGAATGGAATGAGGTGTTGGACAGCTCCAGAGGTTTTTTTTGGTTCTCTTCTTCCCATAGAGTGGGACTGTAAATAGTCTGGGAGTGCTGTAACAGCTGGCTAATAAAAGAGCTTGAGTCTAGCTCAGGATTCTATATTATTAAATGGAATTGCGAGCTATAAACCTTCTGATTTATTGTGCTTAGCTTATTCGTAAATTGAAGCTGCTTTTTATATTCTTGGATCACATGAAAAGGTAAAAACCAGGCTCATGCACCTCATTTTGGCCTCTGAAGAAAATGTTTCCTCATCAATAAAATGATTTTGGGGAAAGGTCATCTCTCTTCAGGAGGCTGTTACTGAAGTCCTGTCACCCCTGCGTGCCTTCACATCACCCTCTCCCCCCACCCCCAGCCTACCCTGTGTTATTGTGTCTAGGCTCATGCTGACATGTGGTGGCTGTTGTTCCTCACCCTCCTTTATCCTAGCTAAAATTGCTTTGTCAGCCTTGTCGTGTAGTATTTACTTGTTTGGAGTTGCATGACATTGAAAATATTCTCCTGAATTTTAAAGTTGTCAGCTCTGTCGATTCCATGAGTAAGCCTTTTACTATTTATTCCCTCTCTTCCTCCGAACTTTCTGCCATCCTGTGTTGGAGACCGACTCATGCTGGGGTGTTATTTCACGGGTGCTGACTGACCTTTGATAAGTCACCGCAAGGACCAGTCTTGATGTGCGAGTCTAGACAGTAAAATGCCAGGAGGATTTATGATCATTTAACGGGTGAACACCTCACAGTCAAGACTGATCCTGCCCATGCCCACTTTCCATCAGTGGTCAATGGAAGGCAATCAAGTACAGTAACCCTGGCTAATTTGGTTCCCCCTCCCCACTCAAACCCAGGGGGCTAGGCCCCTACAGGAAATTCACTGTGATGAACATACCTGGGGCCTGGAACAGAACCAGGTGACCACTTCGTCAGTACCACATCACATGGTGCATTTACCCACTGAAGCCTTGTGAAAGCCATTATTCATACTCTAACCAAATAAAGATATCATCATCTTTGACATCTGACTAGACATTGTGACATCTGACCAGCTACAAATCCTTACTATTGTCTTGATTACACTTACTTCAGAATCGGGTGATTTGTTATGCCAATGCACTTATATCAGATTGTCTGAATTGGTTGACATAACTCACGGCCATTTAAATTCATATTAATTCAACAGCATCATCCACAATACAAGAGGGATAATATTGCAAAGTCAGATAGAAGCACATTCCTGTAGACACTGAAAAAATGAATAGCAAGTCATTGGATCCAAGGGGATATATTATCAAAGTCAACATCCTGAAGTACATCTAAAGCAACTTAATCTAGCTTTGTGAAGGCAATCGGGCCAGTAACTGTGAATCCTGGATTGTGCTGCTCTGTACATGTGTCTGGAATATTGAGGTCACGTGATGTAGCCCCATATAATTGCGTTGTCATGTGTCAGTACTCTGAAAAGAAATTTTGGTCGATTAACTTGATCGATTTTCATTTGTGGATACTCTTAAAAATGTAAGTGCGGGCAAGAAAAATGCCTGGCATCCAGCTTTATCTCCTCCTTGACCCCAATGCTACTCACCCATCATTTATAGACGTTTCCAACATGTGCTTCATGAGATTTATTGGTTTGCTTGAGCTCTGTGACACAGCTTGATAAGCCTCTGAGATAAGATTCAAAGCTACTTCCCAACCAGTTGTGCTTGAACGCATTCCTGGTGATTGTCCAACCAAAGACTGGAGATCTAATTTTTTTAATGTTCCTTGGAGCAAGGGCAGAGGAGATTTACTAGAATGGTACCAGGGATGAAGGAATTCTGTTACGTGGATAGACTAGATAAACTGGGATGGTTCTCCTTAGAGCAGAGAAGATTAAGTGGAGATATAATAGAAGTGTTCAAAATTATGAAGTTTTGATAGAGTAGACAGGGAAAAGCTGTTTCCACTGGCAGGAAGGTCGGTAAGCAGAGGGCACAGATTTAAGATAATTGGCAAAAGAAGCAAAGGGGAGATGAGGAGAATTTTGTTTACACGGCAAATTGTTATGATCTGGAAAGCACTGCCTGAAAGGAAAAAGAAAAATGAAAAGACTTTGATTTATATAGCACTTTTCACAACCACCATACATCGCAAAGCGCTTTACAGCCAATGAAGTACTTTTGGAGTGTAGTCACTGTTGTAATGTGGAAAACGTGGCAGCACAGCAAGATCCCACAAACAGCAATGTGATAATGATTAGATAATCTGTCTTAGTGATGTTGATTGGGGGATAAATATTGGCCAGGATAACTCCCCTGCTCTTCTTCAAAATAGTGTCTTTTATGTCCACCTGAGAGGGCAGATGAGGCCTCAGTTTAACGTCTCATCCGAAAGACGGCAACTCTGACAGTACAGTATACTCTCAGCACTACACTGGAGTGTCAGCCTAAGTGTCCCTGCAGTGGAACTTGAACCCAGAACCATGTGACTCAGAGGTGAGTGTGCTACCCACTGAGCCACAGCTGATAGGAAGCAGATTCAATAGTAACTTTCAAAAGGAAATTGGATATATACTTGAAGCGGAAACATTTGAAGGGCTATAGGGAAAGAGCAGGGGATTGGGACTAATTGGATAGCTCTTGAAAGAGCTGGCACAGGCATCATGGGCCAAATGGCCTTCCTCTGTGATGAATGGTTCTATTCAATTTTCTCCCATCATCCCCTAAAGGTACAACTCAACCACAGGGTGCATCACAGGATGGTCAGATCCTGTTCTTGCCTGATGTCCACACCTGCTCAGTTTCCATCAGGAGTCATTCAATTGCAATTGAGAAAACCATGGCTGGTATTTCTCTCCCCTTCTCTCTAGGATGAAAGGCTATCCCGTCTCATATCGCACATCTCAGCTTAGGTCAGGGATTGTACCTCGGGACATTACTGATCTATATGGCTTAACACCCCCCCTGGGCACTGTCCTTATCAGCCAAGCTATCAAGGAAACCCTGTAAGTGATATGATTTTCAGTAAATGTATATAGGAAATAGTGTTTAAGGACAATATGGAGCAATAGCCAATGTGGAGATACAGGCCAGCAGTCTCAGTGGCTCTAAGTTTCATACAATCTACAAGAAGACCAGATCTGATCAAACTCAATCCAATAAATGGTGACTAGGTAACAACTTTACAGACACATTTGGAGATGGGATTGCAAAAGAAATGAGAAGTTCTTTGACTTCTAATTGCAAGTAAAATCCACAGGGTTCAATGTTGGAATTATGAACAGCCTGCATCCTTGGGGATTTACTGCAGTTTGGCTTCATTTCCATATTAGTTGAAATTCCTACAATGTCAGCTAAGGCTCAATGGTAACACTCTTGCCTGAGTCCGAAGGTTGTGGGTTCAGGTCCCACTCCAGAGCACAAAATTTAGACTGATTCTCCAGCGCAGTACAGAGGGAGTGCTTCACTGTCGGAGGTGCCGTCTTTTGGATGAGACGTTAAACTGAGGCCCCATCTGCCCTCTCAGCTGGATGTAAAAGATCCCATGGCACTATTTTGAAGAAAAGCAGGGGAGTTATCCTGGCCAATATTTATCCCTCAATCAACTTCTCCCTGGTGTCCTGGCCAATATATATCCTTTAACCAACATTACCAAAACAAATGATCTGGTCATTTTCACATTTTTGGAAACTTGTTGTGCTCAAATTGGTTGCCGCATTTTCTGCATTCGACAGTGACTACTTCAAAACTACTTCATTAGTTCAAAGTGTTCTGGGATGTCCTGAATGGGATTTTCTTCTTTGAATCTCTCATTGCTTCATTGGAGTCTTGTGCTTTATGAGGTCTCAACTTATGTACTGATGTACTTTCATGTGTTGCTAATAACCCAGAGAACATGAGTTCAAATCCCACCATAGCTGTTTTGAGAATTTGAATTCAGTTAAAAAGAAATCTGGAAATTAAAAGATAGTATCGATAAAAATGACCATGAAGCTGTTGGATTGCCATAAAAACCCAACTGTTCATTAATGTCCTTTAGGAAAGGAAATCAGCCATCCTTACCCAGTATAACCAATATGTGAGTCCAGTCCGACACCAACATGGTTGATTCTTAACTGCCCTCTGAAGTGGCCTAGTCAGCCATTCAGTCAGGGCAACTAGAGAGGCGCTGTTAATGCCATCCTTGCCAGTAATGCCCACATTACGAGAATGAATTAAAAAAAAATTAAAAGTAAAATTAGACAAGTAAAAAATTAATCAAAGGAAGTAAAATATCTGAATCATTAGTCTTTAAAGCTGTTAACAGTAGCACCTCTTCTCCCAAGTGCCCGATTTACACTGTAATAAATCTACTCTTCTTTATACATCAGAATGTCGTCCCTTTGGGTCTCATTACGAAGTTATTGTTTCCCATTGTGCTCCTGAATGAGACGTAGGAGTTAACTGGTATCAAACTGGGCCAAAATTTAGACTTTGCCTTTGAAAGTAGTGAGCACTAACAGAGATCCCCTGGTCCTCTGCGCTGATGTTTGTTCATCTATGTGAACTTCCAGTAAATAATGCTTGGCTTTTCATTCTCTTTCTATCCTATTTGATGTTTCATTACAACAGTGACAACACTTCAGGAGTACATTAATGGCTATAAAGTACTTTGGGAGGTCCTGAGGCAGTAAGGTATATTAATGCAAGTCTTGTTTTTGCCTATTTTACATTGTTTGCTTTCTTCCTTTTGTGCCTTTTTTCCCATTTTCTGTATTTTCTTCTATCTTGCCTTAGTTTTCATTTTTCTACCATTCACCCATTTACGACTAGTTAATTTGAGAACTGTTCCATAGATTTGCAATGAGCTTCCTCATTGCATTTCCTCCTTTGACAGTTGGGGCACCTTTCCCATTCAGGGTTGTGCACTGGGAAAAATTCAGTTCCTGGGCTGAAAGTGGCTACACATTGACCTATTTACCTTGTTATTTCTGTATATCTGTAGACCTCTAGCTCTGTTATTTAGCATGATTAGTTACTTTCCGCAGACAACACACCCTTGGCCCAATCAGCACTGGAATCATTGTATTTTTGAGGGCGCAAAACATGACACAGCTCTTTGAAGGAGCAGGAAAAATAGATGACTGATTCTTTTGAGATACAGACTACGCAATGCAACTGTAACCAACACCTCTGCACATTCCCCATACCCCAGCAGAGACGAAATGAAGCCCATGCATGAGAGAAAACTCACATGGAGCAGAGCTTTGAGGTGCTTTAGCAACACATTAGATGCTTGAAAAAAGAAGGAGCGAAGGTGGGGCGGCCCGGGAGCAGCGTGGAGGCAGCCACTTCAGGGAGTCAGTGTGGCAACAGCATTCCAGTGCTGCCTATACCTTCTATTGCTACCTATAGCTTCTAGTGCTGCCGATACCTTCTAGTGGTGCCTATACCTTCTATTGCTACCTACATCTTCCAGTGCTGCCTATACCTTCTAGTGCTGCCTATACCTTCTGGTGCTGCCTATACCTTTTATTGCTACCTACACCTTCTAGTGCTGCCTATACCTTTTATTGCTACCTACACCTTCTAGTGCTGCCTATACCTTCTAGTGCTGACAATACCTTCTAGTGCTACCTATACCTTCTAGTGCTACCTATACCTTTTGTGCTGCCTATGCCTTCTAGTGCTGCCTATAGCTTCTAGTGCTGCCTATACCTTCTAGTGCTGCCTATACCTTCGAGTGCTACCCACACCTTCTAGTGCTGCCTATACCTTCTAGTGCTGCCTATACCTTCTAGTGCTGCCTATACCTTCTAGTGCTGCCTATAGCTTCTAGTGCTGCCTATACCTTCTAGTGCTGCCTATACCTTCTAGTGCTACCTACACCTTCTAGTGCTGCCTATACCTTCTAGTGCTGCCTATACCTTCTTTTGCTTTCTAGTGCTGCCTATACCTTCTAGTGCTGCCTACACCTTCTAGTGCTGCCTATACCTTCTAGTGCTGCCTATATCTTCTAGTGCTGCCTACACCTTCTAGTGCTGCCTATACCTTCTATTGCTACCTATACCTTCTAGTGCTGCCTATACCATCTATTGCTACCTACACCTTCTATTGCTACCTATACCTTCTAGTGCTGCCTATACCTTATATTGCTACCTATACCTTCTAGTGCTGCCTATACCTTCTATTGCTACCTACACCTTCTAGTGCTGCCTATACCTTCTAGTGCTGCCAACACCTTCTAGTGCTGCCTATACCTTCTATTGCTACCTATACCTTCTAGTGCTGCCTATACCTTCTAGTGCTGCCTATACCTTCTAGTGCTGCCTATACCTTCTAGTGCTGCCTATACCTTCTATTGCTACCTACACCTTCTAGTGCTGCCTATACCTTCTAGTGTTGCCTATACCTTCTATTGCTTCCTACACCTTCTAGTGCTGCCTATACCTTCTAGTGCTGCCTATACCTTCTAGTGCTGCCTATACCTTCTCGTGCTACATACACCTTCTAGTGCTGCCTATACCTTCTAGTGCTGCCTATACCTTCTCGTGCTACCTACACCTTCTAGTGCTGCCTATACCTTCTAGTGCTGCCTATACCTTCTAGTGCTGCCTATATCTTCTAGTGCTGCCGACACCTTCTAGTGCTGCCTATACCTTCTATTGCTACCTATACCTTCTAGTGCTGCCTATACCATCTATTGCTACCTACACCTTCTAGTGCTGCCTATACCTTCTAGTGCTGCCTATACCTTATATTGCTACCTATACCTTCTAGTGCTGCCTATACCTTCTATTGCTACCTACACCTTCTAGTGCTGCCTATACATTCTAGTGCTGCCAACACCTTCTATTGCTACCTACACCTTCTAGTGCTGCCTATACCTTCTAGTGCTGCCTATACCTTCTAGTGCTGCCTATACTTTCTATTGCTACCTATGCCTTCTAGTGCTGCCTACACCTTCTAGTGCTGCCTATACCTTCTATTGCTACCTACACCTTCTAGTGCTGCCTATACCTTCTAGTGCTGCCTATACCTTCTATTGCTACCTATACCTTCTAGTGCTGCCTACAACTTCTAGTGCTGCCTATACCTTCTAGTGCTGCCTATACCTTCTAGTGCTGCCTATACCTTATATTGCTACCTATACCTTCTAGTGCTGCCTACACCTTATATTGCTACCTATACCTTCTAGTGCTGCCTACACCTTCTAGTGCTGCCTACACCTTCTAGTGCTGCCTACACCTTCTAGTGCTGCCTTTACCTTCTAGTGCTTCCTATACCTTCTAGTGCTGCCTACACCTTCTAGTGCTGCCGACACCTTCTGGTGCTGCCTACACCTTCTGGTGCTGACAATACCAGAAGAGGCGAGGGCCCAGGGGCAGCTCGGGCCAGCCCACACTGTGATGTGTGCACGCACTAGGCCCGTGCAGCAGAGCAGGTCTCCAGTCATCTTGGATAACCCTTGCCACTGGACCAAAACCCAGCTCTGTCAAGCCAGTGTAGTGGCTGGAGTGCAATGGCCATCACATGTTTAAAAAATCCACACGCAGGCATCTTCCACCCTTCAGGATGTAGTACATGACCTGGAATTTTAGTTCCTTCATTGGAACACCTGTGAACTTATCCTTTTTTGGCATGGAAGTAAGTCATCCTCATTTCGAGGGACTGCCTATGATGATGAGATGTTTGACCATCCTTGAATGGGGGAGGGAAGGGTGGACTTAGAATATATTCCATAGATGGTACACAAAGTTGTGACAGAATGCTGCACAATATTTGTCATGTATTTAACTGTCATTGTAATCCATGTATAAACTGACCTAAGTTGTACACTGTGAGAACATTGACCACTAGGTGGTGAACTTGTGGGAGACACTCCTAACCTGGACTTTCAGGTATAAAAGGGGAAGCTCCACCCACCTTCATCACTTGAGTGCTGGCTAATAAAGGTTACTGGTCACAGAGTGACCTTCTTTCAAGTATGGGCCTCATGTGCATTTATACAGTATAGTAAGGATATATCATTGGCGACGAGAAACTGGGATTTAAACCACTCGAGCATGGCCACTAGCAGCACAGATGAGAGGTACTGTGTTGGTGATAATTGGGACGATTTTATTGAGAGACTACAGCAAAGTTTCATCACTAAGGAATGGCTGGGACAGGATTCGGCCGACAAATGCAGGGCTCATCTCCTGACGGTTTGTGGATCCAGAACGTACTCCCTGATGAAGGACCTTCTGGCGCCAGAGAAGCCAGCGGACAAGACTTTTGAAGAGCTCCGTAAGTTGATCGGGGAACACTTTAAACCGCCGAACAGCATGCACATGGTGAGACACCGGTTTTACACGCACCGGCGGCGAGAAGGGCAAAGCGTTCCAGACTTTGTGGCAGACCTCCGGCGACTGGCGAGCCCATGTAAGTTCCCAGATGCATGCAGAGCGGAGATGCTGCGAGAGTTTTTTATTGAGGGCATCGGGCATGCTGGGGTTTTCAGGAAACTGATTGAGACCAAAGACTTGACCCTGGAAATGGCAGCTTTGATGGCCCAGACATTTATCTCAGGGGAGGAAGAGACCAGAATGATGTTTGACAAAAATCTTGGTTTAAATGCAGCAAATGGACAGGGAGTCAACATTGTTAACGTGGCACACAGTTCTCCAGGCAGACAGGGGCAATCAGACATGCCCCAGCATGTAGTCGAACCCAAAGGGGGAATTCAACAGAGACAATGGCTAGCTGAATGGTGATTCATGCCATCGCAAGGGACAATGCGGCCAGTAATGGGGCCATCAACACTTGTCAATGGTGCGCTTAAGGACAGTTACAGAGACAGTCAGAGACGATCGACTGGTAATGGACCTTTTGTTTCCAACAACGGCTCATGTTGGAGGTGTGGAGGCAAACACACAGCCAGAGCTTGCAGGTATCAGCAATATACCTGCAGAAACTGCAACGTCAGCGGTCACTTGGCTCGTACGTGCAGGAAGCCTGCATCCAGGTTGATGTACGAGGAGGACGGGGACGATGTAAGCTCTACGAGGCCAAATGGACACTGGGGGAAATCGCTGGAAGTTGAAGTTCAGCGAGTTCATGTGAAGCACATATACAGTTCATACACCAGGACGCCACCGATAATGATGAAAGTGCTCCTCAATGGCATCCCAGTATCAATGGAGCTAGACACAGGGGCCAGCCAGTCCCTGATGAGTATCAAACAGTTCGACAAGTTGTGGGCGTCCAAGGCTAGGAGGCCAAAATTATTGCCAATTGACGCACAGCTACGGACATATACAAAGGAGATCATTCTGGTGCTAGGCAGCGCCACGGTAGTCGTGACCCACAAAGATTCGGAGAATAGGTTGCCACTCTGGATTGTCCCAGAGGACGGTCCCGCACTGCTGGGGAGGAGTTGGCTGGCTGAAATGAACTGGAACTGGGGTGATGTCAATGCAATTTCTTCTGTGGAGCGAATATCATGCTCACAGGTCCTGGACAAATTTCAACCCGGCATTGGCACTTTCATGGGCATTAAGGTAGTGATTCACATAAACCTGGATGCCAGGTCAGTACACCACAAGGCCAGAGCAGTGCCGTACGTCATTTGGGAAAAGATAGAAGGCGAATTGAACCACCTGCTGAGGGAAGGCATCATCTCGCCAGTCGAATTCGGTGACTGGGCGAGCCCGATTGTGCCGGTGCTCAAGGCGGATGGGTCAGTCAGGATATGTGGTAATTACAAGGCCACCATCAATCGAGTGTCACTCCAAGACCAGTACCCGCTACCGAAAGTGGCGGACCTCTTTGCGATGCTATCTGGTGGCAAACTTTTTTCAAAATTGGACCTGACCTCAGCTTACATGCAGGGCCTAAATGGCTCGCAGGTACTGTGATTGCCAAAGAGGGGAATAGGATTCTGATAGTTAAACTTACCAATGGACAAATCTGCCGCAAACACGTGGATCAAACAAAAAGGAGGTTCAGCAACCCCATAGAAGAAACAGAGGAAGAACACGATATAGAGTTCACTCCTCCACAGGTGACCGAACACCGGAACCAAGCGGAGGAGAGCCAGTCACTGTGGGCAGCCCGGACAGGCCTGAGGCACCGCAAACAACAGACCCAACAACCGGAGTCCCAACTCAGGCGCTCTACAAGGGAGCGTAAACCACCAGAGAGACTTAACCTGTGATCCCATTAAGACTTTGGGGGAGGAAGTGATGTCATGTATTTTAACTGTCATTGTAACCCATGTATAAACTGGCCTAAGTTGTACACTGTGAGAACATTGACCACTAGGTGGTGAACTTGTGGGAGACAATCCTAACCTGGACTTTCAGGTATAAAAGGGGAAGCTCCACCCACCTTCATCACTTGAATGCTGGCTAATAAAGGTTACTGGTCACAGAGTGACCTTCTTTCAAGTATGGGCCTCGTGTGCATTTACACTGTCTAGTAAGGACATATCAATATTGCTATGGTCAGATGCCTGATTGTACATTTGTATTGTCTATTGCATGAGACATTGAGCCGAGGCCCCCTCTGCCCTCTCAGGTTGACGTAAAAGATTCCAAGGCAATATTTTAAAGACAAGCAGGGGCATTCTCCCAGTGTCCTGACTTAACATTTACAGAAAAATAACTCCACAATATGGTACTGATGCTCCAATGGCCTCCTTTGGAAACCTGGACCATGAGCGAGAGGCACTCAGCATGCTGGATCTCTGCTCTGTATCAGCTGGGTCTTGTCCAACTCCACCACTCCTGCCTCTTCCTCACATGTGCTTGGTGCTCCAGACTCTGCTTCCTCCTCTAACCACCTCCTGTACCATATGTATATCAATGTTGTTGAGTGCTTTAAGTAATAGATGGTGAATGGTGTATCACTGAGTTCTTCCTGTGTGCATAGTAGAAAAGCACACTTGCCCATTTGAATACTGTATAATCCTTCCAAGCACTATTATGTTCTTGTGCAGAATCATTGTGCATGGACATGTTGATATAACATATCATGCAAATTGTCAAAGATATGGTACATCATAGGTTTGGACATCTGGCCGATCTCCACAGCTTGAACTTTTTCTTGACTCTCCCTTCTGAATAGCTCAACTATAACTCCCTCATGGGGAGGGAACCATTTTGTGTCTGGGGCTCCACCATCAGTTTCATCGTCCACCTTTATCTAGGGTTGCCAACCCTCCAGGATTGTCCTGGAGTCTTCAGGAATTAAGATTAATCTCTAGGACACTGCTGCGAGAAGCCCGGGAGAAAAGTCATTGCGGCATTAAAAATAAAATTGTGGACAATTTTAGTTATAAAAATATTAGAGATGAGGGAAAAGGGCTATTTAACTGCGTGAGGTGGTTGAAGGCAGGTGGTCATGTGATGAAACCTCCAGGGAGATGGCCAACCAGAGTTTGCAACTCCACCTTCATCACAAGAGGCTCCCAGAACTTGCAGAGCTTGGGCATTAAATCTGGCCCTTTTCTCCTTTGTCCTTGGGCCATCATCCACAAATTGTACACATTCCACAGCTGCATGAGACAATCCTACCACACTTTTAGTGGAAAAGAGATCCGTTGCCTGTTCCTATGTTGAAGGAATGTTACTATTGCCAATCTGACATGATTACAGTGACTTTGCTGCCAGAATTTTGTCAACCAAATTGGATTTTCAGAACATGGGATGCTACAAATCTGTGCGTCCATTGTCAGCTCATAAAAATATATGGGCATTTCTCTCTCTTTTCCATACATGAGGAAAATCTAGTCTCAAATGATTGTAGCCACAATGGCAGCATGGGGCACACTGGCAGATTACATCCCTGAACTATATGTCCTCTGCGTCAGTTCACAATCAACTTGTTATGATCACAGCACCAGGTTACACATGTGTCCAGTCAGGGGGAGATTTGATTGGATAATGCTCTTCATTTGAGCCCTAAAGAATATTGGAGAGGTATATTAACATGGATTCGTAAGGGAAACTTTTATTATCGTTGTTGGAGCAGGCTCTTCCAGAAGTTTCTATTTAAAAAAAAATGTTTCTGCTGCTTTTTATTAAGAAAAAAAAAGGTGACATTCTGTCAGGATTTGAACCCTGATCTGTGAGGTGATTAGTCAGCTGTCGAGCATTGGAACCTGTAACATATTTCCACCAGCTGTTTAACTGGCTAGTTGTGAAGTTTCGAATCCAAAGATGCTTTCAAGACATGAAACAGAGAGACCTTTGCAGATGAAATCAATACATCTTGCTCTCATTTTTTCCTTGCTGAATCCCACTACTGTGGTACTGTTATTTCAATGATAATGTGGTGAAATTTGGGGTTAGTGTGACTTTTAACATCTGTTGCATCTGCAACTGATTATACATACATGAAGTTGAATTTTAAATTGACTTCCGTGCTTCTGCTTTAGGAAGAAAAGCACTCAGCCAGAGTACCTGTCTCTGA
The DNA here is from genome assembly GCF_044704955.1 of Pristiophorus japonicus. Classification (NCBI taxonomy): domain Eukaryota; kingdom Metazoa; phylum Chordata; class Chondrichthyes; family Pristiophoridae; genus Pristiophorus; species Pristiophorus japonicus. The sequence goes on along the minus strand of NC_091981.1, from coordinate 50,979,470 downwards.
CTGTTAGCAAGTGACCTCTGCTGTAAGCTGCACATATGGACATCAAATGAAACATGTGTTGCCTCTTGCAATTGAATAGCTGGTCAGCACTCAATCGAAGCTCCTATATGATTGCTGCAGACACCTATGAGATCATACTGCTGCATGAGCCAGAAGAAAACGATTTACTGGCGGGGGAGGCAAAGAAATACAATTTAAGAGCTTAGTGTCAATTCAAAAGCTGCACCCACCCCGCCCCTGCCTCTGTGTCTCACTCCCTTTTCTCTCTTGCTCGGTAACCGCTTTTCTGGAAAAGTCTTTGAGACATTCTGAGGAGAGCCGGAGATACACAGTTAAGGTGCTCACCCATCATCCCTGTGCTCGCTGACCCACATTGGCTCCCAATCAAATATAGCCTTCATTTTAGAATCCTTTAGTTCAAATCCTTCCATGGCCTCACCCCTCCCTATCTCTGTTGCCTTCTCCAGTCCTAGAACCCTCTGAGATTGCTGCACTCCTCTAATTCTGGCCTCTTGTGCATCCCCGATTTTAATCACGCCACCATTGTTGGCCGTGCCTTCAGTCTTCTTGGCCCTAAGCTCTGGAATTCCCTCCCAAAACCTCTCCACCTCTCTCTCCTCCTGTGTTGCTCCTATAAGCCTACCTCTTTGACCAAGCTTTTGGTCACCTGTCCTGATATTTCTTTATGTGGCTCGGTGTCAAATTTGTTTGATAATGCTGCCGTGAAGTGCATTGGAACATTTTACTACATTAAAGATGTTATATAAATGTGAGTTGTTGGTGTTGCATTGCCTCCAAAAAACCCCAGAAAATCAGCTGATGCCATTGTGTGTGCATTCCCTCACATCCTAATTACTCCTTTCATGGGGGTCACTGCTCCCTTCCCATACCTATAAGGCCTTGCTTGGAGTTGCATGTGTTATTGCTAGTTTGACCTAAATGGAATTAAATCTCCTACCTGAGGCATGTAGACGCATTGCTGCTTGGCACAATTAGTCATCATTTCCATTGTAATTTTCAAGCAATAAATGTCTTTGGGTGTCTTGAGGCATGACTTGGACTATTAACAAATTACCCATGAGCTCTTTGACAGAAAGAAAGAAAGAAACAAATAAAGAAAAAAAGAAAAAGACCTACATTTATATAGCGCCTTTCTCAACCTCAGGACGTTCAAAAGCGCTTTACAGCCAATTAAGTATTTTTGAAGTGTAGTCACTGTTATAATGTAGCAAACACAGCAGCCAATTTGCCCACAGCAAGGTCCCACAAACAGCAATGAGAAACATTGGGTGTCCAAAATCCGGAGTTCCAAAATTCGGAATGTGCCGGAATCCGGACACCGGGCCGATCCGTGGCGGGGTCACCTGGAAACCGGAAAAGGTTTCGAAATCCGGACAACCCCCACCTCGGCGGCCCAACTTGGCCCGCCCCGACCTCACCCCGGCCCTCGGCCGCCCGACCTCACCCCGGCCCTCGGCGGCCCCCTTCTCCCCCCCGGCTCCCCCCTCTTCTCCCCCAGGCTCCCCTCCTTCTCCCCCTTACCTCGGCTGTCAGACCCCACCTACCTCGGCCCAGGCAAAGGCGTTCCAAAATCCAGAAATACCCGGAATCCGCAACGGCCTCAGTTTCGAGGTTTCTGGATTTCGGATGCTCAACCTGCAATGGCCAGATAATCTTTTTTGCTGATGTTGGTGGAGGGATAAATGCTGGCCTTGACACTAGGGCGAACTCCCCTGCTCTTCTTCAAAATAATGCCATGGGAATCTCTCACATCCAGATGGGGCCTTGGTTTAGTGTCTCATCTGAAAGTGCAGATTTCCCTGTATGTCGGCCTAGATTTTGTGGTCAAGTCTCTGGGATTTGGACTTTAACCCACAAACAACAGACTCAGAGGTGAGAGCACTACCACTGAGTTTTGGCTAATACTGACAGATGAAGGTGGGAGTTTTTTTAAATTTCCATTTTCAGTTTTGTAGTCCGCTTCTGAAGTCCACAGTTTAGTTTCATGGTGTAGTATTGGAACATTAGGAACAGGAATAGGCCACTCAGACCCTCGGGCCTGCTCCGCCATTCAATTAGATCATGGCTGATCTATACCACAACTCCATTTACCTGCCTTGAGCCCTCTACTCTCTCCAATTTATCACACTGCTTGTCTGACATTAAATACTGAATGAGCAGAAATTTCCTCCAAACTAAATATTGGGAAGGCCAAACCCATTATCTTTGAACCCCGCCACATCCCCGTTCCCTAGCCACCGGCTCTATCCCTCTCCATGGCAATGTCTGAGGCTGAACCAGACCATTCTCAACTTTGGTGTCATATTTGACCCCGAGATGAGCTTCTGACCATATATCCGCTCCATCACCAAGACTGCCTACTTCTGTAACATCGCCTGACTTCACCCCTTCCCTCAGCTCATCTACTGCTGAAACCCTCATCCATATCTTTGTACCTCCATTCCAATGCTCTACTGGCCGGCCTCCCATCTTCTACCCTAAATTTGGCCTAATCCAAAACTTGCACCAAATCCCATTCAGCCATTACCCTTGTGCTCGCTGACCTACATTGGCTCCTGGTCCGGAAGTGCATTGATTTAAAAATTCTCATCTTTGTTTTCGAATCTCTCCATGGCTTCACCTTTCCCAATCTCTGTAACCGTCTTCAGCCCTTCAACCGTCCAATATCTTTGCGCTCCTCCAATTATGGCCTCTTCTGCGTCTCTGAATTTAATTGCTCCACCACTAACGGTCATGCCTTCAGCTGCCCAGATCCTAGGCTCTGCAAATCCCTCCTTAAATCTCTCTACCTCTCTCTCTTTTGTCGCTCCTTAAAGCCTACCTCTTTGACCAAGCTTTTAATCATATGTACTAGTATTTCCTTATGCGATTCGGTATCATACTTTGTTTGATAACGCTCCTGTGAAGGGCCTTGGAACAATCCACTACATTAAAGACATTGTATAAATCGAAGTTGTTGTTGTAGCCTTAGCTCCATATCCCTCGATACCCTTACCTCACAAAAATCTATCTATCTTAGTCTTGAAGGCCCCAATTGTCCCAGCATCCAGGAGTTAGAGCTAGTTTGTTCAGAGATAACATCAGGAAGCACTTCTTCACACAAATAGCTGTGGAAATCTGGAACGTTCTCCCCCTAAAAGCTATTGAGGCTGGGTCAAGTAAAAGCTTTAAAACTGAAATCAATAGATTTTTGTGAGGTACGGTTATTAAGGGATATGGAACCAAGGCGGGTAGATGAAGTTAAGATGCAGATCAGCCATGATCTAATTGAATGGCGGAACTGGTTCGAGGGGCTGAATGGGGGAGAGACTACCAGATGCTCAGTGAAAACAATGCTCATATTCTTTGGGGGTGAGGCGTCCCACAGTTGCAGATCATCACGTTGCACCATAGGGAGCCATGGAATTGAATAGGATTTTCCTTCTCTTTTTTTTAATTCAAATGTAAAGTCTTCTTTGTGGCCATCTGAGATATTTTCTTGAACTTATGCTCCTCATTAGTCTGTAATCCTGTCACGCTGCTTTGTATTCCATTTGAATGCGAAATGGAGTCCGGTCCTCCCAATAATGACATTGCAACATGTTTTAGCAGCTACTTTCTGCTGTATAGAACCTACACCCTTGTACACAGGAAAATTGACTCCGATCCACCAGTGGCTTGCAATAGCTGCATTTAAAATATGCTTAATCTGCATCCTCTTGAAATGAATGGGAAATGGAACCTTGTAAATTGCTGTGTATTTTGGCTCACGGACACCAGCAGCAGACCAAAGCCACATTCTGGGACGTTTCCAGGCAGCGCGAGCCGAAGCCAAGCAGCACTGTCGTAGGGATCGCACTGAAAACGATGTTGAGGGCCTGAAACCTCGTACTGCCTGTTGCCAGGCTTTGTAGCCTGCAAAACAAAAACGTCCAGTACTTTATAGAACTCTAAAAGGTGCAGCAGTTTTCTTGTTTAAAGAATCATGGTGAGAGATGAGACCCTGTCTGGCCACGGGGGACAGGGATCGGTGTTGCCAAGATACATTTGTTCTGTGATATTCGTTTATTTTTAATCGGAGAAAAGAATGATGAAGAACGTTTTGTGGAGCTGCTGTCACAGTATTTACAGGTGATTACATATGTTTGGCTGGTTAAAATTCTCATCCTAGTGTTCAAATCTCTCCAAGGCCCCTACCCTCCCTATCTCTTCCAGAACTATGAACCTGTGAGAACTGTGCGTTCCTCCAATTCTGGCCTCTTGTTCATCTCCGACTTCCTTCGCTCCACCAATGATGGCCTTGACTTCAGCTGTCCAACCCCTCAGCTCAAGAATTCCCTCCCTAAACCTAACCACCTCACCACCTCTCTCTTCTATTAAGATGCTTCTTAAAACATATCTCTTTGACCAAACTTTTGATCACTTGTCTGAATATCTCCTTATGTGGCTCAATGTCTATTTTTAGGTGATAACGCTCCTGTCAAGCACCTTCGGACGTTTTATTATGTTAAAGGTGCTATATAAATGCAAGTTGTGTGGGCAGGGATGTTAGGGTTGTGTAAGCTCCCTGTCCATCTTAGCAGTTTTTTGAAGGAAAGGAAAGGACTTGCATTTATATAGGGCCTTTCATGACCTCAGAGCGTCCCAAAATACTTTACAGGCAATGAAGTATTTTTGAGGTGCAGTCACTCTTGGAATAAAGGGAAACAAAGCAACCAATTTTTGTACTGCAAGGTCTCACAAACAGCAATGAGATACAAGGCAAGATCATCTGTTTTAGTCATGCTGACTGAGGGATTATATATCTCTTCCAATAGCGCCATGGGATCTTTTACATGCACCTTGTCCAAAAGACAGCACCTCTGACAGTGCAGCACTCTCTCAGTATTGTACAAAGGTGTCAGCCTAGATTATGTGCTTAAATCTCTGGAGTGGACTTGAACCCATAATCTTCTGACTCAGGCGAGGGTGCTACCACAGTTGCACTGCAAAAAAAATTAAAAACAATTTTTGTTCTAAAAGGTTACACTACAGCAAATGTTGGCCTAGAAATTGAATATGGCCAGAAAACAGATGGGTACCGAAATTGCCCTCCACTCGAAACGGGGCGCACCTACCGATTTTAAAGTGTTCCGTCCACCCCATGGGGCGGACAATCCGCCAATTTTTAGCACTTTGTTTCTTGTTTCTGGATTGGAGCGGTGTTGGTGTTGGGAGAGTGCCAGAAATGGGGCGGGTCGGGGCGGCCGTCGGGAGAGGGGCGGAAATGGGAGCGAGTTGGAGCAGTGTTGGTGTCGGGAGAAGGGCTGGAAGTGGGGGCGGGTTGGAGCGGCTGTCACTCTGAGTCATCAGCGTGTCGCTAATGATGTCAGCGTGATGCGGACGTGCCGTGTCGCGCTGACGCGTCACAACATCCCTCCCCTTCAATTAAAGGGGAGGACCGCTGCAAAACGCTGCAGCCATTTTAGTGGCAAACACTGGGCCACCAGGGAGGGTTTCAGCCGGGCCAGCGGCCTGGCACCCAAGAGGAAGTGCTGGGCTGCCTGTTGGCGGCTCAGCCGAACCTGGGGTCACCATTGTTGGGCTGACCTGGCAGCCGGCCAACAATTAAAATAAAATGGCTACTGCTGCATTGCATCCTCCCCTTTAAGGGCGGATGTGTCGTGCAGCCATAAGAATGTATTCGCCGGGAAAAGCTGTCAGTGGCATCGACTGGTGGCCGATCCACTCCCACGGGCCAATTTACCATGGGGCTATTTCCCTTGCGGGGCGGAAACAGGTTCGGCTCTGGTCAGTAAGGGGTTGACGGGGTAGCAATACGGATGGAGCGGAGACGTTCTCCGCCAGGAAAATCCACGAGGGCAATTTCCAAAATGCCGGCCCCTTCGCTTACGGAGTGCTTACTGACACGTGGCCACTGCTTTCAGGTGGCCATGCTTCTTATTGAAAGGGCCAATTTCAGACCCATGGTGTCATGGCCCAGTGATATCTAGCTGTGCCGGGTCAAAGTGGTCCAGGTAGCATGAAAATTCATGCTGAGTGTTCATTTACATAATTATATCTCGGTGCTAAACCCGCCGCTCATTGGCTTACAACGTAACAGGTGGGCCAGTATCGGGTGCATCTAATTGCAAATCATGTTTGGCTTAGGCTTTCTACACTACTTAAATGGGAGGTTTTTTGATGCAGCAACACCTCATTGCCAATCTATTTGGAGCCACTTGGATTCAGTAGTGAATTGGCAGAGCAGGCAGAGCAGCAGCAGAGGGAGAGAGCTAGACAGTTCTCAATGTGGCTCTGGAGGCACCGCCGGTGGCCATGGAGAGGAGATGGCCTGTCCTCTTCCCGCAGACCGGCAGGAAGCCATCTTCCCATATATCTAAAAGGCTCAGGCAGGACATGCCTGCATACGTGACGGCGAACAGTGTGGTCCCCAGATCATGGCTTCAGTGCCGCAAGAAGTTTAATGACCTCACAAGGCAGGTCAAGATGAATGAAGGCTTCAGCAAATGCCATATCCCACCATCTGCACCACAAGCCTCACACACTGCTTAATGCAGCACGCCCCATCACTCACCTACCTTTCACCACTCGCACTTCACAATCATGGCTTCACTTCACCCTCAGAATCTTACCACTGCTGCAACACTCACACTCACATCTTACACCATGCACACACTGACAGCTATTTAACTGTGGCAGGCACATCACCCAAACACATTGCAACACACTCACTGATGCACCCCATTTTCCGATGGGCTGCCCAATGATTGGGGTTGAGGTTGGGGAGTCATCAGCCAGGTGCAGAGTTGATAGCCCTTGTCTCCGAGCATCCACCCTCGGGTTTGATGGGGCGGCTGGAAGATTGCGGGCATACTGGACTGACGCAGGGTGAAGAATTATGACTGTTGCCAGGATAGCAGAAATTGACTATCAGAATGCGCTGTGTGTGGTTGTACAACAACTGCACATTAAATGAGTGGTAACCATTGTGGTTAGGGAACACCTCAGGATTGTTATACAGTGCCCACAATGCCATGTGTGTGCAGTCGATGGTGCCCTGCATCATGGGGAAGCCCACTACCCTGGCAAAGCCACCTGCATGCTTGTCCTGCTTCTCTCTGCTCAGAGAGAAGACAATGTATTCTCCTGGTGCAAAGAGCCTCTGTGACCTCCCAGATGCAGCAATGTAAGGCGAACTGGGAGATGTTTGCGATGTCTTCTGCTGTAGACTGGAAGGGTCCACTGGTGAAAATATTGAGAGCCATAGTGACCTTGACTGCCACTGGGAGAGCTGTGGTCGGAGGCTGCAGGTCTGGTTGCAGGAGGTGGCAGAGTTCTGTGACCAACTCCTTTCTAGCTCTCATTCTCCCTCTGTGCATATGTTCTCTTCTTTCCTGCCTCTGCTCCCTCTTCCGAAGATACTCGAGTGCAAGGGGGGACTTTCTAGGCCATAGTATTTTCATGAATGGGTAGGTCTGTAGTGGAATTCCTGAAATAAGCTGCTGAAGGAAATGGGCCTACCCAAAGACCATTCATTAGAAGTCATGGCCCACTTAGACTATTGCTGTAACTGAAACAAAGTATGACCAAATCCTGATGGGAGCTGGTTCCAGTCACCCCCTGGATTAACTGTCACCAAATTCCATGTTTATCACCTGCACGGTCATAGTTGTTCATGGCACTTTCCTGCACAAGCCTGGATTCTTCTCTGTCTCCAGGAAACTCAAAATTTTATATTAGTTTCTTCTTCTATCATATTTGTTTGTCTGTACGCTTGCTCCGTTTTGTTTGCACTGAACACAAACCAACAAGGAAGACCTCCTCCATTTGCCATGTGTTTAACTAAATAGAGTGTATTTTTTCTAAGCAGCTTTGCAGTTTTATTGTACGCGCAGGAAGTCCTCCCTCCCATATTTCTTGTTTGCACAACTTGTCTACAGTATGGGTTCCCAGTTGAATTTGCTTAGGATTTCCACATAGCTCCATCCTTGCAGAGGTAGGACGTGACCAGGAAAATCCCAAATGGACTTGCTTGCTGGCGAATTTAAATACCCTGTGCTGGTGTCTGGGGGAGATTCCAAGCACATATCAATGCAGTATCATGACACGGTGAATTGGAGCTTCGGAATATATACTATCTGATACAGATCAACCGATTGTTCATTTGATGCAAAATACAGTTCACATTCAATACCCGTGAAGGGGAAATTAAGTATTACCTTGGCTCAGTGGTAGAATTCTTGCCTCTTGAGTCAGTTATTTTCTTTATTCATTCATAAGATGTAGGTGTCACTTGCAAGGTCAGCATTTCTTGCTCATCCCTAATTGCCCTTGAGAAGATATTTGTGAATTCAAGTCCCACCCCAGAGATTTGAGCACATAATCTAGGCTGAGACTTCAGTACAGTACTGAGGGAGGTGCCATTATTCAAATGAGACATTGAAACGAGACGGTTCCATCAGCCTGTTCAGGTGGATGTAAAACATCTCATGGCACTATTTAAAGAAGAGCAGGGAGTTCTCCTGGTACTTTGGCTGCCATTTATCTCTGAACCAACAGCACAAAAACAAATGAACTCGTAATTTATCTAATTGCGGAATCTTCCTGTGTACAAATTGGCTGCCATATTTGCCTAAAAAACAACAATGACTACACTTCAAAAACAAATTTACTGAGTGGGACATCCTGAAGATGTGAGAGGCAATTATCTCTTTAAATCTCTAGTCCTCATTCCTGCAGAAATGCATCACAATTTTTTTTTCAATTATTATCTAATTTCAAAGGGTTCCAATTATAAGTCTGAATTCTATTAACATTTAAATTCCTTCAAGACTATAATAACAGATGCAAAAATATGTGGTTAGCCTAGTTTCCTTTAAGCTGCACAGAATAGGATCCTGTTGTGCTTGCAGCTCGTTTGATGTAGCTCTCTTAGTGGATGTCTGAGTTAGTGCAATAAGTTGTGCAACTGCATTTGTAGCGAGAGTGCAGCAGTCTAGTCCAAGGTCACCATGTACAGAAGTACAGTGTGCCCCATTGTACAGAAACATGTAGTACATGACTTTGTAAGAACTGTTGATAAAGATTACACTGTTGTTGAATTTTTGCATTATCGCCAAATAAATTGAGGATACTTGACAAGAACAGGGCTGGTAATATGTTTACCACACCCGTTAAGCTAACTTTGTAACTCCAAGAATGAACAAACTTACATTTATATGGTGCCTATCACATCCTCCGGATGTCCCAAAACACCTCAGAGCCAGTAAATTTCTTTTGAAGTGTAACTATTGATGTAATGTAGAAAACCAATTTACTCAGAACAAGCTCTCACAAACAGCAATGAGATAAATGACCAGTTAAAATAATAGATTTGGAGTTGGTTTATGAGATAAATATTGGCTAGGACACTGGGTGAAGGCCCTGCTCTTCGTTGAATAGTGCCAAGGGATCTTTTACATCTAGCTGAACATGCAGATGGGGCGGGCCTTGGTTTAACCTTTTATTCAAAAGATAGCATTTCTAACAGTGCATTACTCTCTACAGTGTAGTGTTAGCCTGGATTATGTGCTCAAGTCTTGCAGTGGCCATTGAACCCATTACATTCTGATTCAAAGTCCAGCACGGTACCACTGAGCCAAGCTAGCACCCAGGAGCAATGAAGTCATGAGTTAGTTCTGTAGGTCCATGTGAGAAAAGCCGCATTACCCCACTGCTATCAGGCATTCTGTTTCTGTAAGAAGTTTTCCAAATTCTGGGTGGGGCTGCACTGTTTCATGGTTTTTTTGGGCGCAGATGTGTGAAGTGGTATGAGTTCTGAGCAGCCTGTGCTGTACGGTTGAAAACTCTGGTTGGACATATTCCTGATTGTGTCATCACATGACCTCCTGCCTCCAACCTTCCTGCCCCCCAACGTCTGCGATTGGTTAGCTAACACCTTCATTCTCGCGGTACACCGCCTTCACACACCAATTAGAAAACGAATAGACTCTTCCTTACCTGATTGGATGATTCTTGAATGTCAGTCAACAGCCTTTATTCCCATGTCCATTAATTTCATAACTAGTAAACAAAAGTGTTCAAAGAACATTTTAAAACACTATTTTTATTGCTCCTATGATTTTTCTCCTGGGTTGCTCACAGCAGTGCCCTGGAGATCAGTCTTTAGTTCCTGGAGACTCGAGGCCAATACTACTGTGCTGTCTGGTTGCTATGGCCTGTGGTAGCTGGATTTGTGTTACCTATCAGAGGACTGAAAATGTTAAGGCCTAGGGGCTGAAATTATCCCTCTCCTTAAGGCCTGTTACCACCGCAAATCGGCGGTCACACTGCCGACTTTTCCTGGAATGGCCACTGATAGCCAATTGCCCTTCCGTGTTTTCCCAGCAGTGTCCCGATCCACCACCCCCCTTCTGCTCCACTGCTGCCGATCCGTCTTAAGTGCGTCATCATCGTACACACCGCCGATCTACCCACCCCTCGCCCCCCGACGGTGACATTCCTCTCGGAAAATCTTCGGCTCGTCCGGCGTGCCAAAACCTGTGTTTTTCCCGGTGGTCCAGTGAGGCTGTGGCCTTCGGCAATGGCAGTGCGGCTTCCCTTAAAGGGGAGGATGCACTGCCGCTGTGGTTTTTATTGTCGGTCGACTGCAATGTCGACCCGACAAATATGCCCCCGGGTTTGGCCGGGCATCCGCAAGGAAACCTGGCACCCTCTCTTGTGTACCCTCTCTTGTGTGCCAGGCTGCTGGCCTGACTGAAACTCTCCCTGGTGGCCCAGTAGACCGAAGTTTTAAAATCACGAAGGCTCTCCCCTTTAAGTGAAGGGGGAGCCGTGGTGACGTGGTGCCATGATGACGTCATCGAGGCGGTCACTCCACACCGCTCCCAACTTCCACCCCTCAGGTGTTGCCACCGTCGTGTACCTCCCCCTCTCGTGTAGTCACCGCCCCCATTAAGAGCGACTTCCGGATCCGAATAAAAAAACAACAAAGAGCGGAATTTCGCTCAAGAGGCGACCTCAACCACAGCTGCGGAAAAACCCATTGAAATGGGGTGCATGCGCCCTGTTTCGGGCGGGGGGCAATTTCTACCCCTTAGTCTTTTTGTTTCTGAGTCCTTGCTAATGCATTTCATTCGTGTTTCTCCTATTGCTCTGCCTTATCCTTCTGTAAGCAATGATTTTGACTGGCATACACTTCCACGGCTGCCAGCACCCAATTGGTACTTTGCCCAATTAGCCGTACCTGGCATGACCAGAGTGAAGTGGGTGATTTAAAGCCAAGCTCAACTCTATTCTCAGCTGGCCTCCACACATTCCAGTGTGGACAGCCATCAGGAGCAGCAATCCTGACTGAATTCCTCGCCCCACCAACCCCCACACCCCCCTCACCTTGGGCTGGCAACCCTCCTGGAATCTCCAGGAATTGATGCTTAATCTCCTGGACACTGCTGCGAGCAACCCAGGGAGAGAAATCACAGGGCTGTTCATTTTCTTTGAATATTTTTGTTTGTTAGTGCTAGGGGGGGTGGGGCGGGAATGGCCGCTTGACTGGGTGGGGTGATTGCAGGTGGGAGGTCATGTGATGTAACCTCTAGGAAAACGTCCAACTAGAGTTGGCAACCCCACCCTCACCGCTCATCTGGGGACACTGAGGCCGATTGTAGTGGTCGTGCCTGGTTTGTCTGGCTAAGCACCATGCAGCTTCATCCATTTACCTTCTAGGCTTTTGAAGAAGCTTCTGTGCTGTCCTTAAGAGTAGAGTGAAAATGGGGTTTGTTTTTATGTGGGGCCGACTGAAAGCTGCAGCATCTGACAGAGGAGAACGTTGAAATACTGCACTGGTGGGCAGCATCAGATCAGGCTATCGCTTTCATCATCACTATACCCGAGTGTGTGCTGTGGAGATCCGAGATGAACGTCTCCCTGCCCTTTTTTGGTAGCACTACGCGGTTACCCCACAACAGGCAGTCTGCCTGAATGGACAGCTCGTCCTTTCGCCGCTGGAACGGCTTGATTAGCTCTTGCATTTCAACGGGGATGCTGGTCCAGCTCCCATGCAGTATACAGTTTTTTACTAGGGACAGCAGAGGATCTTGGCTGGTACCAAGTGCTAATCTGGCGGGCCGTGACAGGTGATTTATCATTTTCAAATGCTTCCATGACCATCAACAAGTCTGCGGGCTGCGCCACCATCAACAAGTTTGCAGGCTGCGCCATTGCCTTCCCCGTGGTGGGCAATGGTAGCAGACTGAGAGCATCCGTACAGTTCTCGATGCCTGGTCTGTGCGGATGGTATAGTTATACCATGATAGCGCGAGTGCCCACCTTTGTATGCGGGCTAAGGCATTAGTATTTATCCCCTTGTTTTCAGCAAACAGGGTTATGAAGGGCTTGTGATCGGTTTCCAGCTCAAATTTGAGGCCAAACAGGTACTGATGCATTTTTTTTACCCTGAACACACACGCTAATGCCTCTTTCTCAATCATGCTGTAGGCCCTCTCTGCTTTAGACAAGCTCCTGGAGGCATAGGCGACAGGTTGCAACTTCCCTGCAATGTTAGCTTGTTGTAATACACACCCGACTCTGTACGACGACACATCACATGCTAGCACAAGTCTTTTACATGGGTTATACAATACAAGCAGCTTGTTGGAGCATAAAATATTTCTGACTTTCTCAAAAGCAATTACTTGTTTCCCCATACCCAGTTCTCACCTTTACGCAATAACACATGTAGGGGCTCTAAGAGGGTGCTTAACAAAATAGTTGAGGAGTCCCAGGAATGACTGCAGCTCCGTGACGTTCTGTGGCCTGGGCACGTTCCTGATAGCCTCTGTTTTGGCGTCTGTGGGCCGAATGCCGTCTGCCGTGATCTTTGTCCCCAAAATCTCCACTGCTGTTGCCATGAAGATGCATTTCGACCTCCTCAGCCGCAGCCCTACGCGATCCAGTCGCTGGAGGACCTCCTCCAGGTTTTGTAGGTGCACGACGGTGTCCCGACTCGTGACCAATATGTCATCCTGAAAAACCACCGTGCGTGGTACCGACTTGAGTAGGCTCTCCATGTTTCTCTGGAAGATTGCTGCAGCCGACCGAATTCCAAACGGGCATCTGTTGTAGATGAACAGTCCCTTGTGCGTGTTGATGTAGGTGAGGCCCTTCGAAGACTCCTCCAGCTCCTGCATCATGTAGGCCGAAGTCAGGTCGAGCTTGGTGAACGTCTTGCCTCCTGCCAGCGTCGCATATAGGTCGTCTGCCTTAGGTAGCGGGTATTGGTCCTGCAGCGAGAAACGATTAATAGTTACTTTATAATCGCCGCGATTCCTTACCGTGCCATCACTTTTGAGTACTGGAACAATCGGGCTGGCCCACTCGCTGAATTCCACTGGGGCGTTGCAGCCTGTCCAGCTCTATTTCCACTCTCTTCCTCATCATGTGAGGTACGACTCGCGCCTTGTGGTGAATGGGTCGTGCCTCTGGGACCAAGTGGATCCACACTTTTGCCCCGGAGAAGTTTCCAATGCCTGGCTCAAAAAGGGAAGAAAATTTGTTAAGAACCTGGGTACATAAGGCCTCATCGACATGTGATAGCGCTCGGATGTCATCTCAGTTCCAGCGGATTTTGCCCAGCCAGCTCCTTCCAAGCAGTGTGGGGCCATCGCCCGGGACAATCCAGAGTGGCAGTTCGTGCACCCAGCCCTCGTAAGTGACCTTGACCATGGCGCTGCCCAGGACAGTGATAAGCTCTTTGGTGTACGTTCTCAGTTTTGAGTGGATGGGGCTCAGGGCTGGTCTGAGTGCCTTGTTGCACCACAGTCTCTCAAACATCTTTTTACTCATGATGGATTGGCTAGCACCAGTGTCCATTTCCATGACTACGGTTAAGCCATTTAGCATTATAGGTGGACATTGCGTCGAAAATGTGTGTACCCCATGTACTTCAGCATCTGACTCCTCTCTCTGAGGCTCAAAATTGCTTTGATCCACCATGGACCGATCTTCCTCTGATGGTTAGCCGGTTTTGCAGAGCTTGCAGCTCGTCTGCAAGCTCGTTGGAGGTGCCCCATTGTTCCACAGCTCTTGCAAACATACCCTTAGAAGCGGCATGAATAGACTGAATGGGAGCCTCCACAACGCCAACCAGCTGTGAATTGCCTTGCATTCATCCTTTTTTGGGAGACTCTGAGTCATCTGGGTCACCTGAAGCCTGCTGGCAGTTGCAGACTCGTGGTTTCTGCCCTGTACATTTCTGCTCGCAAACACAGTTCCTGTTAATTTATGAACATTGCTAGCACTTCTGTGCTAAGAGATTTGTTTGGTGTTATCACTGGTGGACATAAATGCCTGTACTATCGCAATGGCCTTACTGAGGGTCGGTGTCTCTACAGTCAAAGGTTTTCGTCGGATGGTCTCTTGGCCAATGCCCAGTACAAAAAAGTCTCTGAGCATTTGCTCCAGGTAGCCATCAAACTCACATTGTCCTGCAAGTCGCCTTAGCTCGGCGACGTAGCTTGCCACTTCCTGACCTTCAGATCGCTGGCACGGGCAGAACCAATACCTCGCTATCAGCATGCTCTCCCTCGGGTTAAGATGCTCCCGAACCAGTGTACACAGCTCCTCATACGACTTATCTGTTGGTTTCACCGGAGCCATAAGATTCTTCATGAGGCTGTAGGTCGGTGCCCCGCAAACTGTGAGGAGGACCACTCTCCTTTTTGCAGCGCTTCCTTCTCCGTCCAGCTCATTGGCTACAAAGTACTGGTCTAACCGTTCGACATAGGCTTCCCAGTCCTCACCCTCCAAGAACTTCTCCAGGATGCCCACAGTTTGCTGAATCTTTACGTTGGATTTGTATTCTCGTCACCAGTTATAGTGTTCCTAACACAGATGAGGCTGCACACAGGGAGGTTAAAGTAACAGTGACCTCAGTCTTTATTAAGACACTCCAGAGTGAGGAACAGGCTTCAGGGGCCGGCTTATATACAGTGCTCCCAAGGGATGCTGGGATCCCTTGGGACTTCAGGGGATGAGCTCCCTGGTGGCGGAACATGGGAATGCATGCTTTACAGATACACAACAATTCTCATTAGTTCTAAATGCCTGGAGGCTATCACTTCATCCCAGAAAGAATATTTTTCAAGTTGTAGGAAATGAATAGGTACAGATTACACTATTAACACTGTTCATTCCCCCCAATTCTTGTCTTTATAATGATGATATGCATTTGTAGGGAGACTGTGAAACCTTTAATAGTGACAATAAGCATGATCGCAAATAAAATGTTGTCAGTCACTTGGGATAAAGCCAGGAATGGGTTATGTTTATCTGTGTAGTCTTCAAATCTTAAGTCAACATTTCTCTACTCTATAATAAAAGACTGCAAGTGCTGCAAATACACAATGGGTTTATCGATATCTGTAACAAGAAAGGACAGCTTAATATTTCAGCTACATCCCTTCATAGAAAGAAGGGTTATCCCCGAAACACTAACCTGTCTTTTCTCTTTATTGATGGTCATGGTGTGTATTTCCAGCATTTTCTGTACTTCATACATCTATATTAGTGGAAGTGTTTTGCCTGTGCCTTTTGTAATTGAAGTAACTTTGTACTGTACTTTTTTGACAGACCTCCCTGCCCGTACTGCACTTTTTTTGACCAACAGGCGACAAGCCCCGCCCCTGTTATGCCCCGCCTCCTGTCAAGCTCCACCCACTTGTCCCCTCCCAGGCCCCGAATCATTCCCTCCACGTGGTGTCGAGAAGCAAGACCTGAGGCTGGAGAGTCTACTGAAGCCCCAACTCTATTCCGCCGCTGATTCCCCGAGGACTCGCTCCAACTTTCCACCGCCAACTCTCTTTTCCCCCCCTCCAGCACTCGTCGAGGACTCACTAGGCCCCAACTCGCTCCCTTGCCGACTCTCTTCCTCCCCTCTCCAGGACTCGCTCCCTCAGCGACTTGCTCCCTCACCGACTCCCTCCTTCGCCAATAGCGGCGGTCCTGGGCCCAATAGCTTGAGAGAGGCTGGGGGGAGAGAGAGAGCAGGAGACGCTGAGTGGAGTGGGGGGTGGGTGGTGGGAGGAGAGAGAGAGAGGCAGGTAGGGGGGACGAGAGAGAGAGCGGCTGGTCGGGAGAGAGGCTGAGGGGGGTGGGGGAGAGATAGTGAAGCTGGGTGTATAGAGGGTGCGGGGGAGCGAGAGAGGCTGGGAGTGGGCGAGTGAATGACATGGGTGGGGGTGGGGGAGACACATAAGAACATAAGAAATAGGAACAGGAGTAGGCCATACGGCCCCTCGAGTCTGCTCCGCCATTTACTAAGATCATGGCTGATCTGATCATGGACTCAGCTTCACTTCCCTGACCGCTCCCCATTACCCTTTATCGTTTAAGAAATTATCTATTTCTGTCAAATTTATTCAATGTCCCAGCTTCCACAGCTCTCTGAGACAGCGAATTCCACAGATTTACAACCCTCTGAGAGAAGAAATTTCTCCTCATCTCAGTTTTAAAGGGCGGCCCCTTATTCTAAGATTATGCCCCCTAGTTCTAGTCTCCCCCATCAGTGGAAACATCCTCTCTGCATCCACCTTGTCAAGCCCCCTCATAATCTTAGACGTTTCGATAAGATCAGCTCTCATTCTTCTGAATTCTAATGAGTAGAGGCCCAACTTACTCAACCTTTCCTCATAAGACAACTCCCTCATCTCCCGAATCAACCTAGTGAACTTTTTCTGAACTGCCTCCAAAGCAAGTATATCCTTTTGTAAATATGGAAATCAAAGCTGCACGCAGTATTCCAGGTGTGGCCTCACCAATACCCTGTATATATACTCCATTCCCTTTGCAATAAAGGCCAAGATTCCATTGGCCTTCCTGATCACTTGCTGTACCTTCATACTAACCTTTTGTGTTTAATGCACAAGTACCCCCAGGTCCTACTCTACTGCAGTACTTTGCAATCTTTCTCCATTTAAATAATAACTTGCTCTTTGATATTTTTCTGTCAAAGTGCATGACCTCACACTTTCCAACATTATACTGCATCTGCCAAATTTTTACCCACTTACTTAGCCTGTCTATGTCCTTTTGCAGATTTTTTGTGTCCTCCTCACACATTGTTTTTCCTCTCATCTTGTATCGTCAGCAAACTTGGCTACGTTACAGTCAGTCCCTTCTTTCAAGTCGTTAATATAGATTGTAAATAGTTGGGGGTCCCAGCACTGAACCACTAGTTACTGGTTACCAACCAGAGAATGAACCATGACACGGGTGGAGGGAAGATGGATCATGTTCTTCCAACCCCTACAAAGGACATCGTTGGAGTGGATGATATCCAGAAGTCACAACACTCATTATTGACTTCATACCCAATAAACCTGTTAACAATCCGTACACAATGCCTGCCCCATCTATGGTGGTTGAGGGGGGGGTGGTGGTGAGTGCGGGGGACTTGACTGTGGTAAGGCACTGCGGCTGGGGGAGGGATGTACTTGGACTGGGGTAAGACACTTTGGCTCGGGGAGGCATGCACGGACTGGGTAAGGTACTTCGGCTGGGGGGGAGAATGTACTTGGACTGGGGTAAGGCACTTTGGCTGGGGGAGGCATGCACTTGGACTGTGGTAAGGCACTTTGGCTGGGGGAGGGATGCACCTGGACTGGGGTAAGGTACTTTGGCTGGCCCTTGCTGTCTTCTGGGGAGCTCTGTCCTCTGTCACTTCAGGAAGTCAAAGTAGATCGAGTTACAATTTGAAAAGTCAGTGAGACCTTGGGATGGGCGGTTCCAGTTACACATTCCAGTAGAACTTCAGGGTGTGGCTTATTCTCCAAGGGGACCAATCATAGACAAAGGATGGAACATTGCGGCCATTTTCACAGACAAATAAGCGTATCCTTTTGTAATACCTGTACTATATTAATGAGCATTCCTTTGACCAATTTGTTCCCAAAAACTAGCAACCAATCAGATATCAAAAAGAAGTAACTCAGGACCAATCAGATCTCAGAACCATCTGCAGTGCAGTTTCTGATTGATTTGCTTGATCACATTCTAACAGCCGCCATTACTATTCCTCACACTTGATTGTATGACTCAAAAGTAACAAGATCCTTAAAAAGTCACAAAACCAGGACAAAAGTAACGCAAACATACCTATAGACTTATCTATCCCATCTTCTAAATGCTCCAACAAGTTCTCCACAAAAAACTTTGATAGATCGTCAGCTAGGGATACCAACCTGCCAGGATTGCCCTGGAATTTCAACAAATTATTGATTAATCTCCTGGACACAGTTGTGAGCAACCCCAGGAGAAACATAGGGGCAAAAAACAAAATTGTGTTTTTTTTCATTTTCGTTGAACATTTTCATTTATTAGGTATAAAAATATCAGTATTGGGAAAAAAGACTTTTTAACTGGGTGGGGCGGTTTGATCATAACATAAGAAATAGGAGCAGGAGTAGGCCATTTGGCCCCTTGAGCCTGCTCCACCATTCAATAAGATCATAGCTGATCTGATCTTGGCCTCAACTCCACTTCCCTGCCCGCTCCCCATAACTCTTGACTCCCTTATCATTCAAAATCTGTCTTTCTCCAGTTAAATATACTGAATGGGGCAGAGAATTCCAAAGATTCACAACTCTCTGAGAGAAGAAATTGCTCCTTATCTCTGTTTTAAATAGGCGACTCCTTATTTTGAAACTATGTCCTCTAGTTCTAGATTCCCCCACTAGGGGATACATTCTCTCTGCATCTACCTTGTCAAGTCCCCTCAGAATCTTATACGTTTCAATAAGATCACCTCTCCTTATAAACACCAATGAGTATAGGCCCAACCTGTTCAACCTTTCTTCATATGATAACCCCTTCATCTCAGGAATCAACCTAGTGAACGTTCTCTGAACTGCCTCCAATGCAAGTATATCCCTCCTTAAATACAGAGACCAAAACTGTATGCTGTACTCTAGGTGTGGTCTCACCATAGTCCTGTACTGTTGTAGCAGGACTTCCCTACTTTTATACTCCATCCCCCTTGCAATAAAGGCCAACATTCCATTTGTTACTTGCTGTACCTGCGTGCTAACTTTTTGTGTTTCATGTACAAGGACCCCCAGATGCCTCTGTACCGCAGCATTTTGTAATCTCTCCCCATTTAAATAATAATTTGTTTTTTTATATTTCCTACCAAAGTGGATAACCTCACATTTTCACACATTATACCCCATCTGCCAAATTTTTGCCCACTCACTTAGCCTATCTATATCCCTTTGCAGATTCTTTGTGTCCTCCTCACAACTTCAACTTGCTTTCCCAACTACCTTTGTATCATCAGCAAATTTGGCGACATTACACTCGGTCCCTTCATCCTAGTCATTAATATAGATTGTAAATAGTTGAGGCTCCAGCACTGATCCCTGTGGCACCCTTGTTACAGTTTACCAACCTGAAAATGACCCATTTATCCCGATTCTCTGCGTTCTGTTATTAGCCAATCCTCTATCCATGCTAATATAATACACCCAACCCCGTGAGCTCTTATCTTGTGCAGTAGCTTTTTACGTGGCACCTTATCGAATGCTTTCTGGAAATCCAAATACACCACATCCACCGGTTCCCCTTTATCCACCCTACTCATTACATCCTCAAAGAACTCCAGCAAATTTGTCAATCATGATTTCCCTTTCATAAAAATATGCTGCCCCTGCTTGACTGCATTATGCTTTTCTTGTAAGGCAGGAGCTTGTGTGATGAAACCTCCAGGAATATGTCCAACTACAGTTGGTAACACTACAATCAGCTCCCTGACTTTGGGCACATCCTTCCTTGATTTTTCACAGCTTTGTCTGCCCAGAAAGTGCATTTGAGCAGAGACTTAATTATTCCCTGTCTTGGCTGGCTGCCATTTTGTACCTGTTCAAGGACAAATTCTGAGTGATCCCCAGAACACAGGCTGGCACCAAGTGCTCTCAGGTCCTGGACCCTGATGCTCCCTCCACTTCACCAGCTGAAGTCCCATGGGGAGTAGCATCAGACTACAGGTCTCGCTCTCCCAAACCTCTAGGTGCTTTCAACCCATTCCCAAGTGCCATCAACCTCCCTACAGGGTCAGCCGTGCCTCAGTGGGTAACACTCTCGCCTGAGGCAGAAGTTTATTGGCTCAAGTCCCGCTCCAGGGAATTGAGCACAAAATCTAGGCTGACACGCCAGTGCCATAGGAAGGGAGTGTTGCACTGTCAGGGATGCGGTATTTTGGATGAGATGTTAAACTGAGGCCCCATCTGCCCTCTCAGGTGGACATAAAAGACCCGATGGCACTATTTCGAAGAACAGGGGAGTTATCCATGGTGTCCTGGCCAATATTTATCCCTCAATCAACATAACCAAAACAGATTATCTGGTCTTTATTACATTGCTGTTTGTTGGAGCTGCTATGCGCAAATTGGCTGCCGCATTTTCCACATTACAACAGTGACTACACTCCAAACAGTACTTCATTGCCTGTAAAGCACTTTGAGATGTCTGGTGGTCGTGAAAGGCACTATATCAATACAAATCTTTCATTCTTTACTGCCAGACCCATCCTTGCACAGCTTCAGCACCTTCAGATTAAATAACGATGTCTATGCTTCTCGTTCCGGTTATGTATGTAAACCTGTAATTACCATGTCTACCCACAAGAGGGCTTATCCCCTGGAGTCCCAAGGGATCCCACAATCTCTTGGGAGCACCTATATATAAGGAGGCCTCACAGGCTGGAGAGGCACTCTGAGATCTGTAATAAAGGTCTACGGTCACAACACTTACTTTGAGCTTGCAGTATCTAGTCTGACTCCTTATCCAAGATGTAACAACTGGCGACGAGATACAGATGACGAACCCCAACGCAACAATGCAGAGAACTGTGGGCATCCTGGAGAAATTTTCGGAGGGAGGTAATTGGGAAACCTTTGTGGAGCGACTTGGCCAATACTTCGTGGCCAATGAGCTGGAAGGAGAAAGGAATGCTACCAAACGAAGGATGATCCTCCTCGCTGTTTGATGGCAAAAACCTGCTCGCTCCAGCAAAACCCACAGACAAGTCGTACGATGAGTTGTGCACATTGGTCTGGGAGCATCTAAACCCGAAGGAAAGCGTTCTGATGCCGAAGTATCGGTTCTACACGTACAGGAGGTCTGAAGGCCAGGCAGTGGCGAGCTACATCGTCGAGCTAAGGCGCCTTGCAGGACATTGCGAATTTGAAGGACACTTGGAGCATATGCTCAGGGACTTCTTTGTACTTAGCATTGGCCATGAAGTAATACTTCGCAAACTTTTGACTGTAGAGACCCCAACCTTGAGTAAAGCCATAGCGATAGCCCAGGTGTTTATCTCCACCAGTGACAATACCAAACAAATTTCCCAGCAAGTACGGTGAACAAAGTAATGCTGTTTTTGAAACTAAATGTACATGGCAGGACTTATTCGCCTGTAGCTGCACATTCGCAGATGACTCAGAGTCCATCATCAAAGGTGGTGAATACAAGGCAATTAACACCTTATTGGTGCTGCAATTCCATTCATGCCACTTCAAAGGATACGTTTGCAAGGACTATGGAACAATGGGACACATCCAACATATGTGCAGGCGAGCTGCAAACCCTGCTAATCCTGCAAACCACCATTTTGCAGAGGAAGACAGATCCACGGTGGATCATGACGAACCAGAGCTTCATACCAAGGAGGCAGAGGTATATGGAGTACACACATTTACCACAAAGTGTCCCCCGATAATGCTCAAGGTTGAATTAAATGGACTCCCGGTGTCCATGGAGCTGGACACGGGCGCAAGCCAGTCCATAACGAGTAACACGACTTTCGATAAGTTGTGGTGCAACAAGGCTTCAAGGCCAGTCCTGACTCCCATTCGTACCAAACTTAGAACATACACAAAGGAATTGATTTCCGTAATTGGCAGTGCTTCCGTAAAGGTAACCTACAATGGAGCGGTGCACGATTTACTACTCTGAGTGGTACTGGGCGATGGCCCCACACTGTTCGACAGGAGCTGGCTGGGAAAGATACGCTGGAACTGGGACGACGTCTGAGCGCTTTCGTCCGTCGACGACACCTCATGTGCCCAAGTCCTAAGAAAGTTCCCCTCACTGTTCGAACCAGGCATCGGGAAGTTCCAAGGAGCAAAAGTACAAATTCATTTGATTCCGGGGGTGCGACCCATCCATCACAAGGCGAGAGTGGTACCTTACATGATGAGAGAGAAGGTGGAGATCGAGCTGGACAGGCTGCAACAAGAAGGCATCATTTCGCCGATTGAATTCAATGAGTGGGTCAGTCCGATTGTTCCAGTCTTCAAGGGAGATGACACCGTCAGAATATGTGGTGATTACAAAGTAACTATCAATCGTTTCTCACTTCAGGATCAATACCCGCTACCAAAGGCAGACGACCTATTTGCGATGCTGGCGGGTGGGAAAACTTTCACGAAGCTGGACTTGACCTCAGCCTACATGATGCAGGAGCTGGAGGAATCTTCGAAAGGCCTCACCTGCATCAACACGCACAAAGGTCTCTTCAATTACAACAAATGCCCGTTTGGGATTCGATCGGCCGCGGCGATATTCCAGAGGAACATGGAAAGCTTGCTGAAGTTGGTCCCGCGCACCGTGGTCTTCCAGGACGACATCTTGGTTACAGGCCGGAACACCGTCGAGCACCTGCACATCCTGGAGGAGGTTCTTAGTCGGCTTAATCGTGTGGGGCTCAGGTTAGAACACTCGAAGTGCATTTTCCTGGCACCTGAAGTGGAGTTCCTGGGGAGAAGAATTGCAGCGGACAGCATCAGGCCCACCGATTCGAAGACGGAGGTAATCAAAAATGCATCAAGACCACAGAACGTGACGGAGCCGCGGTCGTTTCTAGGACTCTTGAATTTATTATCTTACCGGATCTTAGTATATTGTTAGAACCCCTGCACTCGTTACTGTGTAAAGGAGATGAATGGGTATGGGGTAAAAGCCAAGAAAATGCTTTTCAGAAAGCTAGGAAGCTGTTATATTCAAACAAATTGCTTGTGTTGTACGATACATGTAAACGTTTGGTACTAGCATGTGATGCATTGTCGTACAGGGTCGGGTGTGTATTGCAACAAGCTAATGAATTTGGGAAATTGCAACCGGTTGCTTATGCATCCAGAAGTCTGTCTAAGGCTGAGAGGGCCTATAGTACAATCGAAAAAGAAGCTTTAACGTGTGTTTATGGGGTAAAGAAAATGCATCAATATCTGTTCGGGCTCAAATTTGAATTGGAAACCAACCATAAACCGCTTATATCCCTCTTTTCTGAAAATAAGGGGATAAATACAAATGCATCGGCCCGCATCCAGAGATGGGTGTTCACGTTGTCCGCATACAACTATGCCATTCGCCATAGGCCAGGCACAGAAAACTTTGCCGATGCTCTCAGTAGGCTGCCATTGCTGACCATCTGGGTGGAGATGGCACAGCCTGCATATTTAGTAATGGTATTGGAAGCATTCGAGAGTGAGCAATCACCTGTCACCGCCCGATAGATTAGAACTTGGACGAGTCAGGACCCCTTACTGTCCTTAGTAAAAAACTGCGTGCTCCACGGGAGTTGGTCTAGTGTCCCGTTAGAGATGCAGGAAAAAATAAAGCCGTACCAGCGGCGCAAAGATGAAATGTCTATACAGGCAGACTGCCTTTTATGGGGTAATCGGGTAGTTGTGCCAAAAAAGGGCAGAGACACTTTCATTAGTGATCACCACAGTATCCACCCAGGCATTGTAATGATGAAAGTGATGGCCAGATCCCACGTATGGTTGCCCGGTATCGATGCAGACTTAGAACCCTGTGTGCACAAATGTAATACATGTTCCCAGTTAAGCAATGTACCCAGGGAGGTGCCACTAAGTTTATGGTCTTGGCCCTCCAAATCGTGGTCTAGGGTTCATGTCGACTATGCAGGCCCATTCTTGGGAAAAATGTTTTTAGTGGTTGTAGATGCATACTCCAAGTGGATTGAATGTGTGATAATGACGGCAAGCATGTCCGTTGCCACCATTGAAAGCCCACGGGCCATGTTTGCCACGCACGGCCTGCCTGATATCCTTGTATGTGACAATGGGCCATGCTTTACTAATGCCGAATTCAAGGAATTTATGACCCGCAATGGGATCAAACATGTCACGTCTGCCCCGTTTAAGCCAGCGTCCAAGGGTCAGGCAGAAGGAGCAGTTCAAGCAATCATGCAGAGCTTGAAAAGGATAACTGAAGGCTCACTGCAGACTCGCTTATCCCAAGTCCTGCTTAGTTACCGCACAAGACCCCACTCGCTCACCGGGGTCCCTCCCGCTGAACTGCTCATGAAAAGGGCACTTAAGAAGAGACTGTCGTTAGTGCACCCTGATCTACACGAACAGGTCGAGAGCAGGCAGCTTCAACAGAATACATATCATGATCGCGCAAATGTGTCACGCGAAATTGAAGTAAATGATCCTGCATTTGTGTTGAACTATGGACAAGGTCCCAAGTGGATTGCTGGCACTGTTTTGGTCAAAGAGGGAGTAGCGTGTTTGTGGTCAAACTCGCAAATGGACTCATCTGCAGAAAATACTTGGACCAAACCAAACTCAGATTTACAGATTATCCAGAACAACCCACAATAGACTATCTTTTTCGAGCCCCCCAACACACACACAAGTGGCAACCAACCCAGCGGTTGACCACGAAGCAGAACCCATCACCCGCAGCAGCCCAGCAAGACTCACCACCCCCAGCAGTCCAGCAAGGCCAGTTGTGCAGCAGCCCAGCGAAGGTCCAACAAATGACTCACCAACACCAGCATTTGCACTGAGACGATCAACCAGGGAAAGGAAGGCCCCAGATCGACTCACATTGTAAATAGTTACACTGTTGACTTTTGGGGGGAGTGTTGTTATGTATGTAAACCTGTAATTACCATGTCTAACCACCAGAGGGCTTATCCCCTGGAGTCCCAAGGGATCCCACAATCCGTTGGGAGCACCTGTATATAAGGAGGCCTCACAGGCTGGAGAGGCACTCTGGAGACCTGTAATAAAAAACTACGGTCACACTTACTTTGAGCTTGCAGTATCTTGTCTGACTCCTTATCCAAGACATAACAGTTCCCATCAGATGTCAAATGAATTATGCATTCCCCTGCCCTGCACTGCAGCTAGAATTGCTAAGTACAAGGTAACAAGGTTTTAGTGAAAGAAGAAACAGTAAGAGTGACACAGCTTTCACTTTTAACCAGGGTTAACACAAAAGGATGCGTGTGACAGTAAAATAATTTTAAATTCTGTCTTGTTCCCGTATACAGTTTTATATCCAAGCAAAGATCTGTACACACCTATGTCCAGTGTAGAAACAGAACTATATGATAATTGGCCACAGAATAGCTTTGACAATTTATGATGGGCTGTTTCAATTCAAATGGCTGACCCACTTACAACACATCTTGTTGAATGTACAATTTGGCCTCAGCACCACTGGGCTACAGTGGCAAGCTAAGCAGCTAGGATTCCCTTGCTAGTCTCCTGCTCTTCCCTCATAATCCACAAATTTTTCCCTTCCAAGTATTTATCGAATTCCCTTTAAAAGTTACTATTGAATCTGCTTCCACCACCCCTTCAGGCGGTGCGTTCCAGATCATAACAACTCGCGGACTAATTTTTTTCCCCCTCATGTCGCCTTCCATTACCTTCAATCTGTGTCCTCTGGTTACCGACTCAGCTGCCAATGTGAACAGTTTCTCCTTATTTACTCTAACAAAACCCTTCTTGCTTTTCAATACCTCTGTCAAGTCTGCCCTCAACCTTCTCTGCTCCAAGAAGAGCAATTCTAGTTTCTCTAGTCTCTCCACATAACAGGTTCTTCATCACTTCCAAATGTGTGGTGCCCAGAATTGGACACAATGCTCCAGCTGGGGCCTAACCAGTGATTTATAAATGTTCAACATAATTTCCTTATTTTTGTACTTTATAGGGGAGAAATTCGGGGCGTTGGCACCTCCCCTGGCGCGGCGCTACTACCAACTCCTGTGAAATTCCGCGGAAGTTTAGCGGCAGTGGCAAGCGGTAACGCTGCGTACCGCCCTTCTCCGCTGCGCCAGCGATGACAAATTCATTATCGTGAGCAGCGATCCGGTCTCGCCCCGGAGCAAAAATTCAACAGCGTCCCCGGAACCTGCAGCGGCCGATGCCCGCGAATGGTTCGGGGGGGGGGGGTGGGTGCCGAGTTCAACATTTTAAAAACGGCCGATTTACCGGTCGCGATCTTCTTCCTGTTTGATCACGGGGACCGTGCCACGATCTTGTAGCCCGGCACTTTGCTTGTGTGCCGGGCTGCTGCCATGGCACCCTGCTCCTTGGTGGTCCAGGGATGGCCCCATTTCCCACACGCAGAGTCAGCAGCCTTTAATGAAGGGGAGGGCCCTGTCTCCGCACAGCGCTATGCGTCCCACCACGTAGCGCTGCACCTTTCGCAGAGTCCTTCCGCCCCGGTCACACCCTGCTCGCGCCCCACAGAGCAGGTGGAGCACGATGTTTTGCGCTCCACTTGCTCTCGGGTGCGGTAAGCCGAATATAGGTCGCGAGGTGGGACTTCTGCGCCTGGCACTGGAACTCCCGCATTGCGGCTGTTGCCACACCCCAAACGGGGCGGTACGCAATTTTGGCCCCTATGCCTCTATTTATAAAGCCAATGATCCTGAATGCCATTTTAACAGCCTTCTCAACTTGCCCTGCCAACTTCAAAGATTTGTGTATTTACACCCCCAGGTCTCTCTGTTCCTGAACTCCTCATTAAAATTGTACCATTTAGTTTATATTACCGCTCCTCGTTCTTCCTATCAAAAGAATCAATGCACATTTCTCTGCATAACATTTTTTTGCCATGTGTCTGTCAATTTCACCAGTCTGTCTATGTCCTTCTGGAGTCTGTTACTATTCTCCTCACTGTTTCCTATATTTCTGAGTTTCATGTCATCTGCAAACTTTGAAGTTATGTTCTGTATACCCAAGTCCAGGTCACTAATATATATCAAAAAGATAGTGGTCCCAACACTGACCCTGGGAGACACCACTGTATTCTTCCTTCCAGTCTGAAAAACAACTGTTCACCACTACTCTCTGCTTTCTGACCCTTAACCAATTTCATATCCAAGCGACCACTGCCCCTTTAATCAATTTTTATATAGTACTTTGTCAAATGCCTTTTGAAAGTTCATATACACAACATTAACCGTACTACCCTCATCAGTCTTCTTTGTTACTTCATCAAACAATTCAATAAGGTAATCAAATACGATTTGCCTTTAACAAATCCGTGCTGGTTTTCATTTATTAACCCAATGAGATAACCTTTGTGGTTGATTAATAATAACAACTTGCATTGATATAGTGCCTTTAACATAGTAAAACCACCCAAGGCACTTCACAGGAGCGTAATCAGACAAAAATTGACACCAAGCCAAAAAAGGAGATATTAAGAACAGTAACCAAAAGCTTGGTCAAAGAGATAGGTTTTACGGAGCATCTTAAGGAAGAAGAGAAAGGTAGAGAGGTGAAGAACTTAGGGAGGCAATTCCAAAGCTTAGGGCCTAGGCAGCTGAAGGCATGGTCGTTAATGGTGGGGCGAAGGAATTGGGTGATGCTCAGGAGGCCAGATTTGGAGGAATGCAGAATTCTTGGAGGAATGTAGGGCTGGAGAAGGTTACAGAGATAGGGAGGGGCGAGGCCAGGGAGGGATTTGAATACAAGGATGGGAATTTTTAATTTGCCGCATTGGGTGGAATGGGAGCCAGTGTAGGTCAGTGCGCACAGGGGTAATAGGTGAACAGGATTCGTTGCGAGTTAGGAGACGGGCAGCAGAGTTTTAGATGAACTCAAGTATATCAAGAATAGTTTGATAACACACTATTTACAACAAAAACTACAACTTGCATTTATATAGCACCTTTAATGTAGCAAAACATAACAAGGTGCTTCACAGGAGTGCTTATCAAATAAAATTTGGCACTGAACCACATAAAGAGACATTAAGACAAGTGACAATAAGCTTGGTCAAAGAGGTAGATTTTATGGCAGAGAGAGAAGGAATTCCGGAGCTTAAGGTCTAGGCAGCCAATGGTGGAGCAAAAAAAATAGGGGATGCACAGGAGGCCAGAATTGGAGCAGCACAGGAATCCATGAGGATTGTAAGGCTGGAGGAGGTTATAGCAATAGGGAGGAATGAGGCCATTTAGGGATTTGAAAACAAGGATGGGACTTTTAAAATCGAGACGTTGCCAGACTGGGAGCAAATATAGGTCAGCATGTCAATGCAGGTCAGGGCTGATGAGTGAATGGGACTTGGTGCGAGTTAGGATATGGGCAGCAGAGTTTTGGATGAGCTCAAGTTTACTTAGGGTGTGATAAGCTCATAATAAAGGATGAAACTGAGTACTGTGAGCAATGAGTAAGTGTGACCTTAGCTCCTTTAATAAGACTCCAGAGCGCAGGTACCGCGTGGGTGGCCTGCTTATATACAGTGCTCCCAAGGGATGCTGGGATCCCTTGGGACTCCAACAGGTAGACCCTCTGGTGGATGTGGGCTTGAACGGGGCTGATGTGACGTGCTTGATCACATTGCGGGTCATGAATTCCTTGAATTTAGCACTGGTGAAACATGGCCCATTGTCGCTGACTAGGACATCAGGCAGGCCGTGTGTGGCAAACATGGCTCGTAGGCTTTTGATGGTGGCAGTGGATGTGCTTACAGACATTATTACACATTCGTGGTCGGAGAGCTAGTCGGAGGAGGAGGGAGTTCCGGGGACGTCGAGGCCTATAAAGGCCAGCGGGAGTTCGTTGTTGGAGAGCTAGTCGGGGGAGGAGCGAGTTCCGGGGACATCGAGGCCTTTAAAGACCAACGCGAGTTCGTGGTCGGAGAGCTAGTCGGAGGAGGAGGGAGTTCCGGGGACATCGAGACCTATAAAGGCCAGTGAGAGTTCGTTGTCGGAGAGCTAGTCGGGGGAGGAGCGAGTTACGGGGACGTCGAGGCCTTTAAAGACCAACGGGAGTTCGTGGTCGGAGAGCTAGTCGGAGGAGGAGGGAGTTCCGGGGACGTCGAGGCCTATAAAGGCCAGCGGGAGTTCGTGGTCGGAGAGCTAGTCGGAGGAGGAGCGAGTTCCGTGGACGTCGAGGCCTATAAAGGCCAGCGGGAGTTCGTGGTCGGAGAGCTAGTCGGAGGAGGAGCGAGTTCCGGGGATGTCGAGGCCTACCGGTGCAGCTACAGGAAGAAGGCAAAAAGAAGTAGAAAGAAATCAAAAGGTGACGTCACAGCCAAGGGGGTAAGTGATTGCTTGGTGATTGGTAAGTAGTTTTTCTTTTTCTTTTCTTTATCAGTAAGTAACCTTTAGCATTGTTGTTGCCCAATTAAGTTAATCCAAAGGTTAAGTCATGGCAGGAGAACCCGGAAGCGTGTTATGCTCTTCCTGTACTATGTGGGAACTCAGGGACGCTTCCGGTGTCCCTGACGACTATGTGTGTGGGAAGTGCATCCGCCTGCAGATCCTGACAGACCGCATTGCGGCACTGGAGCTGCGGGTGGATGAAATCTGGAGCATCCATGA
The DNA here is from genome assembly GCF_044704955.1 of Pristiophorus japonicus. NCBI lineage: Eukaryota > Metazoa > Chordata > Chondrichthyes > Pristiophoridae > Pristiophorus > Pristiophorus japonicus. The sequence goes on along the minus strand of NC_091981.1, from coordinate 50,949,817 downwards.
TGCTGAGAATGACGCGAATAACACGTTTAGCGAGTTGGTCACACCGCAGGTAAAGGGTACACAGCCAGATAGGGATTGGGTGACCAAAAGGAAGAGCAGTGCAAGGAAGGTAGTGCAGGTGTCCCCTGTGGTCATCCCCCTACAAAACAGATACACCGTTTTGGGTACTGTTGGGGGGGATGACTCATCAGGGGAAGGCAGCAGCAGCGAAGTTCATGGCACCGTGGGTGGCTCTTCTCCACAGGAGGGCAGGAAAAAGAGTGGGAGAGCGATAGTGAAAGGGGATTCAATTGTAAGGGGAATAGATAGGCGTTTCTGCGGCCGTAACCGAGACTCCAGGATGGTATGTTGCCTCCCTGGTGCAAGGGTCAAGGATGTCTCGGAGCGGGTACAGGACATTCTGAAAAGGGAGGGTGAACATCCAGTTGTCATGGTGCATATAGGTACCAACGATATAGGTAAAAAAATGGGATGAGGTCCTAAGAGACGAATTTAGGGAGTTAGGAGCTAAATTAAAAAGTAGGACCTCAAAAGTAGTAATCTCAGGATTGCTACCAGTGCCACGTGCTAGTCAGAGTAGGAATCGTAGGATGGTTCAGATGAATGCATGGCTTGAGGAGTGGTGCAGAAGGGAGGGATTCAAATTCCTGGGACATTGGAACCGGTTCTGGGGGAGGTGGGACCAGTACAAACCGGACGGTCTGCACCTGGGCAGGACCGGAACCAATGTCCAAGGAGGAGTGTTTGCTAGTGCTGTTGGGGAGGAGTTAAACTAATATGGCAGGGGGATGGGAACCTATGCAGGGAGACGGAGGGAAATAAAATGGAGACAGAGGCAAAAAATAGAAAGGAGAATAGTAAAAGTGGAGGGTAGAGAAACCCAAGGCAAAAAACAAAAAGTGTCAATTTACAGCAAAATTCTAAAGGGGCAAAGTGTGTTAAAAAGACAAGCCTGAAGGCTCTGTGCCTCAATGCGAGGAGTATTCGGAATAAGGTGGATGAATTAACTACGCAGATAGCAGTTAATGGATATGATGCAATTGGCATCATGGCTCCAGGGTGACCAAGGCTGGGAACTCAACATCCAGGGGTATTCAATATTTAGGAAGATAGACAGAAAGTAAAAGGAGGCGGGGTGGCGTTGCTGGTTAAAGAGGAAATTAATGCAATAGTAAGGAAGGACATTGGCTTGGATGATGTGGAATTGGTATGGGTGGAGCTACGGAATACCAAAGGGCAGAAAACGCTGGTACAGGCCACCAAACAGTAGTAGTGAGATTGGGGACAGCATCAAACAAGAAATAAGGGATGTGTGCAATAAACGTACAGCAGTTATCATGGGCGACTTTAATTTACATATAGATTGGGTGAACCAAACTGGTAGCAATGCCGTAGAGGAGGATTTCCTGGAGTGTATTAGGGATGGTTTTCTTGACCAATATGTCGAGGAACCAACTAGAGAGCTGGCCACCCTAGACTGGGTGATGTGTAATGAGAAGGGACTAATTAGCAATTTTGTTATGCGACAACCCTTGGGGAAGAGTGACCATAATATGGTAGAATTCTTTATTAAGATGGAGAGTGACACAGTTAATTCAGAAACTAGGGTCCTGAACTTAAGGAAAGCTAACTTCGACAGTATGAGGAATGAATTGGCTAGAATAGACTGGCAAATGATATTTAAAGGGTTGACGGTGGATAGGCAATGGCAAACATTTATAGATCACATGGATGAACTTCAACAACTGTACATCCCTGTCTGGAGGTAAAAATAAAACAGGGAAGGTGGCTCAACCGTGGCTAACAAGGGAAATTAAGAATAGTGTTAAATCCAAGGAAGAGGCATTTAAATTGACCAGAAAAAGCAGCAAACCTGTGGACTGGGAAAAATTTTAGAATTCAGCAGAGGAGGACAAAGGGCTTAATTAGGAGGGGGAAAATAAAACTGACTGCAAACGCTTCTATAGATATATGAAGAGAAAAAGATTAGTGAAGACAAACGTAGGTCCCTTGCAGTCAGATTCAGGTGAATTTATAATGAGGAACAAAGAAATGGCAGACCAATTGAACAAATACTTTGGTTCTGTCTTCACGAAGGAAGACACAAATAACCTGCTGGATGCATTAGGGGACCGAGGGTCTAGTGAGAAGGAGGAACTGAAGGATATCCTTATTAGGCAGGAAATTGTGTTAGAGAAATTGATGGGATTGAAGGCCCGGGGCCTGATTGTCTGCATCCCAGAGTACTTCAAGGAAGTGGCCCTAGATATAGTGGATGCATTGGTCATCATTTTCCAACAGTCTATTGACTCTGCATCAGTTCCTATGGACTGGAGGTAGCTAATGTAACACCACTTTTTAAAAAAGGAGGGAGCGAGAAAACGGGTAATTATAGACCGGTTATCCTGACATCAGTAGTGGGGAAAATATTGGAATCAATTATTAACGATGAAATAGCAGTGCATTTGGAAAGCAGTGACAGAATCGATCCAAGTCAACATGGATTTATGAAAGGGAAATCATGCTTGACAAATCTTCTGGAATTTTTTGAGGATGTAACTAGCAGAGTGGACAAGGGAGAACCAGTGGATGTGGTGTATTTGGACTTTCAAAAGGCCTTTGACAAGGTCCCACATAAGAGATTGGTGTGCAAACTAAAAGCACATGGTATTGGGGGTAATGTACTGGTGTGGATAGAGAATTGGTTGGCAGACAGGAAGCAGAGAGTCGGGATAAACGGGTCCTTTTTGGAATGGGAGGCAATGACGAGTGGAGTGCCGCAGGGCTCAGTGCTGGGACCCCAGCTCTTTACAATATACATTAATGATTTGGATGAAGGAATTGAGTGTAATATCTCCAAATTTGCAGATGACAATAAACTGGGTAGCGGTGTGAGCTGTGAGGAAGACGCTAAGAGGCTGCAAGGTGACTTGGACAGGTTAGGTGAGTGGGCAAATGCATGGCAGATGCAGTATAATGTGGATAAATGTGAGGTTATCCACTTTGGTGGCAAAAACACGAAGGCAGAATATTATCTGAATGGCGGCGGATTAGGAAAGGGGGAGGTGCAACGAGACCTGGGTGTCATGGTTCATCAGTCATTGAAAGTTGGCTTGCAGGTATAGCAGGCAGTGAAGAAGGAAAATGGCATGTTGGCCTTCATAGCTAGGGGATTTGAGTATAGGAGCAGGGAGGTCTTACTGCAGTTGTACAGGGCCTTGGTGAGGCCTCACCTGGAATATTGTGTGCAGTTTTGGTCTCCTAATCTGAGGAAGGACGTTCTTGCTATTGAAGGAGTGCAGCGAAGGTTCACCAGACTGATTCCAGAGATAGCTGGACTGACATATGAGGAGAGACTGGATCGACTGGGCCTTTATACACTGGAGTTTAGAAGGATGAGAGGGGATCTCATAGAAACTTACAAGATTCTGACGGGACTGGACAGGTTAGATGCGGGAAGAATGTTCCCGATGATGGGGAAGTCCAGAACCAGGGGACACAGTCTTAGGATAAGTGGTAGGCCATTTAGGACTGAGATGAGGAGAAACTTCTTCACTCAGAGAGTTGTTAACCTGTGGAATTCCCTACCGCAGAGAGTTGTTGATGCCAGTTCATTGGATATATTCAAGAGGGAGTTAGATATGGCCCTTACGGCTAAAGGGATCAAGGGGCATGGAGAGAAAGCAGGAAAGGGGTACTGAGGGAATGATCAGTCATGATCTTATTGAATGGTGGTGCAGGCTTGAAGGGCCGAATGGCCTACTCCTGCACCTATTTTCTATGTTTCTATGTTTCAATCCATTTTGAATAAGCATCCACGACAACCAAGAACATTTTGCCTAGAAATGGGCCTGCATAGTCAACGTGGATCCTCGACCACGGTTTGGAGAGCGACGATTACAAACTTAACGGTGCCTCTCTGGGTGCATTGCTCAGTTGAGAGCAAGTGTTGTACTGGCGCATGCATGACTCTAAGTCTGAGTCAATGCTGGGCCACCACACATGGAATCTGGCTATGGCTTTCATCATTACAGTGCCTGGGGGAATTCTGTATAGGTCACGAATGAATGTTTCTCTGCCTTTCTTGGGCAAGATTGCCCCACAATAGATAGTCTGCCTGCAAGGACATTTCATCTTTGCACCTGTGGAACGGCTTGATCGCCTCTTGCATCTCCGCTGGGACGCTAGACCAGCTCCCATGGAGGACACAGTTTTTTTACCAGGAACAGTAAAGGATCCTGGCTGGTCCAGGTCCTGATTTGGCGAGCCGTAACGGGTGACTTTTCGTTTTCGAATGCATCCATCATAGAACACATAGAAAATAGGTGCAGGAGTAGGCCATTCGGCCCTTCGAGCCTGCACCGCCATTCAATGAGTTCATGGCTGAACATGCAACCTCAGTACCCCATTCCTGCTTTCTCGCCATACCGCTTGATCCCCCTAGTAGTAAGGACTACATCTAACTCCTTTTTGAATATATTTAGTGAATTGGCCTCAACAACTTTCTGTGGTAGAGAATTCCACAGGTTCACCACTCTCTGGGTGAAGAAGTTTCTCCTCATCTCTGTCCTAAATGGCTTACCCCTTATCCTTAGACTGTGACCCCTGGTTCTGGACTTCCCCAACATTGGCAACATTCTTCCTGCATCTAACCTGTCTAAACCCGTCAGAACTTTAAACGTTTCTATGAGATCCCCTCTCATTCTTCTGAACTCCAGTGAACTCCAGTGATCCAGTCTTTCTTGATATGTCAGTCCCGCCATCCCGGGAATCAGTCTGGTGAACCTTCGCTGCACTCCCTCAATAGCAAGAATGTCCTTCCTCAAGTTAGGAGACCAAAACTGTACACAATACTCCAGGTGTGGCCTCATCAAGGCCCTGTACAACTGTAGCAACACCTCCCTGCCCCTGTACTCAAATCCCCTTGCTCTGAAGGCCAACATGCCATTTGCTTTCTTAACCGCCTGCTGTACCTGCATGCCAACCTTCAATGACTGATGTAGCATGACACCCAGGTCTCTTTGCACCTCCCCTTTTCCTAATCTGTCACCATTCAGATAATAGTCTGTCTCTCTGTTTTTAACCACCAAAGTGGATAACCTCACATTTATCCACATTATACTTCATCTGCCATACATTTGCCCACTCACCTAACCTATCCAAGTCACTCTGCAGCCTCATAGCATCCTCCTCGCAGCTCACACTGCCACCCAACTTAGTGTCATCCGCAAATTTGGAGATACTACATTTAATCCCCTCGTCCAGATCATTAATGTACAATGTAAACAGCTGGGGCCCCAGCACAGAACCTTGCGGTACCCCACTAGTCACTGCCTGCCATTCTGAAAAGTACCCATTTACTCCGACTCTTTGCTTCTTGTCTGACAACCAGTTCTCAATCCATGTCAGCACACTACCCCCAATCCCATGTGCTTCAACTTTGCACATTAATCTCTTGTGTGGGACCTTGTCGAAAGCCTTCTGAAAGTCCAAATACACCACATCACTGGTTCTCCCTTGTCCACTCTACTGGAAACATCCTCAAAAAATTCCAGAAGATTTGTCAAGCATGATTTCCCTTTCACAAATCCATGCTGACTTGGACCTATCATGTCACCTCTTTCCAAATGCGCTGCTATGACATCCTTAATAATTGATTCCATCATTTTACCCACTACTGATGTCAGGCCCTGTTTTCTCTTTCCCTCCTTTTTTAAAAAGTGGGGTTACATTGACTACCCTCCACTCGATAGGAACTGATCCAAAGTCTATGGAATGTTGGAAAATGACTGTCAATGCATCCGCTATTTCCAAGGCCACCTCCTTAAGTACTCTGGGATGCAGTCCATCAGGCCCTGGGGATTTATCGACCTTCAATCCCATCAATTTCCCCAACACAATTTCCTGACTAATAAGGATTTCCCTCAGTTCCTCCTTCTTATGAGACCCTCTGACCCCTTTTATATCCGGAAGGTTGTTTGTGTCCTCCTTAGTGAATACCGAACCAAAGTACTTGTTCAATTGGTCTGTCATTTCTTTGTTCCCCATTATGACTTCCCCTGATTCTGACTGCAGGGGACCTACGTTTGTCTTTACTAACCTTTTTCTCTTTACATATCTAAAGAAACTTTTGCAGTCCGTCTTAATGTTCCCTGCAAGCTTCCTCTCGTACTCTATTTTCCCTGCCCTAATCAAACCCTTTGTCCTCCTCTGCTGAGTTCTAAATTTCTCCCAGTCCCCAGGTTCACTGCTATTTCTGGCCAATTTGTATGCCACTTCCTTGGCTAATCACCATGAGAAAGTCTGCAGGCTGTGCCATTTTCATCCCGATGGTGGGCGATGGTAGCCGACTGAGAGCATCAGCGCAGTTCTCTGTGCCACGTCTGTGGCAGATTACATAGTTGTATGCCGACAGCGTGAGCGCCCATCTTTGGATGCGGGCAGAGGCATTGGTGTTAATCCCTTTGCTCTATGAGAATAGCGATATAAGCGGCTTATGGTCATTTTCAAGCTCAAACTTGAGGCCAAACAATACTGGTGCTTTTTTTTTAGCCCATAAATGCACACCAGAGCCTCTTTTTCAATCATGCTTTAGGCCCTTTCGGCCTTGGACAGACTTCTGGATGCAGAGGCGACCAGTTGTAAAATCCCCGATTCGTTAGCCTGTTGTAACATACACCCGATCCCGTATGATGACGCATCGCAAGCTAGCAGTAATCGTTTACATGGGTTATACAGAACAAGCAGTTTGTTTGAACACAACAGATTTCTGGCTTTCTCATAGGCAGCCTCTTGTGAATTCCCCCATACCCAGTCGTCTCCCTTGCGCAGTAGCACATGTAGGGGTTTTAGCAGGGTGCTTAACCTGGGTAGGAAATTACCAAAATAGTTGAGGAGTCCCAGGAACGACCGCAGCTCCGTCACGTTCTGTGGGCTTTGTGCATTCTTGATGGCCTCCGTCTTGGGTCTGATGCCGTCTGCTGTGATTCTCTTCGCAAGAACTCAACTTCCGGCGCCAGGAAAACACACTTCGAGCGTTTCAACCTGAGTCCCACACGACCCAACCGACTAAGAACCTCTTCCAGATTCTTCAAGTGTTCGATGGTGTCCCGACCTGTAACCACTTTGTTGTCCTGGAAAACCATGGTGCGAGGAACCAACTTTAGCAGGCTCTCCATGTTCCGTTGAAAAATTGCCGCAGCCAACCGAATCCCGAATGGGCATCTGTTATAGATGAACAGATCTTTGTGCGTGTTGATGCAGGTGAGGCCTTTTGAAGATTCCTCCAGCTCCTGCGTCATGTAGGCCGAGGTCAGTTCCAACTTGGTGAACGTCTTCCCTCCAGCCAGGGTCGCAAATAGGTCGTCTGCCTTGTGTAGCGGGTATTGGTCCTGTAGCGAAAAACAGTTAATCGTTACTTTATAGTCCCCACAAATTCTGACCGTGCCCTCACCTTTAAATACCGGGACAATTGGATTGGCCCACTCATTGAATTGCACCGGTGCAATGATGCCTTCTTGCTGCAGGATGTCCAGCTCAATTTCCACTTTCTATCGCATCATGTACGGTACCGCCCATGCCTTGTGGTGGATGGGTTGCGTACCGGAAACCAAATGGATCTGCACTTTCGCCCCCGAGAAGCTTCCAATACCTGGCTCGAAAAATGATGGAAATCTGCTCAGAACCTGGGCACATGAGGCGTCGTCGACGGACGAAAGCGCTCGGATGTCATCCCAGTTCCAACGGATTTTTCCCAGCCAGCTTCTGCCAAATAGTGTGCAGCAGCCAGCGTGTACATTCTGCCATGTATATTCCTGCTCAAAAACGACGTTACTTTGTGCACAGTACTGGCTGAAACCTCTTTATGCTGAGAAATTTGTTTGATGTTTACGCTGGTGGACATAAATGCCTGGGCTATCGTTATGGCTTTGCTCAAAATCGGTGTTTCAACAGTCAATAGTTTGTGAAGGATTACCTCATGGCCAATGCCAAGCATAAAAAAGTCTCTCAGCATTTGTTCTAGGAATCCATCAAATTCGCAATGTCCTGCAAGGCGCCTGAGTTCGGCCACGTAGCTCGCCACTTCCTGGCCCTCTGACCGTTGACACGTGTAGAACCGATACCTCGCCATCAAAACGCTTTCCTTAGAATTTAGGTGCTCCCGGACCAGCATACACAATTCTTCATAGGATTTGGTTGTTGGTTTAACCGGAGCTAGAAGATTCTTCATGAGGCCAGGATTGTTGCCCCACAGACAGTTAGGAGGATTGCCCTTCGTTTGGCAGCGTTCTCGTCCCCTTCCAGCTCGTTGGCCACGAGTCGCTCCACGAAGGCCTTCCCCTTCTGAGAACTTCTCCAGGATACCAACTGTTCTTCGCATTTTCGCGCAGTTGTTCGTTATCTCGTCGCCAATTGATAAGCTCATAATAAAGGATGAAACTGAGTACTGTGAGCAATGAGTAAGTGTGACCTTAGCTCCTTTAATAAGACTCCAGAGTGCAGGTACCGCATGGGTGGCCTGCTTATATACAGTGCTCCCAAGGGATGCTGGGATCCCTTGGGACTCCAACAGGTAGGCCCTCTGGTGGTGGTGTGATACAGGTTGCCAAGGGTTAAATACAAAACAAGGTGGAAAATGGGAGGCTGGCCAGGAGAGCATTCAGATAATTGAATCTACAGGTAACAAAAGCATGGATGAGGGTTTTGGCAGCAGATGAGGTGGTCATGGGCGATATTACAGAGGTTGAAGTAGGGCGGTAATTGTGATGGAGAAGTCATGGGGTTGGATGCTCAGCTCAGGGTCAAATAGGACGGCGAGATTACGAACAGACTTATTCAGCCTCAGATAGTGGCCAGGGAGAGGGATGGAGTCAGTGGCTATGGAACAGAGTTTGTGGTGGGGACCGAAGACAATGGCTTCAGTCTTCCCCATATTTAATTATTTTAAAAGTTTCTGTTCATGCAGTACTTAATGTTGGACAAGGAGCTTGACCAATCAGAGAAATTGGAGGGGTCAAGAAGGTAGTGGTGAGGTAGAGCTGGCTATTGTCAGCATACATGTGGAACCTGATGCTGTGTTCTGGAATGATGTCGCAGAAGGGTAGCGTGCAGATGAGAAATAGGAGGGGGCCAAGAATAGATCCTTGGGGGTAACTAGAGGTAACAGTGCAGGAGTGGAAGGAGAAGCCATTGAAGGTAATTCTCTAGCTGTGACTGGAATGGAACCAGATGAGTTCAGTCCCAACCAGCTGGATAATGGAAGAGCGGCTTTGGAGGAGGATGGAGTAGTCAACCGTGTCAAAGGGTACAGACAGACCGAGAAGTAATGAGGAGGGATAGTTTACCATGGTCACAGTCACATAGGATGTCATCTGTGTCTTTGATAGGGCTGTTTCAGTGCTGTGGCAGGGACGGAACCCGGATTGGAAGGGTTCAAACAAGGAGGTGTGAGAAAGATGGACATGGATTTGGGAAGTGACAACACGTTCAAGGATTTGGAGAGAAAAAGGAGGCTGAAGATGAGACGGTAGTTTGCAAGAACAGAGGGGTTAAGGGTTGAGGCAGGTGGTAGTGGCAGCAGATTTAAAGGAGAGGAGACAGTACCTGGGGAGAGGAAATTGTTTACAAATTAGCTAAAATGGGGACAGGAAGCAAAGTTGGATGGTCAGCAGTTTGGTGGGAATATGATCAAGGAAACAGGAAGTGGTTCTCATGAAGAAGTTGAGCTCGAAGAGGACATGAGGAGAGATAGAAGCGAAAGTAGAGACATTTGTGAGCTGAGGGCTAGGGCGGAGAGGGGGGAGGTGGTATCTTAGAGGAAGTTTGGCTTAGTAGGCTGGGGTAGGGGGAAAAGTGGCAGAAGGCAGCTGATCGGATGGTCTCAATCTTAGTGATGAAGAAATCCATGAGCTCCTCACACTTGTTATTGGAGGTGAAGGTGGAGCGGACAGAGGAGAGGGGGGTTTAACAAGATGGTTTGTCGTAGCGAAGTGAAGTCGGAGGTTACCTAGGCTCTCCATGAAGAATGGCCCATTGGGCAAGGTGCTAAAGGGTGGCTTGTGGCTCTGGGTCCATGGCTTAGCAAGAAGCAATACCTTCAGGACAGTAGGAAGAGGAACTTGGGCAAAAAAATACCAGAAGCTTGAATATGAAAGCCACCTTGATCTCACTTGGTACATTGTCACCCAGTTGCTGCACGTAAGGAGATGTGGGTGTCCAAACAGTGGGTCATGAGCCACATATGACACCCAAGCCCTAGCCGTCTGGCCTCAAAAGCCCAGGTAACTCAACCCTACTTGTGCTTATGCTATTCACTGATTTATGCTGTTTAAAATGTTGTGTGCCTGGAGGTTTGGAATAGGCTGTTTTAAGCCTCTGTTTTCTCAATACGTCCTAAACCACCAAGGTTTTGTTTGTATCAGCAACTTGGGATTCATACAAATTAATGGGAATGAAAGTGTAAATATGGTCCTCGGGGCTCCATAGTACTCATCAACATGGCCCACAAAGGCGAAAGGTTTGGACTCCCCTGTGTTGAGGAGTTTGTTCCAAACCCACTGTGCTGATCTGTAAAAGGTCTAACTGTTCCAGCAGCAATAACATTCCATTCAAAATGCCCCACTAAACACTTCCAAGTGCATTCAATTTGAACATTTTTGATTTGGACTTCTGTTGGCAAGTTTCTTCAAAGCAAATGTCTGGGATTAATGTGGATATGCAGCCAGAGATAAATAGAAAGATTCACAATCTAACGAGTTTTCTGAATCAATTATTTGTTGGAATGTTCTTCACAGGAAGAGATTCCTACCTCGCGAAACCTTGTGATCCGCACAACTATTCTTAACTACTGCTGATGGCCAGATGGAATGATTAATTACTTACATCTGAATAAAACACTAACTGTGAGGGCAATACAAATGATGATGCATCAAAGAAAAGTAATTTCACTAACTGTTCCAAAGTACAGCTTACTCCTTAATTGCAAGTCATTTAATTCAAATTTTCTAAAATTATTTTCTCCTGAATTGGCATAAGATTTGTTTCCCTCTTCTTTTTTGGCCTTTCTCAGGCGACTACAGAGCTGTTGATGGGTGGGAGCTTTGGGAGTCATGATGCTTAATTGCGACATGACTGTCGGGGACAGACCCGATGGGCCAGGTGATCTTTTTATGTCATTTTTGTACCTCTGTATGTATGGTTATAAATTATCTGATCAGTCAAACTTTTTCACAAAATTCCCAATTTGCTGCGTTATTTGCATTATTTAATTCAGGATGTGGACGTCTCTGACAAGGCTGGCATTTATTGCCCATCCCTAGTTGCCCAGGAAAGTGGTAGTGAGCCATCTTCTTAAACCACTAGCAATTTTATACAACTGAATGGCTCGCTGGGCCACTTCACAGGGCAGCTAAGAGCCATCTCCATTGGTGTGGGACTGGTGTCACATATAGGTCAGATCGGGAAAGGACAGCAAATTTCCTTCCCTAAAGGATATTAGTGAACCAGTTGTGTTGGTACGATAATCCAACAGGTCACGTTTACTGACCACCTTTTTATTTCTAGATTTTAAAAAACTGAATTCAAATTCTCAAACTGCCATTGCAGGATTTGAATTTATGGGGCTGGGTTTTGGGCTTTATGGATTTTGGGGCATTAATTGCGGCGGGGCATTAAAATTAGCGGCTGAAAATAGTTTGCGCCTCTGACTGCAAGTTTCGGTGAAAATGTAAGTTTGGAGGTACATTGGCGTTAAGTCAGGCGTTGCACAATGGATTTTGTGTGCCCAAGCCGGAACTTGCAGTGGTAAAGAAGTTACCTGCAATGTAACGTTGTATATTGTATGGTTTTATTTTGGTAGGGGGTGCTTTTGTGACTTTATTGCAGTAAAAGTTATGACTCATAATTTGTCATTGATGTCTTGTGCATCATTCCAACGTTCACCAGAGATGTGCCTTTATGTGCACATAGTGTGTCCAGTATTAGCTCCATCCCTCTAATCCTCCATTTAGTAGATCCGGTCCATTATGAGCTGACGATGTGCGAGTGTTGGTCCAGCAGCATCTCCACGCTGCCTCCCCCGTTGATGGGTGGCTATCCAATGGGGGCCTCACCAGGCTCCTCTTCATCGTCTTCCTCCTCCTGAGGTGGGCCTGCAATCCCCATTGACAATGCCTGGCCCCTCATGATGGTCAAGCTGTGCAACATGCAGCACATCACAATTAATTCAGATACTTGTTGAGGGGAGTATTGAAGGCTGCCTCCATTGGTCTGCCTGTAGGAGATGGCATATCTCTGTCGGCACTTACTTTCGGAAGCGCAGCCTTCTCACACACTGCTCCTCAGAGAGCTAGAGATTTGAGCGTTGGTGTCTGTAAACCCATGGGGGTAAGCCCTCCTACCCGGATGTCTTCGGCTTCTCATCATCCGTGAGCTGACATGTCCTTCCTCCAGCTTGACACCGGCTGGCAATAGCATGGAACATGATATGCTGGCAAACTAGTAATGCCCCCATTACATTCTCTCACTGAAGTTGTAAGGGCACCGTAATGGCAGATAAAAGTGAAGTTTGGAAGTTGGAGCTTCACACAGCATTTTGTGCACAACTGTTATAGTTAATATGACCTGTGATGTAGGATCCTCATCCCTCCATTTGAAAATGCTTCCAGTACCGCCTGCCGCACCCTGGGACCACCTGTTTTTTTTCAGATGTTTCCTAGGGGTGGGCATTAAATGAGGCGTTAAGGCTGAATGTTCCATCTGGGGCACTAGTGCAGCATTGCACGACTATTGACGTCATCATCACCCTAAAAACGGAGGGTGGGATGGTAAGTTTTTGCACCGACGCAAACCAATAGCCGAATCTTCCGGCCGGGTGGTAAATCCTGGACGCCCGGCATAATTCCCAAAAGCAGCATTTAATGCTTCGCTGGGGCGCTAACTGAGGTGCAAATGAGCCGAAAATGCAGCCCATGGTCTGTGGATTATTAGTCCAGGCCTCTGGATTACCAGACCAGCATAGGATAAATCAATTTTGTAGTGCAATTATCAGCAGCAGACTGTCCTCTTTCTTGGGTGAAAACAATCGACACAAATAGAAAGCAACTGGAGTCATGAGTGCAAATTATTTTTGCAAGATCCGTTCGCAACACATCTCTGCACCACAGTGACACTTGTTGCTTTTCATTTCTCAGTAGAACATCTGCTTCTATAACGCTGATGTCTGTCATCTGAATGACAGGGCCATCATGGAATGCTGCTAGGAACTAGAAAGTATACTGTCATTAGAGACAAGCTCCTCACTAAGAACCGATGCATGGATATAATGGAGTCTGACTTTGATGTTGGTTTAACTGACCAATGACTGGATTTAAACGCTGGCACTCTTGTTGGTTCCCTAGCACTATTTGCAGATGACACATGAAATTTCTCACATTCCATCACACTGTACCTGATCCACGTTCACTGCTCACAGCCAGGGCGTGTTTATAACAAAAATGTCTCTCTGTGAACAGAAAATCCTGGAAACACTCAGCAGATCAGGCAGCATCTGTGGAGACAGAAACAGAGGCTGAGATTTTCTGGGGAGACAGTGGGCACGATTGGTGATGGGTTAGGTGAGAAAGTGTTTTTTTTCTCCAGCAGGTCAGGACCGCCACCACGCGCCTTTCCTTGATGTTGGGTCTGTGGGTGCTGAACAGACCCAACATGCAGCGGTGGGTCACTATGACCTTGTTTAGAGATCATTAAGAATACATTTTGCTCATCTTTTGATTTTACGTGCTCGCCCACGAGGTCCTCGCTGCTCGTTAAACCATATCAGTTAAGCTGAGGTGGGAAGTCAGTGGCCATTGAATCAGCTGTTGAGTTGACAGCTTCAAATGTAAAGTAAAAGCTCCCACCTTACAGAGATATCTTCCCTCAGCCACAAGCTCTTCCTCACTGCATTTCCGCAACAGATTCACCATGCTGCAAGTCTTTACACAAGTCTCCATCCAGTCTGACCTCATTACCTCTCTCACCATTGACAGATCGCTTCTGTCATCTCTACTTCACCTGCCATCTATTCCATCAGCATGGGTGCCCTTTATACTCTCTCACCTTGGTCCTCAGAATCCCACCACAATCATCCCCAACACCAGCAGCAGCAGGCACACCAGCAGCAGCAACAACAACACCACCATCAACCTTCTCCATAATCAAGTGATGCTGCACAGGACAGAGGGCATCAACACCCGACCACATTGCTGCCTGGGAGTCAGGGAAGGCCTCGCAATGGCCAGATTTACTTTACTTGATGCTGTACACTCTGGCTGCCACATGATGCACCAGGTTGGCACCACCTCACACCAACACCATAAAGGATCCCTATGATGTCCACACCGTCCCTTTCACACTCATCACCATTGCGGGGGGTTACTGTTATGTCTCACCATTTACTGCAACTCACTGAGCCACTTCCAAAGGTGCATACAAATCTGTCCAAAAACGCAAAGTGTTGAAAATAAAGGTTTCAATGTTTGACACCACATTAACAGAAACTTTACAAGAACATTGGATAAAAGACCTAAGCGCCTACTCTTTTGTGCTGTTAGTTAGTATGATTGCACGAGGATAAAGGTGAGTGTGAGGGATGGCTAGTGACATGGGAATGTGATAATGTAGATAGAAACATAGAATCATGGCTGATCATTCAACCTCAGTACCCCTTTCCTGCTTTCTCTCCATAGAAAGGGATGGGTGGAGGCGTAAGGTAAGTTGGTGTGAGTAAGGATGAGCAGGAGTAGGGTAGGGAAGGCAGAGTGATGGGGGTGTGATGAGAGGCACAGCAGGATGAGGTTGAGTGTGGCTTTATACTAACGTTTCGTGATCAACTGAGATCATTGAGACATTTGCGGCACTGCATCCAGGTCCTCCTGAAGATATCCCTGCTGGTGCCCTCCTGTGCAATTTGCAACCAGGCTGTGTTGATCTCCTGTGGAGGTCTCTACCACCCATGGGAAAGGAAGAGGACCTCCTTGCGTGCTCTGTGGAGGGAGTCATGGGAGAGCCTGGGTGCAGCCGTGCACCTTTGTGCAGTGTTTGTCAGTGTTTGCAGCACCTCAATGCTGTAGAACACTGACAGCACAAATGTCAAAATAAATTTGTACATGGTCCCTTTAAGGAAACCGGCTGATGATGCATGATCAAATGAAGTCACCAGACTCGCTTCCTGTAATTGGCAGGCAAATGTGCTGGGCGGGCTGAACAAGCCCAATGAAGGGAAATTCATCTCAGAGGCCGGGATGGTGTCAGCAGCCGGGTCGGGACCCGCCACCGACATTGCCCGCCACGGACCCGCCGAGGTTCGTAAAATCGCGGCCAGAGTTAACATTTCAGGTTGATGACCTTTCACTAGAACAAGGTCAGCAACTTTAAACCTTAACTCTGTTTCTCTCTCTGCAGATGCTGCCTGACCTGCAGAGTGTTTCCAGCATTTTCTGTTTTTATTTCAGATTTCTAGCATCCGTAGAATTTTGCTATTGTCTCTCGTTAAACTTGTGGGCCTGTATTCTGCGGTGGATAATGAGAGTCAACTGTCAGCATTCGCCGTCATTACCCTTCTGAAATTGACCGTAACTGCAGGATTTAGTGCATGCACAGCTAAACGTAGAAATCCTGAAGTTGTGGTCAGTCATTCACTGATCCGACACTGGCTGTGCTGTGGATCCCGCCCCCTCCATAACTGCCAATCAATGTCATCAGTGAAATCAGTGGAACGAAAGACAACTTGAGCTTTTCCATGCTAATGTTGCTGTTAAATACCCCATTAAATGTTAAGCCTTGTTGGAATAGGTGTAACGGGGGTTTGAACAGCATACTGATTGCTAAACAACCATTCTGGCTCTGAAAAACTAATTTTTATATTTGTGGAAAGTCAAATTTCTTCATTATAATAAAAATTACTAGATTAAAAAAACCTTTTTTTTACGTTTGTTCATTGATTTCAACTTCTACCTTCACCCCATGTGTATGTCCCAACCTTCATTTACAATCTCTGTAACATTTTTTAAAAGTGCAGATTATCATTGCTTTTCATTTCCTGGTTTGCTGTCTGTGAGAATTGTTCAACGTGATTTACGGCTTAGACAACACGGTGACATCATGGCTGCATTGCACTTGGAATCTCCTATTGACAGCACTATAATCAATTTGGAAAGAGGTGACATGATAGGTCCAAGTCAGCATGGATTTGTGAAAGGGAAATCATGCTTGACAAATCTTCTGGAATTTTTTGAGGATGTTTCCAGTAGAGTGGATAAGGGAGAACCAGTTGATGTGGTATATTTGGACTTTCAGAAGGCGTTCGACAAGGTCCCACACAAGAGATTGATGTGCAAAGGTAGAGCACATGGGATTGGGGGTAGTGTACTGACATGGATTGAGAACTGGTTGTCAGACAGGAAGCAAAGAGTAGGAGTAAATGGGTACTTTTCAGAATGGCAGGCAGTGACTAGTGGGATACCGCAAGGTTCTGTGCTGGGGCCCCAGCTGTTTACATTGTACATTAATGATTTAGACGAGGGAATTAAATGCAGTATCTCCAAATTTGCGGATGACACTAAGTTGGGTGGTAGTGTGAGCTGCGAGGAGGATGCTGTGAGGCTGCAGAGCGACTTGGATAGGTTAGGTGAGTGGGCAAATGCATGGCAGATGAAGTATAATGTGGATAAATGTGAGGTTATCCACTTTGGTGGTAAAAACAGAGAGACAGACTATTATCTGAATGGTGACAGATTAGGAAAAGGGGAGGTGCAAAGAGACCTGGGTGTCATGGTCCATCAGTCATTGAAGGTTGGCATGCAGGTGCAGCAGGCAGTTAAGAAAGCAAATGGCATGTTGGCCTTCATAGCAAGGGGATTTGAGTACAGGGGCAGGGAGGTGTTGCTACAGTTGTACAGGGCATTGGTGAGGCCACACCTGGAGTATTGTGTACAGTTTTGGTCTCCTAACCTGAGGAAGGACATTCTTGCTATTGAGGGAGTGCAGCGAAGGTTCACCAGACTGATTCCCGGGATGGCGGGACTGACCTATCAAGAAAGACTGGATCAACTGGGCTTGTATTCACTGGAGTTCAGAAGAATGAGAGGGGACCTCATAGAAACATTTAAAATTCTGACGGGGTTAGACAGGTTAGATGCAGGAAGAATGTTCCCAATGTTGGGGAAGTCCAGAACCAGAGGTCACAGTCTAAGGATAAGGGGTAAGCCATTTAGGACCGAGATGCGGAGGAACTTCTTCACCCAGAGAGTGGTGAACCTGTGGAATTCTCTACCACAGAAAGTTGTTGAGGCCAATTCACTAAATATATTCAAAAAGGAATTAGATGAGGTCCTTACTACTAGGGGAATCAAGGGGTATGGCGAGAAAGCAGGAATGGGGTACTGAAGTTGAATGTTCAGCCATGAACTCATTGAATGGCGGTGCAGGCTAGAAGGGCCGAATGGCCTATTCCTGCACCTATTTTCTATGTTTCTATGTTTCTATGTTTACACATCGAGAAATCAAAATTTTTTGCCAAAGAGGCTGTGGGCAGCTTTTTTTGAGTTTAGCGGGAGTACCTTTGCTTCGCTGCTGACCGCAAATTATGGGACAAGTGTGATGTTTCTTGTTCTCATTTTTGCATCTGTTGCACTTTTCTTGCGATGAAAATATCTGCTGACCACATCGTAATATACAGCATAGAAACATAGAAAATAGGTGCAGGAGTAGGCCATTCGGCACTTCGAGCCTGCACCACCATTCAATAAGATCATGGCTGATCAGTCACCTCAGTAACCCTTTCCTGCTTTCTCTCCATACCCCTTGATCCCTTTAGCTGTAAGGGCCATATGTAACTCTCTCTTGAATATATCTAACAAACTGGCATCAACAACTCTCTGCGGTAGGGAATTCCACAGGTTAAAAACTCTCTGAGTGAAGAAGTTTCTCCTCATCTCGGTCCTAAATGGCTTACCCCTTATCTTTACACCTAAGGCAGAATAGGTCTACCATGGAATCCATATTTTTTTGCTGCAAAATTTTCTTCACTTTGCCCCAGAAATTGTTTTTAACGTGCTGCAGAATTCTAGGACTTTGTTCACACTATACAAAAAATTGAAAGAAGAAATATTGCTGTTACATTTTGGGATCTTTTGATAATTTTTCCACAAAAATGTTTTGAAAAAAGTGTTATTTGAAGTGTTTTTTATGCAAGTTAAAAAGGCACTGATGTGGTAAGTAGCTTATATGCTAATGAGCTAGCTTTGATGTTGTTTCCTCAAAAGACTGTAAATAATAAGCAATTAATTCACTTGTTTTGGCAATTGATAAATGCCTCACATCCATTATGTTGTAAAAAGAAATTTCATTTTCTACCTGTGAAAAGTAAGAGAATTTAAAAAAACCATAAAGACACAGGAAAAAAACTTTTTGAAACAGAAAGCCACACAGGTAGTTCAATTAAATAAAAGTTTCTTAGGGATGTTTCTGAGACAAATGGTTAGAAATTCTGGAGGATAATTAGAAGCCAAGCTCGAAGACCCACTGATGTGGGGGAGCATAGCATGTTTGTTATTTTTGTATTATTATGCAAAACAACATGCAACAACATGCTGTATCAATTTAAATGAAGTGAATCTAATCATAACTATTACTCTGTATGTTTACTTACTTTGAAATAAAGCAGTTTAACAATTCACATTCAGCCTCACCCTACCAACAGTTCACTCAATCCACCTTTGAAGAGTTTAAAGAAATACACATGCAAAAGACACAAATATATGGTTCCAGTCAAAAGGGAGTACCGTTGTTAAACCACTTTTTGGGCCCAAGTTTCGGGCCGCGCTTAGAACGGCGCAGCCCCGACCTGGACGCCCGTTTTTCGCGCCACAAAGTGCGCCTAAAAAACTTACCTATTCTCCAGCTCCCTGCAGGCCCTCTGGCCCTCGGCGCGGCGCAGCACAAGCTGTGGGGGGCGGAGCCAGGTCCTTGCGCTGAAAACAGTGCCGGGACCTCTGCACAGGCACGCTACAGTGGGCACGCATGTGCAGTAGCTCCAGGCGCCCAAAACTGTGTGGGAGGGGCCCGAAGCACGCAGCTCCTAGCCCTGGCCGAATGGCCTCACTGGGGCTGCGTCGATAAGGCTGCCTCCCACGCCCGGCCCC
This sequence comes from Pristiophorus japonicus, assembly GCF_044704955.1. Classification (NCBI taxonomy): domain Eukaryota; kingdom Metazoa; phylum Chordata; class Chondrichthyes; family Pristiophoridae; genus Pristiophorus; species Pristiophorus japonicus. The sequence continues at coordinate 50,930,636 of NC_091981.1, read as the reverse complement.
TGCTTCCTCCGGACCGGGACCCGACCCGACTTGACTCCCGCTTCCCCCCCCCAGCAGACAGCCCCCCCGACCCGACCTCCGCTACCCCCGCTCCCGATGTCCCCCCTCCAACCTCCGCTCCCGACCCCCCGCTCCCGATCTCCGCTCCTGACGGCCCCCGCGACCTCCGTTCCCGACCTCCGCTCCCGACCTCCCCCGACCGACCTCCGCTCCCGACCTTCCCCCCACCTCCGACCGACCTCCGCTCCCGACCTACCCCCCAACCCGACCGACCTCCGCTCCCGACCTCTCCCCCCCCCCGACCGACCGAACGAACGACCGCCCCACCACCCGTCCCCCGACCGACCGACCGACCCGCGCTCCCCGGACCCGACGCCACCTACCTGTCAGTCTAAGCTCGCAGTCTTGGGCTCGGCCGTGCCCGGCCCGTTCAGCCTTCCTCTCCTTTCTTTCTTTCTCTCTCCCTTCTTTCTCTCTCTTTCCCTCATCTCTCCCCTCCCCTCCCTTCTATCCCCCCTCCCCTCCCCTTACCCCCTCCTCTTACCCCCTCCTCTCCCCTCCCTCCCCTCCCACCTCTCCCTCCTCTCCCCCCCTCCCCTCTCCCCACCTCGCCTCCCTCCCTTCTCTCCCCCACTTCTCACACCCCCACCTCCCCCCTCCCCCTCTCTCCCCCCTCTCCACACCCTTCCACTCACCCCCTCCACCCCCTCACCAACCCCCCCCTCCACCCCCTCACACCCCACTCCTCTCCATCCCCCTCCCCTCCCCTCCACCCCTCACTGTCAGAAACACAGACACTGACAGAGACACACGGGGAGGGGGGTGGGGGGTGTCCCAGCACGCTGTTGGAGGACTCCTGGTGCTGCAGTCAGTAAGTAGAAAATGTTTTATTTGTTGATTTTTTTAAAAATGTTTTATTTTTTATAAATTTTTTTTGATTGATTTATTGGTTGATTTATTGATGTATTTAGCATTTATTATTAATGATGGCTCTTTTTGTAAAACTGAAGTGTTTAATGTTTGTAAAATTCCCTTTAAACCCCCCCCCCCCCCCCGCACCCCCCATTCCCTACGCCTGATTTGTAACCTACGCCTGATTTTCTAAGTGTAGACAAGGTTTTTCTGAGTGTACAAAAATCTACACTTACTCCATTCTAAGTTAGTTTGAAGTAAGTTTTCACTGCCTAAACTTTCAAAACGAGCGTAAGTGGCCGGACATGTCCCCTTTAAAAAAAAAAATCTGTTCCAAACTGAAACTGTTCTAACTGACTAGAACTGGAGCAAACTAAATGCCGAGAATTGCAATTTCTAAGATACTCCATTCTAAACCAGTTGCTCCAAAAAAACAGGAGCAACTCAGGCCGAAAGTTGGCCCCATTGTGTCAAGTGCATATATGGCAATGTGAATCAACTCCAATAAAGGAAAGAAGCTCAGCACATATGGGAATGATTAATACTGCACCAATTGAGTTAGTCTGACAGAGCAGAGATGGAACCAGCATGAGGCCAAAGAGAGTGGCAAAGATGGAGTATAATGTTGGAAATGTGAGGTCATGCACTTTGGAAGAAAAAAATCAAAGAGTAAGTTATTATATAAATAGAGCAAAATTGTAAAGTGCTGTCGTACAGCAGGACCTGGGGGTACTTGTGCATGAAACAGAAAAGGTTAGTATGCAGATACAGCAAGTGATCAGGAAGGCCAATGGAATCTTGACCTTTATTGCAAAGGGAAGGGAGTATAAAAGCAGGGAAGTCTTGCTACAGTTATACACGGTATTGGTGAGGCCACACCTGGAATACTGCATGCAGTTTTGGTTTTCATATTTACGAAAGGATATACTTGCTTTGGAGGCAGTTCAGAGAACGTTCACGAGGTTGATTCCGGAGATGAGGGGGTTGATTATGAGGACAGGTTGAGGTGGTTGGGCCTCTACTCATTGGAATTCAGAAGAACGTATAAGATTATGAGGAGGCTTGACAAGGTGGATGCAGAGAGGATGTTTCCACTGATAGGGGATATTGTGTTCCTAACACAGATGAGGCTGCACACAGGGAGGTTAAAGTAACAGTGACCTCAGTCTTTAATAAGACACTCCAGAGTGAGGAACAGGCCTGAGCGGCTGGCTTATATACAGAGCTCCCAAGGGATGCTGGGATCCCTTGGGACTTCAGGGGATGAGCTCCCTGGCGGCGGAACATGGGAGTGCATGCTTTACAGATACACAACATCACTCCCCTCCCAAAGTCAAAGTGAAAACTATTTACAAGGTGAGGCGATTGGGAGCCTTTCTTTCCCTGGTGGACCGCCTCGGTACAAATGTCTGTTCTGTTGTGTTGGCTGTGCCCTCACTGGGCTGGCGTGTTGTTGGCCCTGTAGGGCTGCTGGGTGAGCCTGGCCTTGCTGGGCTGTTGGGCGTGATGGGTTCGATTTCCTGGTCCGGCGTGGTGTCGTTGATCCTTTGCGTGTGTGTTGTGGGCTCGAAAAAGGTGGTGTCTGCTGTGGGTTGTTCAGGGCAGTCTGTGAACCGCAGCCTCATTTGGTCCAGGTGCTTTCTGCAAATTTGTCCATTGTCTAGTTTGACCAAAAACATCCTATTCCCTTCTTTAGCTATCACTGTGGCTGCGATCCACTTGGGACCATGTCCATAGTTTAGCGCATACACAGGGTCATTCACATCAATTTCCCGTGACACAGTGGCGCGACCATCGTTTACATTTTGTTGCTGCCGCCTGCTCTCTACCTGATCATGCAGGTTGAGGTGAACCAGCGAGAGTCTGGTTTTAAGTGTCCTTTTCATGAGTAGCTCAGCCGGGGGCACCCCTGTGAGTGAGTGGGGTCTCGTGCAGTAGCTGAGCAGTACTCAGGCAGGTTTGGAGTGAGCCTTCTGTGACTCATTTAAGGCTCTGTTTGATGGTTTGTACTGCCCGCTCTGTCTGACCATTGGAGGCTGGTTCAAACGGGGCCGAGGTGACATGTTTGATCCCATTGCGGGTCATGAATTCTTTAAATTCGGCACTGGTGAAACATGGCCCGTTGTCACTGAGCAGTATGTCGGGCAGGCCGTGGGTGGCAAACATGGCCCTCAGGCTTTCAATGGTGGCAGTAACGGTGCTTCCCGACATTATTTCACATTCAATCCATTTTGAAAAAGCATCCACCACCAACAGGAATATTTTACCAAGAAACGGACCCGCATAGTCGACATGGATCCTCGACCATGGTCTGGAGGGCCAGGACCACAGACTTCGTGGTGCCTCTCTGGGTGCGTTGCTCAACTGAGCACATACGCTGCATTGCCGTACACAGGACACTAAGTCAGAGTCGATACCGGGCCACCACACGTGGCATCTGGCTATCGCTTTCATCATTACTATACCCAGGCGTGTGTTGTGGAGATCCGAGATGAACGTCTCCCTGCCCTTTTTTGGTAGCACTACGCGGTTACCCCACAACAAGCAGTCTGCCTGAATGGACAGCTCGTCCTTTCGCCGCTGGAACGGTTTGATTGGCTGTTGCATTTCAACGGGGATGCTGGTCCAGCTCCCATGCAGTACACAGTTTTTTACTAGGGACAGCAGAGGATCTTGGCTGGTCCAAGTCCTAATCTAGCGGGCCGTGACAGGTGATTTATCATTTTCAAATGCTTCCATGACCATCAACTAATCTGCGGGCTGCGCCACCATCAACAAGTTTGCAGGCTGCGCCATTTCCACCCCTGTGGTGGGCAATGGTAGCCGACTGAGAGCATCTGCACAGTTCTCGGTGCCTGGCCTGTGGCGGATGGTATGATTATATGCTGATAGCGTGAGTGCCCACCTTTGTATGCGGGCTGAGGCATTAGTATTTATCCCCTTGTTTTCAGCGAACAGGGATACGAGGGGCTTGTGATCGGTTTCCAGCTCAAATTTGAGGCCAAACAGGTACTGATACATTTTCTTTACCCCGAACACACACGCTAATGCATTTTTCTCAATCATGCTCTCGGCCTTAGACAAGCTCCTGGAAGCATAGGCGACAGGTTGCAACTTCCCCGCAATGTTAGCTTGTTGTAATACATACCCGACTCCATACGACGGCGCATCACATGCTAGCACAAGTTTTTTACACGGGTTATACAATACAAATAGCTTGTTGGAGCATAAAATGTTTCTGGCTTTCTCAAAAGCAATTACTTGTTTTTTCCCCATACCCAGTTCTCACCTTTATGCAATAACACATGTAGGGGCTCTAAAAGGATGCTTAACCCCGGTAGGAAGTTACCAAAATAGTTGAGGAGTGCCAGGAACGACTGCAGCTCCATGACGTTCTGTGGCCTGGGCGCGTTCCTGATAGCCTCTGTCTTGGTGTCTGTGTGCCGAATGCCGCCCGCTGCGATCTTTCTCCCCAAAAACTCCACTTCTGTTGCCATGAAGACGCATTTCGACCTCTTCAGCCGCAGCCCTATGCGATCCAGTCGCTGGAGGACCTCCTCCAGGTTTTGTAGGTGCTCAGCGGTGTCCCGACCCGTGACCAATATGTCGTCCTGAAAGACTACCGTCTGTGGTACCGACTTGAGTAGGCTCTCCATGTTTCTCTTGAAGATCGCTGCAGCCGACTGAATTCCAAACGGGCATCTGTTGTAGATCCCTTGCGCGTGTTGATGCAGGTGAGGCCCTTTGAAGACTCCTCCAGCTCCTGCGTCATGTAGGCTGAAGTCAGGTCGAGCTTGGTGAATGTCTTATCTCCTGCCAGCGTCGCAAATAGGTCATCTGCCTTAGGTAGCGGGTATTGGTCCTGTAGCGAGAAATGATTAATAGTTACTTTATAATCGCTGCGATTCCTGACCGTGCCATCACTTTTGAGTACTGGGGAGATGATGCCCTCACCTTGCAACCTGTCCAGCTCGATTTCCACTCTCTTCCTCATCATGTGAGGTACGACTCGCGCCTTGTGGTGAATGGGTCGTGCCTCTGGGACAAAGTGGATCCACACTTTCGCCCCGGAAAAGTTTCCAATGCCTGGCTCAAAAAGGGAAGGAAATTTGTTAAGAACCCCGTGTACTTCAGCATCTGCCTCCTCTCTCTGAGGCTCGAAATTGCTTTGATCCACCATGGACCGATCTTCCTCATCGACATGTGATAGCGCTCGGATGTCATCCAGTTCCAGCGGATTTTGCCCAGCCAGCTCCTTCCAAGCAGTGTGGAGCCATCGTCCGGGACAATCCAGAGTGGCAGTTCGTGCACCGTGCCCTCGTAGGTGATCTTGACCATGGCGCTGCCCAGGACAATGATAAACTCTTTGGTGTACATTCTTAGTTTCGTGTGGATGGGGCTCAGGGCTGGTTTGAATGCCTTGTTGCACCACAGTCTCTCAAACATCTTTGTACTCATGATGGATTGGCTAGCGCCAGTGTCCAGTTCCATGGCTATGGGTAAGCCATTCAATTTTATGTTTAGCATTATACATGGAAATTTCGTCGAAAATGTGTGCACCCCGTGTACTTCAGCATCTGCCTCCTCTCTCCGAGGCTCGAAATTGCTTTGATCATCCATGGACCGATCTTCCCCTGCCATGTCGTGGTTAGCAGGTTTTGCAGAGCTTGCAATTCATTTGCAAGCTCGTTGGAGGTGCCCCATTGTTCCACAGCTCTTGCAAACATACCCTTTGAAGCGGCATGAATAGGCTGAATGGAAGCCTCCACAACTCCAACAAGGTGTGAATTGCCTTGCATTCATCCTTTGTTGGGGACTCTGAGTCATCTGGGTCACCTGAGGCCTGCTGGCCCTTGCAGACTCGTGGGTTCTGCCCTGTACATTTCTGCTCGCAAACATAGTTCCAGTTAATTTATGAACATTGCTCGCACTTGAGTGCTGAGAGATTTGTTTGGTGTTATCACTGGTGGACATAAACGCCTGTGCTATCGCAATGGCCTTACTGAGGGTCGGTGTCTCTACAGTCAAAAGTTTTCGTAAGATGGTCTCTTGGCCAATGCCCAGTACAAAAAAGTCTCTGAGCATCTGCTCCAGGTAGCCATCAAACTCACATTGTCCTGCAAGTCGCCTTAGCTCGGCGACGTAGCTCGCCACTTCCTGACCTTCAGATCGCTGGCACGTGTAGAACCGATACCTCGCCATCAGCACGCTCTCCCTCGGGTTAAGATGCTCCCGAACCAGTGTACACAGCTCCTCATACAACTTATCTGTGGGTTTCACGGGAGCCAGAAAATTCTTCATGAGATTGTAGGTTGGTGCCCCGCAGACCGTGAGGAGGACCACTCTCCTTTTTGCAGCGCTTCCTTCTCCGTCCAGCTCGTTGGCTACAAAGTACTGGTCTAGCTATTCGACATAGGCTTCCCAGTCCTCACCCTCCGAGAACTTCTCCAGGATGCCCACAGTTTGCTGCATCTTTGCGTTAGATTCGTATTCTCGTCGTCAGTTATTGTGTTCCTAACACAGATGAGGCTGCACACAGGGAGGTTAAAGTAACAGTGACCTCAGTCTTTAATAAGACACTCCAGAGTGAGGAACAGGCTTCAGGGGCCGGCTTATATACAGTGTTCCCAAGGGATGCTGGGATCCCTTGGGACTTCAGGGGATGAGCTCCCTGGTGGCGGAACATGGGAGTGCATGCTTTACAGATACACAACAGGGGAGACTAGAACTAGGGGTCATAATCTTAGAATAAGGGGCCGCCCGTTTAAAACTGAGATGAGGAGGAATTTCTTCTCTCAGGGGGTTGTAAATCTGTGGAATTCGCTGCCTCAGAGAGCTGTGGAAGCCAGGACATTGAATAAATTTAAGACAGAGATCGACAGTTTCTTAACCGATAAGGGATTAAGGGGTTATGGGGAGCGGGCAGTGAAGTGGACCTGAGTGCATGATCGGATCAGCCATGATCGTATTAAATGGCGGAGCGCACTCGAGGGGCCGTATGGCCTGCTCCTGCTCCTATTTCTTCTGTTTTTATGTTCTAAAAAACCTTTCAGTTAGAAGTGCTGAGATTGGAGGCTAAGAAAGAACATTGGAAGCAGATTGAAGATCAACAGAAACAAGAAGAAGAGGAAACACGGGAAAAAGAAAAAACTGAATGACTCAAATTCAAAGCTAACGAAAGGGAGAAAAGCATAGCTGTGATCTTGAATTGGTAGAGAATCATTCATCAGCAGCAGCTCCAGTAAGCGAGGTTGGGCAAGATTTCCCCACTGGCAAGCATGTTCACAAGATCCGACGTATGTGTTGGTATCAGCAAAGCTGGACAGTGATCTAACCTATCAATTAAGTGAGGCACTGATGGAGTGTTACATTGTCAAAGGTGGTGTCTTTCAGATGACACGTTAAACCAAAGCCCTGTCTGCCCTCTCATGTGGATGCAAACGATTGCATTGAACTACTCAAAGAGAGCTGGGAGTTCTCCTGGTGCCCTAGCCAACATTTATCACTCAACCAACATCACTAAAGAGAGATTATCTGGTCATTTATCTCATTGCAGTTTATGGGATTTTGCTGTACATAAAACTAACTGCTACATTTACTTAAATAACAACAGTGACTACATTTTCAAATAATGTATTGGCTATAAAGCACAGTGGGATGTCTTGAGGATGTGAAAGATGCTCTAAAAATGCTAATTTATTTGTATTGATATGAACTGAGTGAATTTTTGATTTAATAATTTGATCAGGGTACTTATGCTGTACCTATTTGAATGTGGGATTTTGACACTCAACTAGTTCTGAAGTGTTAGATCCATGAGAACTGCAAGGATGGAGAATGATATGCTACTGGTTTTGAACTGAATCCAGGCAGACTGGATGAAAGTTTCCTCTGTCTGCTAGCTGCTGTCTCAATCCAGATCCTGGTGGACACAGCCCACAGCACAAAATTGCACATCATTTGACAACCTCTCAGAGAGGCCGTAAGAATGGCACATGTGGGAAATGGAAATGTCACCCTGCAGTTTGTAAAAATGTGCTCTTCTGAGATTGTGGTTAAGGCATGTTGTTTGAGCTGGAGAGTGGGAACTTTACTTTATATCTAACTAATGCTGCACCAGATCCGGGAGTGCTCGAGGCTGACACTGGATACATAAGTGTTCCACTCCCCACTACCATGACATCCATTACATGAATAAAAACGTTTCTGTTGACCCAGTTTGGAAGTGCTTTTGAATTCATTTCTGACTTTTTCTCTTTTTAGATTTGGGATCTTTCATCTTGTGAAGCAAATGCATTGGTTCTGCATACTTGGAACCAAAGATTGGCAACAAGGTAAGATGACATACTGTGATCTTTATCTCCTGCTGGGGACTGATAATCTCAATGGTGCGATGCTCAGGATCTGTCTGGTTTGGTTGGGGCTTGCAGCCAGTTGTCTCCAGACTGATGGATTGAAATTTGTGTGAAAAAGCATTTCAGAAGGAAAATATTTCTCCTGATTGTTTGACTCGAGGTTTATCTATAAAGATCATGGACCGTCATTATTGTTAAACCGTAAATAATGTTGTGTTACAATATTCAACTGAACCATCGGGAGCTGCTGAGTTTCAGTGGAGCTTGTCAGTGACCTCGAATGATTGAAACTGAACACTATGAGCCTGAAATTGGTCAACGTGCCGCCCCCTACCACCCGCGTACCGCCCAAAAATGCGATTTTGATCAAACAACACCGACATACCGCCGACATACCGCTTGGAGGAATATTCATCACTGACATACTGCCGAGTGGTATGCACACCGTCCACTGTGCAGGACTGCCGCATACCACCCAAAACGTCCGATTTTCATCGCATACTGCCGACATACCACCGGAGCTGCATACCATCCTGGAAAAGGTGGCTTTATGCGATGTTAAGGGGCGGGAATGGTCGGAGTGCACGGATCCGCCATTTTGGAAATTGGGAACTGTCAGCTAAAGAAGCACCGCTGTATTTCTGAGGTGAACACTGATTTTACAGTGCAATTTAGGGTGGAAAAGGTATTTTTAATGTTACTGAGTAACTTATCAAGATAGAAGGCATTTTAGTTATATTTCTTTCATCGAAAAATATTGTGGAGATTTAAAAAGAATGAGGCCTGTACTATCTCAGCCTGTATTGCTGACAATCTGTCGAAAGGAGGAACCAGATGTGAGAAGGTTTATTGAGCAGAGTTATAAGGGTAATGGAGGAGGTCGCAGATTGATGAGGAGGAGGAGGCCTTACCCTGATGACTGTTACCCCAAAAGTTTGACACTTTTGCAAGAGCGCTTAAATTAAATTCAAACGTTTATGTAAAAATCTCAAAATTATATAACAATTTTAAAACTTTGTAAAACTTATAACAATAAAACAACTCCAACAACTTTAACAACTTTAATAACAACTTTAACAAAACTTTAACAACCTTAATAACAACTTTAACAAAACTATTCAACTTTAATAAACTTTTACAAATCAAACTTAAATTATTCAATGCACAAGTACAACAAAAAGACCCATTACTGACCTCGGCCACGACCTCGCCCCCCCAGCCTCGGCCGCATGTTATACCATCCTTGGGACTATTCCCCCCTTTCTTACACCCACCCTTCCCTTTCCCAGTGCCCCTGAGCCTGGATCTCCCCGTGCTGCTACCAAGCCGGCGTGCAGCACCGCACCAAGAGTGCTGTTGTTGTCATTGGGGGTCAGTCATTGCAGGCGCAATAAATGGGGCCTCAGGAAAAGTTCGCAATGTGGAAGGCGTGACTTCAGGGCTGGAAAATGATGTCAGCTCTCCACCCTCAGGTGCTGACTACTATGGCACGGAGGGGTTCAGATCATGTCCCGATCCTGTTAATTGCCGCATGGCTTCGAAGGCATCGGCGGTTCGCTCTATCGCGGTGATCATACGCGACATATCCTCCGACTGCTGCTCTGATAGAGCCGCAATGTTTGCGGCTATCATAGTCATGGCCTTGAGCAGCTCTCGACCTATGTTGATGCTGGCCTGCGACAGACACCCTGGTACACATCTACAGCAACCGACCTTTCCTGCACCAATTTCCGTCGCTGCGGCAAAGGTGCTGCAACACTGGGGGTGACTTGCTGTGCACCACTTGGTCCCGCAGAATCAGAGGAGCCATGGGGGAATCCCCTGAATACAGACTGGGTGGTGGAGGATGTTCCAGCTATCCCACCTCCACCTCCACTGACTCCAGGATCAGCGGCTCTTCCTCTTCCTGTTCCTCATCTCTGCCAGTGGTGAGGTCGGGAGAGGACTGGGTGATGCCAGAGGTGGAGGTAGTGGGTCTCTCTGTGTCGGTGTGGTCTGACTCGTCGGAGTCTGGAAGTACAAAACAACATTTGAAAAAGTTTGCCACCAGGGGAGGGGTCAGGGTTACATGAGTACATAGTACAGTGACTTATCGCAGCCTTACTTAAATGTCCATCACTGCCGCAGTATTGCATTAAATATCGCAGACAGATAATACATATATGCATTGCGTTACATGCCCCCAACATTGCAGTACATCACATGAGGCCAACATTACAGTACAATAAACTTACATTACATTACACCAGGCCAACATTACAGTTACAATTACCTTACATGACATGAGAAGACTGCAACATAGACTGCATTTTGATCAACTTACCATCTTGTGTGAGTGGGTCAGCTCCAATGCCGGTGGTGGCACGGTTGCTATCTCCAACTAGGGACAGGGCACGGATCTTGATGTCAGTCAGAGGCTCCTGGGTTGTGGGTCCTCCCCCCGTACGCCACTGATTGGCTGCTATTACAGATGACTTCTTCTGCAGAAAGTAAAGAAAATCAAAGTAAAAATCTTCAATCCATTTAACATCGCAGACACACAGGATCTCACACACACACACACACAAATACACACAGTAAAAAACACTGCATTGATCCTCTTGTCATTGCCTGAAAGCACAAATACATCGCCATAACCTTAAGATAAATAACATCATCCGTGTGACATGGAACCTACATTTACATGGTACATGGCACATGGTGGAGGAGGTGCATAAATAAAATCATTACTTACTCTTGCTACCCTCACCAGGTTTTCCAGCTCTTATGGCACCTTCCCCCAGTGCGTACCTTTTGGAGGACACAGCCGCCCCGATCTCGTCCCATATTCTGTTGTACTCCTTTGGGGGGGGGCTTTCCATGACATAGAAACATAGAAACATAGAAAATAGGTGCAGGAGTAGGCCATTCGGCCCTTCGAGCCTACACCGCCATTCAATGAGTTCATGGCTGAACATGCAACTTCAGTACCCCATTCCTGCTTTCTCGCCATACCCCTTGATCCCCCTAGTAGTAAGGACTACATCCAACTCCTTTTTGAATATATTTAGTGAATTGGCCTCAACAACTTTCTGTGGTCGAGAATTCCACAGGTTCACCACTCTCTGGGTGAAGAAGTTTCTCCTCATCTCGGTCCTAAATGGCTTACCCCTTATCCTTAGACTGTGACCCCTGGTTCTGGACTTCCCACCCTTCATTAGCTCGGAATACCTCTCTGTTTATTTGCTCGAGAAGGGCAGCTAACTCCGTCCCGTCCTTTTCGATGTTCCTGCGCTTGGATTTTAAAAAAAATATTTCCTTAATATTTCTGTTGTTATGATTTTTCCTTTGTAAAATATGCCTTTTTATTATCCAAACTGTAGAATTATTAGTTGTTAGGAATATGTTTTAACTCTTCAATGTGTTTTTCAAGTAACTACCCGTCGACTAGCTTGCTGCTCCTTCTCACTCTCTCTCCCTCCTCTTCAAGTCACTGCGCATACGCGGGTGACTCCTGACCTCCGAAATTGTGGGTAAAATGCTTCTGTAAAAAAAATTGAAAAAAAAAGGAATCGCGCATGTGCAGTTCAGTGCCACACCGTCCATCGAAGATAAATTTGATCTGTATCGACTACTAAGTTAAATACTGCCCGCTGCAGACCACTGGCATACCGCCAAAATAACGGCGAAAACATTTGGACCAATTTTGTCCTCTTCGATATCGACGGTATGCCGGTGGTTTGAAACGATGCACCACCGGCATACCGCTGAGAAGTGGGCAGACCTTATGCATCGACCAATTTCCGCCCCTATAGCAGCACAGCCCTCTGTGGGCTCCAATTGTCTCAATAAGTGAATATCCTCCTTTCTAATCTCTGTGCGTTTAAAATGTTTAATAATCTTGCACTGCATTCTATCCATCCGTAGTACTCAAAGTTGTGTCTCAAATATTGTATCTCTGAATGATTGGGACAATGCCTCCAACATTGCTGACTGGTTCGTGCTAGCAACATAGGCCGGAATTTTGTCCACCTCGGCGGGTCCGGTGCGGGCAGAGTCCGTGGGGGGTCATGACCACGCTGCTGGCTCCATCCTGCTCTTGAAAATGAACTTACCTTAATGGGGCCTATTAAGCCCATCCAGCGTATTACCCAACCCAATTAAATGGAGTGGGTCTGGTGATGTCATTCATGATGCGTTTTCAGCCGGGATCTTTAAAGGGACCATGGCCACATTGGATTTGAAGATTAATGTAACATAGTGCTCTCAGTGTACTACAGCATTGGACTGCTGCAAATATTGACAATAACTGCACAGACGGCTGCACCCAGGTTCTCCGATGACTGCCTCCATATGCTTATGGAGGGAGGCAGAGCACACAGGGCTCTTCCCTTCCGATGGGCGGAAAAGACTTCCTCAGGAGATCAAAACAACCTGGTTGCAGATTGCAAAGGAGGTCACAAGCAGGGATGTGTTCAAGAGGATCTGGGTGCAGTGCCGCAAATATTTCAATGATCTCATTAGATCAGAAAATGTTAGTACAAAGCCACACTCAACCTCATCCTGCTGTGCCTCTCATTACATCCCCATCACTCTGCCTTCCCTACCCTACTCCTGCACATCCTCACTCACACCAATTTACCTTGCACCTCCACGCATCCCTCTCTCTATCTACATTATCACATCCCCATCTCACTAGCCATCCCTCACACTCACCCTCATCCTAGTGCAATCATACCAACTAACAACACACAAGGGTAGGCACTAAGGTGTTTTATCCAATGTTTATGTAAAGTTTCTGTTAATGTGGTGTCAGACATAAAAATCTTTATTGTCAACACTTTCCGGTCTTCGGCAGATTTGTGTGCACCTTTGGAAGTGGCTTAGTGAGTTGCAGTGAATGGTGAGACATAACTGTACCCCCCGCAATAGTGATGTGTGTGAAAGGAAAGGTGTGGACATTGTAGTGATGCTTTTTGGTGTTGGTGTGGAGTGGTGCCAACCTGGCGCATCATGTAGCAGCCATATGGGAATACATCATAAAGTTAACTAAATTTGGCAATGATGAGGCCATCCCTGGCCTCCCGGCCAGAAATGTGGTCAGGTGCTGATGCCCTCTGTCCTGTGCAGCATCAGTTGATTGTGGAGCAGCTTGGTGTTCTTGTTGGTGCTGCTGGTGTGCCTGGTGTTGCTGGTGTTGGGGCTCGTCGTGGTCCCAATTTTGAGGACCGTATAAATGGCACCCATGTTGATGGAGTAGATGGCAGGTGAAGTCCAGATGACAGAAGCATTCTGTCAATGGTAAGAGAGTTCTTCCAATGAGGTGAGACTGGATGGAGACTTTGCTGAAAACACTTACAGCCTGCAGAATCTGTGCTGGAAAATGGACTGAGCATCAGCTTCTGCCTGAGGAAAGTGATCATCTGACAGGTGGGAGCTTTTACTGTACATTTGATACTGTCAACTAATCAGCTGGAGCAATGGCCACGGAACTTCCGCCTCAGGTTGACAGACGTGCTTCCCGAGGTGCGTGAATCCCGTGGCCATGCAGGGAAATTTTTAAAGTAAGTGGAAAAAGCTCTTAAGTGTCTGTAAACTACCTGATAATGCTTTCAATTAGATCGTCCACTGCTGCCAGTTGGGTCGGCTCCGCAATGACCGGCGCGCCTGGGGAAAAGGCACGTGGACGCGGTTCCCGACCTGCTGTCAAAAATAACAACTTTCCCACCTGACCCGCCACTGATCACATCCGCTACCACCCCCGAAAATTCAAGTGTAGTGTTAATAGTCATGTGGTCAGCAAGGACCAATCAGATTCCAAAGTTAAAATTGCCATGGCATCTCCCACCAAGATCACCTTAGGTCTCTTCAGCCAGAAACATGTAAGCATGATTAAGCGGCTCATTTATCTGCTCTGTGTGGAGTCTCCCATGACTTCCACCACCCAACCCCCAACTCAGCTGCTTACTCTACCTCCCGCTCACTCTTTTACATCCACCTGAGAGGGCAGATGTTTAACATCTCATCCGAAAGACGGCACCTCATGACAGTGCAGCACTCCTTCCGTACTGCACTGAAATGTCTGCTTGGATTATGTACTCAAGTTGGAGCGCGACTTCAAACCACAACCTTTTGTCTCGGGGGCAAGAGTGCCACGACTAAGTGAAAGGGACACTTGATTGTCAGAAATCTGCATCTGTGTCATATAAGTGACATTAAGTATGTGCAGTGAAGTGCAGCTTCCTTTGCCACATCTAATGGTGCCTTTTTTGTTTGTCTTGGCGGAGCAAAAAGGATCTTCACTTTGGTAGGTTGATCTTTGATCTTTGAACCATGGGAAGTGCAAACTGGGGCCAGATAGAAATGCATTGATTACTTCCTCAGACTTAAGTAATTTGACAACTCCAGATGTGATCATAAACACTTACATCTGGAACACTGAGGATATTGAATCCTTGGTCATTTTAAATCTCCAGATGTTAAAACATCATAAATGGTTACATATGCCACTTCGAGGATATTGGATGTCAGTTTTGATTTGTATTATGTGACTGAGGAAGATGTTGTAACCATGACTTTCAAGTCATGTTAGCCGTCTTCACCAATTGTACTGGGAACTGTAACTGGCAGTATTAAATGTTCCAATGAAAAGTGCTGCTGTAGTCCTGGACACCATGAAGATTGAAAATAGTGGAAGTGAAAATGAGGTAAATGCAGTAATTAGAGGTTTGGGGAACATAAGGGTTAGTTTTTAAAAAGCCTGCAGGTTGCAGAACAAAGGGAAACTGAGGAAGGTAAGAATTTCCATAATTTTAAGGGGGCTGAATTTGCGGCTCCTATGGGCACGTACGAGGTGTGCACATGCCCGTAGGGGCCCCGAATTTCCGGGTTTACGCTTGCACTATGCATGCGCCTAAACCCGGAACTTGCGATCTGTCAAGAATCCTCTTGACAGATCGTATAAATCCGAAAGAAAAAGGCCTCTGCACTTAGAGAGTTGAGCTATTTGTCCAACTTCTGCCCAGCGAACGCCCTTGAAATTCTTACGCTGGTAAGAGTACCAATGTAAGGGTTTTAAAAAGTAGAAAAGTAAAATTTTATCACTCATTTATATATTAAAAACCCTGTCCATTAAGGTAAGTTTATTTTTAGCCCTGTTAAAACATATAAAAAAATGTTCAAAAATTGTTTTTTGTATAAACATAAGAACATAAGAAATAGGAGCAGGAGTAGGCCACCTGGCCCCTCAAGCCTGCTCCACCATTTAATAAGATCATGGCTGATCTGATCATGGACTCAGCTCCACTTCCCTACCCGCTCCCCATAACCCTTTAATCTCTTATTGCTCAAATATCTGCCTATCTCTGCCTTAAATATATTCAATGTCCCGGCTTCCACAGCTCTCTGGGGCAGAAAATTCCATAGATTTACAACCCTCTGAGAGAAGAAATTCCTCCTCACCTCAGTTTTCAATGGACGGCCCTTATTCTGAGACTATGGGCTAGAACCTCCACTTTTGTGCTTATCGCCCAAAAATGGGCGTTATTTCCAGCGTGGGCATTAAAAAAGGGTTTTCTGATCGCTGGCTTCTCACCCATTCTCGAAACACCTAGTTTCCATTTTTGAAAATGGGCGTTACCGCGAGCAATATCAAATGGGCGGTAGCATTAAATTTTTTTGACCTTCTGCCGTAAAGTGTGGCTGTCCTTAGCAACGGCATGGCAACGTTCGATTACTGCGATTCAGGAAGTCAAGGGTCATCATTATGACATGCGCAGAAGAGGAGACAATGAGAGAGGGAGCTGAGAGGGACTGAAAATGTGTGTGGCTGTCTGGCTGTTGTGGGAGGCACGACGGAGATTCACCAGCAGCAAAAAGACCAATAAGCACCAAGAACATAGTTGGCACCGAGTTTTTGTCCAACAAATAAGATATAACATGGAAGGGATAGAGGAGGCCCTGGAGCTGGTAGCCAGGAACACTGGTGGCAGAGGCCCCCCAGTGGTCCCGGAACGCTGCACTACACCCCAAGGTGACGCAGCCCCATTGCCAACCACACATGAGAGTCAGCAGCAACATCTTGCTCCTGGCTCAGAGCACGTTCCCATCTCGGGACCATCCTCTCCCGTATCCGTCCATGCAGCACTTCGGCCGTCACTCTACCCCCTCCAATGAAGCATCGCCCGAGGACCTCCTCGGCTGGGCGGCTTGGAGTCAGGAGGGGAAGTGGTAAAGGTAGGGAGGAGAAGCGGGGTGGGGGGGGAGGGTTGTCTTTTTACAGAAATACTGATGATTTCAGACTAATGTTCGGTTTAAATGTTTTCTATTTAACAAAACCTTGCAGCACATTGGCTCAGATAGCTGCACCATTACACGCTGGTGAATCCTTAACATCAAAGGATATAATCACACTTAACTTCAATCAACTTAAACTTTAACTGTCACCAAGGTGATGCCCACCATTGATGTATGACCTGCGCACCCAGCAGTGTGTCAGGCTTGTAAATAACACCAACGCTCTTTCAGGCAAAGCCATCATTGATGAGCTCCTGACGTAAGGCTCTTGCAGCTATCATGACACCATGGGCCCTTTCATGCGGTCTACAGGGGGGCGGGGGCATGGCTTTAGCGTCAGCCTGATTGTCTGGGCCGATGTCAGCATCCGCCTTCTTGTCCTCCTCTTCCTCTCTCTGGTGAGGTGGACTGTCAGACTCATCAGGCAATTCTTGTCCCCTCCTGATAGCCAAGTTGTGTAGCATGGAGCAGACCACCACGAATTGAGCTACCTGCTCAGGGTGGTATAGGAGCTCGCCTCCTGAGTGGTCCAGGCATCTAAAGCGCTGCTTCAGCACTCCAATGGTTTTCTCCACGATATTGCGAGTTGCTCTGTGGCTCTCATTGTATTGCCTCTCGGCCTCGGTGTGGGTGTCACGCAGGGGGGCCATCAGCCAGGTGGTGAGGCCATATCCTTTGTCACCAAGCATCCAGCATTGACCTTGTGGCTCATTGTTAAACAAGTCAGATACAGTGCTCTCACGCAGGATGTGAGCATCATGGATGCTGCCCGGAAATTGATCATTTACTGCCATAATAATTTGCTGGTGGTGAACAACCAGTTGGACATTCAGGGAGTGAAGCCCCTTGCGGTTCCTGAAAACCTCAGCATCCTAAAAAGGTGCCCGCATCACGATGTGTGTACAGTCTATTGCTCCCTGCATCTTGGGGAAGTTTGCAATTCTCTGCATCCACCTTGTCTAGCCCCCTCATTATCTTATATGTTTCGAGAAGAAACATATAAAGTATTCAATTAAATTGCATTTTAATTAATTTTAAACATGTAATGTGTTTTTTTAACCTTTTTAAATGTGTTTGTGTGTTTTTGGGGCTATTCCCATTCATACTTATGGCCATGCCATAGAAATGGAACTCTCCATAAGTATGAATAAGGATCCCCATACTTTCATTGGTTGGGCCGGTTCCCGTGATCCCAGGGACGTTTGCGAACCGCATGCGTCCTTGGGATACTTGGGCCTGTACGCAGGCCTACATGTGAAGGCCCAGGACCGCAAGTCGCCGGACCAGCAGGTAAGTTTGTCGATTTTTTGCAGGTCAGAGTTATCCGCCCGCGGGAATGCCTCCGACCGCAAAATGTGGGCCAAGGTTATCGGAAATAATTGACAGTCGGAGCCTATGTGATGTGATTACACAATTGATCTTTTTTTTGTTGTTGACCATCAAATGATTTCATCTTTCTTTCTGAGATCTTAAGATATTGGGGAAAAAGGCGCTGGGGAAAGAGTGAGGGAGTAGGATTAATTAGATAGCTCTTTCCAAGAGCATCGCAGGCACAATAGGCCGAATGTCCTCATCTGTACTGTATGATGCTATGGCTTAGAGAAATTTGGTAGCACCTGAAAACAAAGGATCTGCGATGCGATAGCAACCTGCACCTATTTGGAGCACTACAGGCAGCACATTAAAGGCGTGCTGCCTGCTACTTTGCATGATTGTACCATTCAGCTGAATGCACTGCTGAGTGGTTGAATGCTCAGCGGGGGCCCAAGTTTGTGTGAGGCTAGCTCCAATTAAAGCTAGACTGCACAACCTAAAGAAAGACTGCACCTCTTAACGGGGAGGTGGACATGTTTATGGAGGCTACCATCAGAAAAACAAGACTGAGTAATGGCTCAATAGGCCAGAGAAAGGGCTCCCAAGATTCTCTGATGTAGCATTGTTGGCATTGGTCCAGGCAGTCAAATCCATGAGGGGGCCAGGAGGCCCTCCAGGCAACAGACAAGATTGCAGTGGGAGCAGATAACCAATGTGGTCAATGCCAGCAGTACAGGTACGAGGACATGGACTCAATGCAGGAAGAAGTTTAGTGACTTCACACACGTGGTTAAGCTCAGTAAATTCATCTTCAAATGCCATATCCCACCATCTGCACTATTAGCGTCACACACTAGTTAATGCACCACCCCATCACTCACCTACTAATAATTTCTACCAAACACGATTCATTCCTCACATTCATAGCTTCACCTCACCCGCACATCACTGCTGCAAGCTTCACATCCACATCTCACAGCTTGAAGAAACTGCCAGCTATTCAACCATGACAGGAACATCACCCAACACATTGCATCACACTCATTGACATACTTCCCTTTCTCGTACAGGAAAAGGTGGCGCATAACAAATGACAGCAGACTTTAACCAGCGGGGGACAGGCTCACCTACATCACCTCAGACCCCCCCTTTGAGGAGCGGCAGGGCTGAAAGAATACAGTGACCCTGAACTTGGTGGACTCACTGCTCGCTGCCGCCGAGTTTTCTGGACGGTCTCCCTTCCGAGCGAGTTTGGTGGAGGCCTCCCGCCGGTGGGGAGGGAAGACCACTGGGAACCGCCCGCTGACGTCTGCTAGCGCGCAACGCGCGAAGGTGTTCTCCCGCCCGCCGAGCTGCCAGTTTGGTCTGGGTGGGAGTCTGCTGAAGCAGGGGAAAGGACCACCACGTGGAGGCAGGTCTACGGTAAGTAAGAAGACCTGCAAAAAAAGGTTAGTGAACTTCTTTTCTTTATTTCTTTTCCAGCGACTCAGGTGGATGGCTTCCCCTGAAGGTTTTCCAGTGTTTTTCTTTATTCTTTGAGAAAGTTTAATTTTATATGTTCTCCCCTCCCTGGGCCCGACTCAATCCTCGGTGGTACTTTGCCGAGGATTGCATTTGCCGCCGAGATTGGGAGCTCTCGCCCGCTGCCACTCAGATTCAGGACGTAAGTCGTTTTTTTGCTGCCGGGCAGTCTTTCCAGGATTTTTCCTTGAAACTTCCGCCCAAAATACTGTCAGGTATCTCAGTGGTCCTTTTAGCTTCCACTAAGTTCGGGGCCAAGGTGTCCATAGGGTACACATTCTCACATCTCACTTCCCCCCTCATCCCACAATCTCTTCTGATTTACAAACTGCACATGGTGTAAGCATGCACCTCTTGCTATCACCCCTCCCCTCACCACACTACCCTTGTATCTTTCTCATTTCAGACACGCAAATAATCCAACCTCCCCAGCCAGTGGTCAAACAACAAGAGCGAGAGGAGAGTCAATAAGAAGAATAAGAAAAACTGTCCTTCGATTTCACACTCCCAGCCACCAGCTCAGAGACTGCCATTCTGTGTACTTTAGAGGATAGGTTAGACACAGGATCTGCACGTGTTGTGACACCGGGCATGAGTGGCCTGTAGCCAGGAAAGGGGCAAAGGATAGCTCAGGTGCCAGCTCCCCAGAGAGTGAACACACAATCGGGTTCTGCTGCACAGGACTCAGATGAAGACCTTGATGGTGTGGCCTACAGAAGAACGCTGATGGATATGCACAATTAAATGTTTGGTGCATTAGCAGGCCTGCCAAAAAGCCTGAATGCAATGCCAAGGAGCATGGAGGAATCCAGCTCCAGCCTTGAACAGGGCTTTGGGCTGAGCTTGAAGTCCATTCTTTCCAGCATGGACGAGCTGGGTAGATCCATTAACACACTTGTGGACCCAAACATCATGCTGCGTCTGATGGCCTCAAAGGGGGTGAAGCTCAGACTGAAGTCATGCAAGCTTAGCTTGCTCCCACGCAAGCACAGACTGCTGCCCCCATGGTTAGGTTTACTAGTATGGAAATGGGTTGCAGGGTGTCACAACATTCCAACAGTCTGTACTCCAGCAGATTACTAGGATTGCTGAGGCGCTGCCCCGGGGCAGTGGCAATGGTTCTGTCCTCTCTCAGGATGACAGCATTTGTCCTCCCACCACTGTCACTTTGCCAGTGCCCTTGCTTTTGCCTGTCAACAAGACTGCAGCTGCCCATGCCGAGATGGTGCAGTCTGAAGCCGGGCCTTCTCGGGCTAAAGTTCCTTGAGGTCATCCTGCAAGGCCATCTGCAGTCTCCCCCATTGAAAGTCAGCAGTCTTCCACCAGCAATGCTGCAGCCACTGTGTAACACCGCATTGGAGCACTAGGATAGGCAAAGACAATCAAGCCAGTCGCTAAGGGAATGCACACAGGTGATTAGTAGAATTGTTTAGGTAATATTGGATGGATATGTGGATAAAGTTTGATTGGAAAATTTGCTTTGTGGTGGCATTTATTTAAGCAATGTGGCCAAAATGATGCTGTGGTGGTCAGGAACAGAGGGAAGGTAAGGTAAAGTGTGGGACTAAAGTTGAATAGGGATTCGGGGTTGCCTTCATTCGTACTGCAGGCGGATGATTTGATCCCGAATATCCTGGTCAGAAAAGGGCTGTCTGGTTTGCCTCCTTCCATCCGCTTCCGCCTCCTCCTCCTCCTCCTCATCTTATGCCTCTTCCTCCTCCTCCTCCTCTTCCTGCTCCTCCTCCTCCTCCTCATCCAGCTCTTGAGCTGGTGGTCGTATCCCTGGTGGTCGAATCCTTGATGGTCAAGTTGTGGAGGATACAGCAGACCACCGTGAATCGGGACACACACTCCGGTGAATACTGTGAGGCTCCTCCAGAGCAGTCCAGGCAGCGGAAGCATTGTTTAAGGATGCCAATGGTCTGCTTTTTGATGTTTCGTGTGGCAACATGGCTCTCGTTGTGCGCATGCTGCCCACATGTGGTTGGGTTGCAGAGCGGACTCACGGACCAGGTGGTCAAAGGATAGCCCATGTTGCCCAGTAGCCACCCTCTGGTTTGTCTTGGTGGCTCAAAGACTGAGGGAGCAGCGGGCTGGAACAGAATAAAAGCATCAGGATTGCTGCCAGGATATCGGGCATTCACCAGCATGATGTGCTGAGCATGGTCGCACACCAACTGCACATTCAGCGAGTGGTAACCTTTGTGGTTGAGGTACATCTTGACATTTATAAATGGTGCCCGCAAAGCTACATGCAGGCAGTCGATGGCACCCTGTACCATGGGGAAGCCCGCTATCCTGGCAAAGCCATGTGCACCCTCGGTCTTCTTCTCTCTGGTCAGAGAAAAGATAATGAAGCACCCTGTCCTGGCATAAAGAGCTTCTGTCACCTCTCTTCTGCAAAGTGGATGGTGAACTGTGAGATGTTACAGATGTTATCTGCTCCAGCTTGGAAGGAACCCAATGCGAAGAAATTCATGGCCACGGTCACCTTCACAGCCACTAACAGCGCTGTCCTTGTCCTGGTGTGAAGCTACAGGTCTGGTTGCAAGGGGTGTCAGAGTTCTGTGAGCACCTCCTTCATAAAACGCAGACACCTCACACACTGCTTGTGGCTCAGACTGAGGTAAGAGAATTGCTCTCAAAGCACTGTAGGAGGGTAAGGCCTCCTGCTGAGTGCCCATCTCCTCCTCTTCCCACTGAGAGCAGCTTGCCTTCTCCTTTGCTGCCTCGACTCCATCTCCCTGTCATGCTGCAGGCCAAGGGGATGACAACTAGAGCATCCATGACTGGAAGCAAGTGGACTAACCAGAACCCTTGAATTCAGAAATAAGCCCTGTCACCTCAGCCACTTAAAGTAACTCTAGAAAGTTCCAAACAGTTTCACAAACCTGCACAGAGCCCGTAGAGATCAAAAAGCAAGTTGTTGATGACCCCTTTAAATATCGCTGTTGGGGGGGTCCTTCCTGCTGCTGACAGCAAACACTAAATGAAGCAAGAAAGTTGTTTTTTTAGTGGACCATGAACAGCTCTGTCACGTGCCCTGTCCAATTTATTTAATTTTCTTACAATCTGTCAAAGATTAACCATTACATTCCAGAGAGGAGACATTATGTACCCAATTGCACAGGAGCTGTTATGTTCCACCTTCTTTTGATCCTTCATATCTGTTCTTATGCCTTTGACCTTCCATTCCATTCATATACAGTTATGTATCCAGTTTGTTTTCAACTCTGTTAATCAATTCAACCATTAATTGGTTTTTCATGGAGTCTTTTCATATTGTCAGTACTCCACAGCACAATAAAGTCTTGCAATCTCTTGTCTCACTGGAGACGACTTCATTTTGCACTTACCCCGTGCAGTAGTTAGTAATCACGATTTATCTATAATCTAAATGATCCATCTTTCTCCACTATTTTTAAGACTTGGATCTTGTAGCTTCTCTAACTTTCCTCCAATGACAAAAGTTCAATTATTTCCATACAACATAGATCCCTAAATTCCAAAATGATCCTCGTCACTCTAAACCTTCTCTAGTGCCTCAATGTTTTTTTTGATGTAGGGCAAACAGCACAAAATATTCCAAATAAGGCTTTATTAATGAGGTATACAGCACTAAGTTAACTTATTTTGATCTGTTAGCTAAGGTGTTAGCCATAGCTCAGTGATAGGCCATCAATATAAGATAGTCACGAACAAATCAAATAGGGGATTCAGAAGAAACCTCTTTACCCAGAGGGTGGTGAGAATGTGGAACTCACTACCACGGGGGCAGTAGTTGAGGCAAATAGTCTTGATGCATTTAAGGAGAGGCTAGACAAGCATATAAGGGAGAAGGGAATAGAGGGTTATGCTAATAGAGTTAGATGAGGGAATACGGGAGGAGGCTCGAGTGGAGCATAAACGCTGGCATGGACTGGTTGGGCCAAATGGCCTGTTTCTATGCTGTATATCCTATGTAATCCAATGTTAAAGCACTCTTGTCTCTAAATCGGAAGGTTCTGGATTCTGAGGGTGTGCTACACTTTTGGAGGTGCCTTCTTTCGGATCAGACGTTAAACCGAGGCCCCAGCTGTCCTCTCAGGTGAACATAAAGGTCCCGTGATACTATTTGAAAATTGTCTGTAGGACCTTGCTGTGTGTAAATTGGCTGCCATGATTCCTACATTGCAAATGTGACTACACTTCAAAAGTGCTTAGTTGGCTGTAAAATGCGTTGAGGCATAATGAGGTCATGAAAAACACTCGCATATATATATATATATATGCAAGTCTTTTTGTATTGAACTGCGCTGAAGATGCATTTTATTAGCTTCACCTTCAGTGAATGTTCAGTGATCATAATCAAATCCTTTTCCATTTCCACCTTTGCCATTGGACTACTTTTCATCATGCAGATAATTTGTGTGTCCTGTTCCATCGTGCATTGCCAAACATTTGCCCACCATTCAAATCCATCTGCCTGATCCCTTTGAATTCTAGCCACCTGCTCACATAGCTTGAAGCCGTCAATAAATGTTATAATCTGACAAGAAGTGCCCTCCTTCGAATTATTTATGAAGAGTGCAAGCAGCAGGGAACTCTGAACAGATCCCTGCAGAACTCCAGTAATCATCAAGTCTCATACAGAGCCTCATCCATTTATCATCACCTGCTTTGCATTACTAAGCCAGTAAACTAATATGACATTCGTTTTATGATTAAAATAATGCATTTATGTACGACATTTCTCTTTGAGTGTTGTAGTAATTCTGCGCAATAAGTTCTAATTTATGAAATTATTCCAAATGGAATCAAGGCGAGATAATGCTGTGTTGATTTTTATTCTGTTTTTTGTCAGTCCTCTTATCTGGTTGAAGCTCATCATTGCTGCTGTCTCCTCTTGTAGGCTGGAGAATATGAAATGTCAATACAGAGCTATCCTCAATGCAAAATCAAAAAGTAATTCAGAAAACTGTCTCAATTACAGCAGAGCTGTCTGGGTGGGAGAGCACACCGAGTCACATAATCAGCAGAGCATTGACACACCATCAGATTATATTTACTCCTTATAATGTTTAGCTAACATTTTGACCAAGAAATGTATCTAGGCAAAATCTTATGAGCCGTGTGTGGATTTCTCACTTGGCCAGCTGTGCTCTGTTCTACTGGAAGTGAATGGGGTGGGGGTCAGTAGTGTGTACTGCACAATTGCTTTACTTGGAGTCCACGGTAACTTTGGCAGAGAGAGAGGAAAAGCTGATGAGAATTTCCATCTTGGTAGGAAAGGAGATGGTTGCTCTTCGACTGAAATGGTGGGAGGCTGAGATCGGTTTGTGGGGCCTTGCTGTGGGCACTTCATAAAGTAATTTATGCTGCCTGACCTGCTGAGCATTTCCAGCATTTGCTGTTTATATTTCAATAAAGTAATTTGTTGGGTGTGAAGTGCTTTGGCACATTCTGCAAGACATGATAAGGGGGTGATATAATCACAAATACTTCCTTTGATTTGAGGTAATCAATTCTAAGACGCGCTCGTGTTAACTGAGCTATTGAATCAGGTGGTATTGTGAAAAATACAGGCCATGGAAAAGCCCAGGTTCAATCTGACCAAAGTTGGTTGTTCTCAACCAAGGTGGCAGTTATGGTAATAAGATTGGCCTCAGCAACCCTGTGCAATGGAAGGATGGAAGGGTTAAATTCAGACCGTTTCTTGTCCCTGATCATTGCCCAGTAACCGTGCAGGGAGATTGTGCATGTGTGGATCGATTGTGCTTGGCTGTGATGGCTCTATGATGGAAGAGTCCACAGGTAGTTGCTTCTCTAGGCACACATGTAAAGAATGGTCACTTCGAAGAGACACTGGAGCGTTTCTGGAACCCAATCCTAGCATGAGTTGATGCTCCAGGACAGAAGAGGAGGAAATTGGGTTTGGGGAGTGTATCGAGGGAAGGAAAGGAACACATATTGGAGCTGCAGAGTTCAGATAGAATTGAAAAGTACATTTTTAATTTTAATTTTTTAATTGAAAAAAATCTCTAACAACAATTAAAACCTGAAGGAATAAGACTCCACACTTGTAATAATTAAATTTCAATGGTTGACTGGCAATAATTAACACTTATCATGTCAGTAAAAGGGTATTAGGCTGGAATGGACAAGATCTAACTTTCTGAGACGAGTTTAGTTCGTATCTGCCGTGCAAATACAACAACTTTACGATGATCAATGCATTTCAATGGTTAGCCAGTCTGTGAAATACTATTTTCACAAAGCTAATGGCAGAGCGACGCAACTCGGACAGCTACTTGGATTTTTGAGTTTAACTGCACATCCGCCCTTCGCCTGACCTTGCTGTACCATTCGCACATAAATAACGGCGAGCACCATTAGCCTCACTGTTATTTCGATAGAAAATTATGGCCCAATGTTTTGGATATAACTTTTCATCAGAACTCTTCTGATACTAAGGTTCAATCCTGGACAGGATTGGACAGGTTAGATGCAGGAAGAATGTTCCCGATTGTTGGGGAAATCCAGAACCAGGGGTCACAGTCTAAGGATAAGGGGTAAGCCATTTAGGACCGAGATGAGGAGAAATTTCTTCACCCAGAGAATTGTGAACCTGTAGAATTCTCTACCACAGAAAATTGTTGAGGCCAGTTTGTTAGATATATTCAAAAGGGAGTTAAATGTGGCCCTTACGGCTAAAGGGATCAAGGGGTATGGAGGAATGGGGTACTCAAGTTGCATGATCAGCCATGATCATATTGAATGGTGGTGCAGGCTCGAAGGGCCGAATGGCCTAATCCTGCACCTATTTTCTATGTTTCTATGTTTCTATGATCATTAACCCTTCTCTATCTGAAGCCACAAGCTTGACAACTCTGGTTGGATATATTCCTGGAGGTTTTGCCATATGACCACCCGCCATTGGTCAACTGACACATCCATCCTCGTGGTGCATCGCTTTCCCATGGCAATTGGAAAGTGAACAGATTCTTCATTACCCTGTTTGGATAATACTTGACTGTCAGTCAAAGAGCTTTGTTTTCCATCTCCAGAAGTTTAGGAACTAGTAAACAAAAGTGTTGAAAGAAAATGAACAGAACACATAGGCCGGAAGTTTCCCATTGCCGTGCGGCGGGTTTGGAGATGGGCGGGTCGGCTGTAAAAATTCCGGAAATAGGCAGCGTGTTGGAAACCCGCCGTCATCCCGCCATCTCGCATCTTTAACTCGGGCCGTTTCCCAGCGCGCCACAGATCGGCAGAGGCGGGTGAACGAATTCAACTTATTAGCTGCTTGTTATCAGACCATTAAGAGGGTTTTTAACTGCAGCTTCTGAATTTAACGGCATGAACACAGGAAGCACGCAGCTTGGGAACCTTGCCTGTGAAGCTCAGTGGCTATTGTGCAAGGGCATTAATTGACAACTGGGAAAATCACATAAGCACCTCATTAGTTGCCTCAGGGAAAGGCTCAGGCTGACACCATTTTGTTTTTTGGAGTTTGCAGGTCATTTCTGCGACCTTGGAAGCCACTCTCAGCACATTGCTAGTCAGTATTGGAACATTGAGGGATTGGCCCTCTGATCCCTACTTGATCTGCCATCTATGACATCAGCATGGGTGCCGCTTATACCGTCTTACCTTGGTCTTCAGAGTCGGACCAAGATGAGCCCCAACATCAGCAGCACCAGCCACACAGCAGCATCAACAACAACAGCATCAACAACATCCTCAACGACCTGGTGCTCCACAGGACAGAGGGCATCAGCGCAGGGCTTCATTGTGCTTGAGGCGATACCCCCAACACAGGATAAAAAGGCAGAGAATGAGTTAGCAGCAGTGCCAAAGGTGGCTGAGGCTATCACGCCAAGTAGTCGTTTGTAGCTTGCTACAGCAAGACCTGCAGCTCAGAGGACCTGGTGGACGTGCCTGACCAGTGACTGTCAAAGTCACCACCGCCCTCAACTTCTTTGCCTCAGGATCCTTCCAGAGGTCCGCAACAGACATTTGCAGCATCTTGCAGTTGGCCGCCCACAGATGCATCACCCAGGTGACTGTTGCCATGTTTCACAAGTCAGTCAATTATATTCAACTTTGCAACTAATGAAGCCAGTGTTACTGAGCGGGCGCTGGACTTTGCAGCTCTGGTTGGTTTCCCACAGGTGCAGGGCGTCATCGACTGCACACATCTGACCATGAAGGCACCCCCACATCATCCAGGAGTGTTTGTGAACTGGAAGGGCTTCTACTCCCTCAATGTGCAGCTCGTCTGCAACAGTAAAACGATCATAGAAACATAGAAAATAGGTGCAGGATTAGGCCATTCGGCCCTTCGAGCCTGCACCATCATTCAATATGATCATGACTGATCATGCAACTTCAGTACCCCATTCCTGCTTTCGCTCCATACCCCTTGATCCCTTTAGCCGTAAGGGCCACATCTAACTCCCTTTTGAATATATCTAACAAACTGGCCTCAACAATGTTCTGTGGCATAGAATTTCACAGGTTCACAATTCTCTGAGTGAAGAAGTTTCTCCTCATCTCGGTCCTAAATGCTTTATCCCTTATCCTTAGACTGTGACCCCTGGTTCTGGACTTCCCCAACATCGGGAACATTCTTCCTGCATGTAACTTGCCCAATCCCATTAGAATTTTATATGTTTCTATGAGATCCCCTCTCAATCTTCTAAATTCTAGTGAATATAAGCCTAGTCGATCCAATCTTTCTTCATATGTCAGTCCTGCCATCTCGGGAATCAGTCTGGTGAACCTTCACTGCACTCCCTCAATAGCAAGAATGTCCTTCCTCAGATTAGGAGACCAAAATTGTACACAATATTCAAGGTGTGGCCTCACCAAGCCCCTGTACAACTGCAGTAAGACCTCCCTGCTCCTATACTCAAATCCTCTCGCTATGAAGGCAACATGCCATTTGCCTTCTTCACTGCCTGCTGTACCTGCATGCCAACTTTCAATGACTGATGTACCATGACACCCAGGTCTCGTTGCACCTCCCCTTTTTGTAATCTGTCACCATTCAGATAATAATCTGCCTTCCTGTTTTTGCAACCAAAGTGGATAACTTCACATTTATCTACATTATACTGCATCTGCCATGCATTTCCCCACTCACCTAACCTGTCCAAGTAACCCTGCAGCCTCTTAGCATCCTCCTCACAGCTCACACTGCCACCCAGCTTAATGTCATCTGCAAACTTGGAGATATTACATTCAATTATTTTGTCTAAATCATTGATGTCTATTGTAAATAGTGGGGTCGTAGCACTGAACCTTGCGGTACCCCACTAGTCACTGCCTGCCGTTCTGAAAAGGACCCGTTTATTCCTATTCTTTGCTTCCTGTCTGCCAACCAGTTCTCTATCCATGTTAGTACATTAACCCTAATACCATGTGCTTTAATTTTGAACACCAATCTCTTGTGTGGGACCTTGTCAAAAGCCTTTTGAAAGTCCAAGACACCACATCCACTGGTTCTCCCTTGTCCACTCTATCAGTTACATCCTCAAAAAATTCGAGAAGCTTTGTCAAGCATGATTTCCCTTTCATAAATCCATGCTGACTTGACCGATCCTGTCACTGCTTTCCAAATGCGCTGTTATTTCATCTTTAATAATTGATTCCAACATTTTCCCCACTACTGATGTCAGGCTAACCAATCTTTAATTCCCTGTTTTCTCTCTCCCTTCTTTTTTTTTAAAAAGTGGGGTTACATTATCTACCCTCCAGTCCATAGGAACTGATCCAGAGTCTATAGAATGTTGGAAAACGACCACTAATGCTTCCACTATTTCTCGGGCCACTTCCTTAAGTACTCTGGGATGCAGACTATCTGGCCCTGGGTATTTATCGGCCTTCAATCCCATCAATTTCCCGAACACAACTTCCTGACTATTAAGGATTTCCTTCAGTTCCTCCTTCTCGCTAGACCCTCGGTCCCCTAGTACTTCCGGAAGGTTATTTGTGTCTTCCTTAGTGAAGACATAACCAAAGTATTTGTTCAACTAGTCTGTCATTCCTTTGTTCCCCATTATAAATTCACCTGAATCTGTCTGCAAGGGACCTACATTTGTCTTCACTAATCTTTTTCTCTTCACATATCTATAGAAGCTTTTGCAGTCAGTTTTTATGTTCCCTGCAAGCTTACTCTTAAACTCTATTTTCCCCCTCCAATTAAACCCTTTCTCCTCCTCTGCTGAATTCTAAATTTTTCCCAGTCCACAGGTTTGCTGCTTTTACTGGTTAATTTATATGCCTCTTCCTTGGATTTAACACTATCCCTAATTTACGTTGTTAGCCACGGTTGAGCCACCTTCCCTGTTTTATTTTTACGCCAGAATGGGATGTACTATTGTTGAAGTTCATCCATGTGATCTTTAAATGTCTGCCATTGCCTATCCACCGTCAACACTTTAAGCATCATTCGTCAGTCTATCCTAACCAATTCACGTCTCATACCATCGAAGTAATCTTTCTTTAAGTTCAGGACCCGAGTCTCTGAATTAACTGTGTCACTCTCCATCTTAATGAAGACTTCTACCATATTATGGTCACTCTTCCCCAAGGGGCCTCACACCAACAAGATTGCTATTTAATCCTTTCTCATTACACATCATCCAGTCATCATGCATGTGTGCGCCAGATTCCCTGGCAGCTGTTATGACTCTTTCGTGCTGCGCCAGTCCACCCTCCTTCAGCTCTTCGCACCTCCAAACAGACTTACCGCTGGCTACTTGGAGACAAGGGCTATCAACTGACGACATGGTTCATGCCACCCCTGAGGAGGTCAAGTACTGAAGCCGAGGAGCGTTATAATGAGAGCCATATCTCCACCAGACGTGTCGTATGACAAGCAATAGGCATGCTGAAGATGCACTTCAGATGCCTTGACAGATCTGGAGGAGCCCTTCAGTACGCACCAGCCAGGGTCTCCAGAATCATCATCGTCTACTGCGAGCTGCACAACATAGCGCAGCAGCTATGATTAGATCTGCAGGAGAAGCAAGGCCCACAGCCTCGTCAGAGGAGAAGGCGGAGCAAGTGGAAGAGGAGGAGGATTAGGAGGAGAAGGAGGAGGAACCTGAGGTGCAGCTGCGGCGCACATTGCTGGCTGGGAAGCCAAGGATGGCCTTAACATGGCCCGATTTACTTAACTTGCTCCAATGCAGCCATATGCCTGCCACATGCTGTTCTAAGGTCTCCCACCAATAACACCATAAAGCTGCCCTACAATGACCAATCCATTCCTCTCACCCAAAGCCCCAATGCTCAATGTTAAATAATGTGTCATCATTCACTCCAAGTGACAAAGCCACTTCCAAGGTTTGAGACAAAAATGTACAAGACCTGAAAGTGGTGCAAAGAAAAACACTTGTGTGTAATCAAAACAACTGAAACTTAGCACTAACATTTTTTGATACACCCATGTGCATCGACTTTTGTGTCAGTTTTCTTTTGCGAACACTTCTTCGAAATGCAACCCCTGTGGCTTCAGCAGAGGTCGTGACAGGTTGCTCCCTTCCCTGCTGCAACTGCGCAGACACTTTTGGCGGATGTCCCCTGGATTTTCCAGAGTCTGCTCCTCCTGCGACTTTGCCGAAGCAGACTCGCGATCCCAGGAATCATGTGGAGCTCTGATTGAGGCGTGGCAATGGGAAAGAAGTTTGAGCGCTTTGAGAAGAGCCCCCACTTCCATGTCCCCTCTCACTATCATCCCTCTCATGGGCCACCCGCACTTCCCTGCTATCAAGGAGCTGGTGAGCACCTTGCTGCACAGCAGCGGGCGATGTAGGCCCAAGTCAACATTTACATCCCTCCTTGAGAGGAGGTCTATGAGTGCCTGCCATCTGTTGTCCACAGCTAGCATGTTCTCATGTGATTGGTGTATTTGCTGCTCCTGCAGGTGGCCATCCTTTCTATGGAACAACACAACATCACCATCGCCTGCGACATGGTAATGCTCATGTTGGAGATGGACTCCTCCATTCTCTGAATATCGTGGCTGGAAAAGATCCAGAGCCTCATGCAATTGTTGCTGCTCTCCAAGGTCACCCTCTTTCTCGATGGCCCCCGAGGCTCAGTGTCTGCATGAAGCTGAGCAGAGCTGGGAACGTACTGCACCCTCCGGCGAGGAGTCTCCACTTCTGTCCCTGTCAACACCACCTGCTCTTGCTCACTTGTGAATTGTTAGACACCAGGTGTCAACTCTACTCTATGGCACAAGGGACCCACCAAGGTGTGCGTATCTGCGCTGTTGCTGCTGCACTTGGGTCTGCTGACGTTGCACCCTCAGAGGCTGGAGGCTCCTCTGTGGAGTCGTTTTCCTCCGGCTGGACAGTGGGGGGGGAGGGCAGGGGGGGACACTTGATGGACCTGTGGGAGAGTAAAGAGATGAATTAGAAGTGTTTTAATAAGAATGGCTAATGTTACCGTTATGCACATGATGACATTTCACTGGCTGCTGACATCAGCCACCATATGAGTGACTGTTGTATGCCATGCGGCTTTATGAGATGTGATTCTGTCACCAGATTGCTGGGATGTCCCCTCTCTCCATCTCCCATCGCCAGCGACTCTCGAGCTCCTGAAATTTCCAGTGCCGCCTCCTCTGCTGCTGGGAGATGTGTGGAGAGTCACGTCCGATTCTCTACTGGAGACCACCCCAGTTCTCGCCCTCTCCCTGTTGTTCTGGGCTCTCTTCTCCTGCAAGGAGGGAAAGAAAAGGAGTTTGAGTGAGAGTGATGGAATGAGTTTAAGGAATGGATGGGTTACATCTTTAGAGGGTGACTATGAGGGAATGGGGTGCCAATGCCAAATGGCTTCCTGCTGTGGTGTTACTTGCTATGATTGCATTAGGATGAGGGTGAGTGTGAGGAGTGGTTAGTCAGATGGGGATGTGAGTATGTAGATAGAGAGAGAGGGATGGGTGGATGTGCAAAGTATGTTGGTGTGAGTAATGATGTGCAGGAGTAGGCTTAGGAAGGCAGAGTGATGGGGATGTGTTGACAGGCACTTCAGGATGAGGGCAAGTGTGGCATTGCACTTACCTTTCCTGACCTCATGAGATCATTGAAGCGCTTCCTGCACTGTATCCAGGTCCTCCTGACCTCCCCTGCCGCTGACCTCCTCAGCGATACCCAGCCAGGCTCTTTTTATTTCTTATGGAGGCCTGCTTTGCTTTCCCATCAGCAGGGAAGAGGTCCTCGCCGTGTGCTCTGACAGCTTCCCCCAGAATATGTGGCAATGAATCACAAATCACAGCCCTCTGCCTTTGGCTATCCATCCTTCCAAAGTTTTAACACTCCTGTGGCCTTTCTGTGTCACCTTCCACCCTCCTCTGGCAACCTTCAAGTGAGTTGAGTGCCAGGCTGCTTTAAATATAGGCACTGGAAACAAGTCATTGATGACACCATTTAATTGGGCTGGGAAATGCGCAGGACACTTTCAGTTGGGGTCATTAAGTGAATGTCGCGTTGCTCAGAGTATCGCATTCCTGACCCGCTACACCGCCCGCATGCACCCAACCCCACGCAACGGTAAGGTTTCCGGCCACGGATTGTTTTTAATGCCCTTGTGACTTCTCTCCTGGGTTGCTCGCAGCAGTGCCCTGTAGATTAACCTTAACTCCCGGACAATCCTGGAGGCTTGGCAACCCTAGAAGCGATTGGACCTGCTGTGCCTTTCCAGCATTTTCTGCTTTTATTTCAGACATGCAGCATTGTATTGTTCCTGCATTGTCTGCCTTCTGTCAAGTCTATATTATTCTCATCAACGCTGTCTGCATTCCATCATTGTTATTGTAGAGCATAGGGCAAGGGGCACTGAGCAGGTAAGCGACATCTGTTAGGTACATGGTGCTGCATTCAGCTGCAGTTCATCAGAGGCAGGCACATCCAGACACTTTATTGGCTGGCTGACGTCCAGAAACATGCTGACCTAGTAAACTGTGTGTGGAACTTGAATCCAGCAGTCTGATTCGCTTCCTGCATTCTGCAGGTTTTACTTGACGTGCAAGAGCGATATCCAGAGATTGATTGCCTTTGACTGAATCGTTGAAGCCGCCTTAAGTTCCTGTTAATGGCCACAGGACGTATGAGTTGGAGCACAAGAATACAATGGCTAATCGGAATCCATCAGCACAGAAAGGCACGGTCAATAGCTGTGAAGAAAAGACAACTAAGTCAGCAGGTGGAAAGGATGTGAGATAGGAAATACTCCCCCATTGTTTTGCGCTTCGATATAGTTTCAGGATGCTGGTAGGGTTGCCAACTCTGGTTGGACATCATCCTTGAGATTACATCATATAACCTCCTGCGTCCCACTGCCCTGCCCCCACACTTCCGCCATTGGTCACCCAACATGTCCAACCTCATGGTGCACCGCATTCTTACGCCAATCAGTGAATAGACTCTTCATTATCCAATTGGATGATTCTTCACTGTCAATCAACAGTCTATCCTTCCCATATTTTTATAACTAATAAACAAAAGTGTTCAAAGAAAACATTTTCAAATTTTTTTTTCTTTCAATTATCCCTGTGCTATTTCTCTTGGCAACCCGAGGTGCTGTTGAGCAGCAACTTTTGCCTTATTTTTACAATGTGATGATCATGCTTCACAGGAGTGTAATCAGGCAAATATGTTGACACCAAGCCAAAGCAGACATTAGGACAGGTAAGGTAGGCTTTAAATTGGGTCTTAAAGGAGGAGCGAGAGGGGGAGAGGTTTAGGGATGGTGTTCCAGAGCTTAGGGCCTGGACAGCTGAAGTCGCGGCCACCAAGGTGGGCCAAAGGAAGTGGGAGATGCACAAGAGGTCAGAATTGGAGAAACGCAGAGTTCTCAAAGGGTTGTAGGCAATGTTCCTGTTAAGTTGTGTGTGCAGCTGTCTGGAGGTCCCACGCAGGCTGCTTGCCAGCTTGCCACATCTAACTCCCTTTTGAATATGTCCAACGAACTGGACTCAACAACTTTCTGTGTCAGAGAATTCCACAGGTTCACAACTCTCTGGGTGCGATCAGGGGGGGGGTATGGAGAGAAGGCTGGGGTGGGGTACTGAGGTTGAATGATCAACCATGATCATATTGAATGGCGGTGCAGGCTCAAAGGGCCGAATGGCCTGCTCCTGCTCCTATTTTCTATGTTTCTCTGTTTTTCTGTTTCCACTAGGAACTTTGAATGGGCCATGCAACCCGTTAAAGGGACCGCACACCCCACAAAAAATGAAAGGGAACATTGGGTGTAGGCAATGCTCCTGCTAATTCTTTTTGGGCTGCGCGACCCCTTTAATGGGCCATTCAAATTTCCACGCATGCGCGTTTTTTCCATTTAAAAGCTGCTGGGCGGCCGCACATCTTAACAGGAACATTGGTTGTAGGGCTGGAGGAGGTTACAGAGATAGGGTAGGGCAAGGCCAAGGAGGGATTTGAACGCAAGGATGAGAATTTTAAAATAGAAGCATTTGGGGATCAGGATAACTAGAATTATTGAGCCAAAGCATCCTTTAATAAGTGGCTGTTTTGTCAATTTAATGTAAGTCATCGTCATCATCATAGGCAGTCCCTCGGGGTCGAGGAAGACTTGCTTCCACTATAAAAGTGAGTTCTCAGGTGACTGAGGAGTCCAATGCGGGACCTACAATCTCTGTCACAGGTGAGGCAGACAGTAGTTGAAGGAAAGGGTGGGTGGGGAGCCTGGGTTGACGCACGCTCTTTCTGCTGCCTAAGCTTGGTTTCTGCTTGTTCTCGGCAATGGGACTCGAGGTGCTCAGCACCCTCCCGGATGCTCTTCCTCCACTTTGGGCAATCGAGGGCCAAGAATTCCCAGGAGTCAGTGGGGATGTTGCACTTTATCAAGGAGGCTTGAGGGTGTCCTTGAAGCGTTTCCTCTGCCCACCTAGGGGCTCGCTTGCCGTGTGGTAGAGCGCTTGCTTTGGAAGTCTCGTGTCAGGCATGTGGACCATATGGCCTGCCCAACGGAGCTGAGCGAACGTGGTCAGTGCTTTAATGCTGGGGATGTTGCCCTGAGCGAGAACACTGACATTGGTGCGTCTATCCTCCCAATGGATTTGCAGGATCTTGCGGAAGCAGTGCAGGTGGTACTTCTCCAGCTTTTTGAGATGTCTGCTGTATATATCCACGTCGCTGAGCCATACAGGAGGGTGGGTATCACTACTGCCCTGAAGACCATAAGCTTGGTGCCAGATTTGAGGTCCTGGTCTTCAAATGCTCTCTTCCTCGGCCGACCGAAGGCTGTGCTGGCGCACTGAAGGCGGTGTTGGACCTTGTCGTCAATGTCTGCTCTTGCTGACAGTAGGTTCCCGAGGTCTGGAAAATGGTCCATGTTTTGCAAGGCCTCATCATGGATTTTGATAATCGGGGGCCAGTGCTGTGTGGCAGGGTCAGGTTTGTAGAGGACCTTTGTCTTACAGATGTTTAGCGTAAGGCCCATGCTCTCGTATGCCTCGGTGAAAGTGTTGATGATGGCTTGGAGTTTGGCCTCCGAGTGTGCGCAGACGCAAGCATCGTCTGCGTACTGTAGTTCAATGACAGAGGATGGGACGACCTTGGATCTGGCCTGGAGGTGGCGGAGGTTGAACAGATTCCCATCTGTTCTATAATTTAGTTGCACTCCAGCAGGGAGCTTGCTGGGGGCGAGATGAAGCATTGCAGCAAGGAAGGTTGAAAAGAGCTTTGGTGCGATGATGCAGCCTTGCCCCCGATCTGGACGTGGATTGGATCTGTGGTGGATCCATTGGTGAGGATCACGGTTTGCATGTCATCGTGGAGCAGGTGGAGAATGGTGACAACATTTTGAGGGCAGCCAAAATGGAGGAGGACGCTCCATAGTCCCTCAGGTTTGACAGTGTCGAAGGCCTTTGCGAGGTCAAAGAAGGCCATGTACAAGGGATGGTGCTGTTCCCTGCATTCCTCCTGTAATTACCGCGCGGTGAAGATCATGTCCGTGGTGCCCCTTAGTGGGCAGAATCTGCACTGCGACTCTGGGAAGAGCTCTTCAGCCACAGGGAGAAGACGATTGAAGAGGATTCTTGCGATGACTTTCCCTGAGGCCGACAGCGGGGAGATTCCTCTGTAGTTACCACAGTCGGACTTGTCCCCTTTTTTGAAGATGGTCACGATTACGGCATCTCTGAGATCCTCTGGCATGCTCTCCTCCTTCCAGATAAGAGAAATGAGGTCATGTATCCGTGCCAATAGTGCTTCTCCGCCATGCTTTAGTGCTTCGGCGGGAATTCCATCTGTTCCTGTTGCCTTGTTGTTCTTCAGCTGATGGATGGTCTTTTCTACCTCGTGCAGGGCTGGGGTTTTGCTGAGACGATGGCGGGTAGCATGCTGCAGGCACTCGCATCGAAGACAGAGTCTTGGTTAAGGAGATCTTCAAAATGCTCCTTCCAACGGGCACTGAATGCCTCTTTGTCCTTGATGAGTACCTCACCGTTCTTGGCCAGCAGTGGGGTAGGGCCTTGGGTGTTTGGGCCATAGGTGGTCTTGACTGCGCTGAAGAATCCACGCATGTCGTGGTTGTCGGCCAGTTGCTGACTCTCCTGTGTTTTCTCCACCTACCATCTGTTTTTTAGGTCGCGGGTTTTTTGTTGGACCTCGGCCTTCAGCCGTCTGTAGAGCTGCTTTCTTGCTCTCATGTTGGGTTGCTGTTTTAAGTTCAGAAATGCCTTGCGCTTGCGGCTAATTAGCTCCTGGATCTCCTGGTCATTCTTGTTAAACCAGTCTTGGTGTTTCCTGGTCTAGTGACCGAACATTTCTTCGCAGGTGCTGATTATGGAGGCCTTGAAGGCAGACCAGTCTCTGTGGGCACTCTGCGTCGCTGGGTTATCGAGGGTCGCCAGGTTAGCAGTGAAGCGCTGGCTGAATAGGACTTTCTTAACAGGGTCTTTGAGTGCCTCTGCATTGATTTTCCTGCGGCCTGTCACTGTTTTGAGGCTACATTGATATTAATACAGTAATGATGAGCACACAAATTAAATTGGGTTTCAGAGTTTGACTACTTGAAAAATTGAATTTGGGCATTTCTTTTTGAAAACACAAATTTCCTTTGGACTTTGAATTCATAAAATGATGCTGGTTTCAATCTGGTCCAAGATCATTGTTTTGCTTAAACCTAGGTCTTTCTTCTTTGTGGAGCATCAACGCATAGTGACGAGGAATAATCTCACGATAATATTTCAATCAAAAATTGAAAAACTTACATGAGAAACCAGCCTGTTTGAAGGTGATAAAATCTCTGTCATTGACTCAGAAACGAACCTCTGCCAAGTCTTCGGAACTTTGTGCAGCTGTGTTTTGTTGGAGAAATCCGTCCTGTAACACTGCACTTTTTTTTTGCACCTCCAGAGGATTCCTTTCTCTTCCTGCAATATATTCTGGTTAGGATGACCTCACTGGGTTGCGCCTGGGACGTGCTTTGATCCTGAGCTCTGGTCAATAAATTTGAGCTCATAAATTAAACAATTTATTGCTTTAAAATTAAAGTACAAAGCTACGTTACTGAAGGAATAAAACAAATATTATGTTATATAGTCAAAGTGCACCTAATTTGCTCTGTTGTTATTATGGCAATTAATTGTTTTGTTGGACTTGATCTATTTTGGCTACTTTTCTAAAAAAAATTCAGCTTGAAAGTATTTGATACCAGGCATTTTAACCACCTCCGTTATTCAGAGTTGTCGGATTCATTTCCCTTTCTCGACGTGTTAGTGTTGCAAGGGAAGCTAATCCTTTACTATTATTGTGCTTCTGCTCTGGTATAAAGGTTTCTTTGGGAGCCCTCAGACAAGTAGATTTTCTGAAGTGTGACTGGACAAATAATGGCTTTGCAAGCTTGTTTTTGTTTAATCAGCCAGGCTCTTGGATGGGCCTCTCCTTGTTTTAGCACACTCGCCTCTGATTCAGAAGTTGTGGGTTCAAGTCTCACTCCAGAGACTTGTGCACCAAAATTTAGGCTGGCACTTCAGTGCAGTACTGAGGGAGTGCTGCAATGTTGGAGGTGCTGTCTTTCAGATGAGATGCTAAACCTCTCAGGTGCATATAAAAGATCCCATGACACTATTTTCAAAGAAAAGCAGGGGTGTTCTCATGGTATCCTGGCCAATATTTTTCCCTCAGCCAACACCACTAAAAAACAGATTATTTGGTCACTTATCATTAGTGTTTGTGGGATCTTGCTGCGCTCACATTGGCTGCCACGTCGCCCTACCTTACAGAAGTGACTACACTTCAAAAGCACTTCATTGGCTCAGGTCGTGAAAGGTGCTATATAAATGCAAATTCTGTGAAATTTCCAATTGTTAGATCATTGATTTTGGAAAGCTTTACATGAACAATTTATGTTACTTAATGCTGCTTGTCTTTTTTAATCATTTTACACGAAGAATTTCCGAGCAGCACATGACATTAATTTGCTTCTCTTTTACATATATTTAAAATAAGTGAATTACATTGGCAACAATTTATTCCTTTTCTGAGCTAGGTTCTAAATTAATATTCTAGTTTTGCTGCATTCATATATTTGAATTTCATATTTGTTCGCATTAACTTTTATTCCCGGAGTGTTCAAGGGTATCTGGCTCCTTCAGTCACTGGGGACATATCCTGTATTGGGTGGACAGGAGACAAGTAAATAATTTCATTGCATCATGTTAATGTTATTATCTATGGGAATTATTTGTTTACATTTTTTTTATTCATGTCGATCTAATTAATGATGTTACCGTTAAGACCCCTAAAGCAAACTCGGCTCCACATAAATATTTGTCTGTCTTTGAACATCACATTCTTTGCAGAAATTCAAGCCAATTATTTTAACCCTTTGGCCTCATGACCAAACATATGGACTAAACATTTGTCATTTCCACAGGAGAAAGAGAAAGAGAACCAGCGAGGGCTAAGGGTTAAGATGCTGCCAGACTTTCAAATCCCTCGCCCACATTGGGTTTCCAATGTAATCCAAACTGAATTCCATCTCCCATGAATTTATACTGCCTCTCCCTGCACTGAACCAGGACCTGGGTCATATACCTGAGTATCTCAAAATTAAAACTCTTGTAAATGCTGAGATTCATTACTTGTGTTCTGCGTGTGAAAAACAGACAGATATGGCAAATTTGAAATGAATAGAGCTAGGCTTAATTGATTGCAGTGAGGCTCTGAGAAAGAGGCTACATTTTCACACAAAAGCAGTGACATTTGGAAAGAGTTGACAGGTTTGGAACGAGTGACACTTAATGCTGTGCAGCTGGAGTATTTCCGGGATTCCAATTGGTTTAGGTCTTGAACTTACTTGGCGATGATCTCAATCTACTGCCGTTTGCTCTGTTTTTCCAAGGGGCTCTACCGATCCACCGATCCCTGCCAAAGTTACTGTAGAAGATCAAGAGAACTCCTATGGAAATTCAGGCCCTGTAACTTTAAAACTGGACATTCCCATTTCAACCAGACAGTCCGCTTCCACTTTGCACTTTGCACCAAAAGCGATATTGAGTCCAAAGAGTTGCCAGTGGAAGCAGAGCCCCATATAGACACTGGACTCAGAACAGACCCTGTGGATGCTTTTACAAAGTCCTGTCACACAGATGTTGTGTAACTGTAGGCTTGTGCAGGTTACAAATTGCTATCTTCATGCTTCCAGATATGAGAGTAGAGTTGTGTTTGTCAGTTGCAGAGCACCCTTCACAATTTGCCTGCCTAACAACGGCACTTCCAAAATAATCCATTTGGATGTCCTAAGGATGTGAAAGGTGCTATAGAACTGCAAATCCATTTATTCTTACACTTATTGATGCAATAATCATGAATTCATAAAATCACAATGACTTATTGGGCCCAAGTTTGGGGACGTGCCTAAAATGGACGGCCGTTTTTCGCGCCAGAAAGTGCGTCTAAAAAAAACGTCCAGATTCTCTGGCTCCCTGCAAGTCTTCTGCAGCCGGGCGCAGCGCAGCACGAGCTGTTGGGGGCGGAGCCAGGTCCCTGCGCCAAAAACAGTGCCGGGACCTCTGCACATGCGCGCTACAGTGGGCGCGCATGTGCAGTAGCTCCAGGTGCCCAAAACTGTGTGGGAGGGGCCTGAAGCATGCAGCCTCTAGCCCTGGCCGAGTGGCCTCACTGGGGCTGCGTGGATAAGGCTCCTCCCACGCCCAGCTCCTGCTTCCTCCCGACCCGACTCGACTCCCGCTTCCCCCCGCACCCCCCCTCGGTGACCCGATCTCCGCAACTCTCTCTCACCCCCCCCCCCGACCTCCGCGACTCTCTCTCCCCCCCCCACCCCGCGGACCTCCGCAAACCCCCCTCCCCCCCCGAGACCCGACGCCACCTACCTGTAAATCTAGCCCGAGGTCTTTGGCCCAGCTCCTTCACTCCCTCTCTCCTTCCCTCCCTCCCCCCTCTCTCCTTCCCTCCCTCCCCTCTCTGCTTCCCTCTCTCCTCTCTCCCTCCCTCCCTCCTCTCTCCTTCCCTCCCTCCCCTCTCCCTCCCCTCTCTCCTCTCTCTCTCTCTCCCTCCTCTCTCCTTCCCTCCCTTCCTACAAAATTCTGTTCCAAAGTGAAACTGTTCTAACTGACTAGAACTGGAGAAAACTAAATGCCGAGAATTTGAATTTCTAAGATACTCCGTTCTACACCAGTTGCTCCAAAAAATCAGGAGCAACTGAGGCCGAAACTTGGGCCCAATATTAGGCAAAAGGTGCCTGTCAGTGTGTCACCATGGATACATGCATGTGGAGGGAGAAGGAATTAGAGCGAGAAAATGGCTCTGACTTGGCAGGTTAGGGTTGGAGGAGGACACTGTCTTGTGAAGTTAAGGAATGGAGTTATATCAGAATATGAGAAAACCCAGATGAAAATTAGGCCATTCACCCCATCAAGCCCTCTCTCTTATCTGGCAGCCTGAAGATAGCAGTTTGTGTCTATATGGGGGTCTGCTTCCACTGGCAAATCTATGGACTCAAGGCACTATATAAACGCAAGTCTTTCTTTATGTACAATTATTATATCAAGGACTTTCCTTCCACAACGCATGTTGATCTCTTCTTTAATACAATATTAACCTCCTTCCCGCATCTCCTCCTATGGGATTGAACCATGCAAACAGCAAGTCTATGACTACTGGTCAGGAAGTGCTAGCCGACATCTCTGATGTGAATGGGGCCAGCACAATTTGTCCTGTCATTTGAAATGGAATGAAGAAGATGGTACATATGTGCTGCTTTTATACTTTTATAGGTGCTTTTATACCACCTTGCACCCTCCATAAATGTGAGCTCATCCTAAACTCTGTTACCTGTATCCTAACTCACCCTCACCCCTGTGCTTGCTGACCTACATTGGCTGCCGGTCTGGCAACGTCTCGATTTTAAAATGTTTTCAAATCTTTCTATGGCCTCACTCCTCCCTATCTCTGTAACCTCCTCCATGGCCGGGCAGCAGTCTGGAGATCCCACGCAGACTACTCACCGGCTTTAATATGGGAGAATCAGCACATGCGCGGAAATTTGAATGGGCCGCACAGCCACTTAAAGGGACTGCAGCTTTTGCCACATTATACCATGATGCAAGTGATGGGACACTGAGTATAGCTGTAGCTTAAGTTATGATGGGCCTGTGTCCCACTGAACTCTCAATGTAACTACATGCCATGGCCCTATATTTGGGGTTGATTTTTATTTGAGTTCCCATCTTTTATGAGGGTTATTTTATTTTGCTGTCAGCCCTTATTTTGACAGCTCTGTGGGTCAGCATGTATGCTGCATGAGGCAGGATGGAAGCTAAATGTACATAACATAATCAAACATTGCAGTCAACTGACAGGATGGGGCACAGTTATAAAACAACATGCTTGCTGTGTGTTTGGGGGGAGGGTTATTTGTTGCATTATTGACTGTGTGTGTCTATTGTTTTATTCTACAGTTAAACAAGTCAACAATGTTAACAGTACTTAAAGCCTGTTCTCAAAATCCCACAGCGTTTAAGTTTATAATGAATAGTGAGATATGCTATAAATTATAGTGCAGTCAGGAGATCTATAATATAGTGTTATCCAAGCATTTATGTCACATGAAATTTAGATGTTTGAAACCAAGTCTGAAGGGAGAAGATCAAAGGTGGAGGCTGACTGATCTGGTAAACGACTGCTTTCCCACACTCAGCATCCTGCCTTTTATACGAGAGCCAGACGGACACTGTGGGTGTTTTAACTTTCTCGCGTTACTTTTGGGAACATGTTCTAATTAAAGCACAGGACTGCCTGCATAGGCCGAGCATGTGAGTGCTTAAAGATCCACACCGCCATGCTCATACACAGAGCGATGAGAGTGGGTGTTAAATAACTAACTCCCTGTTGCGAAAACCACTCAGGAATTCCAGGAGGGCGTTGGGTGCTGATGGGTATTAGAAGGTTTGGGGCAGCTAACTTCGGAATGCCAAGAAGCTGTGAAGGCTATTGGGTTACAAGTCAAATTCTCTAAATCCTAATTTTATTGTTTTCCATGACTTTATGTTAAAATAGATATTACATTTATTTTCTAATCTGCATAAAGTATCTGAAGACATGGATAAATATACTTTGTTGCAAATCAGCAATAAAAGTTCCAGAGTGCTTTGCAGTGAAAGGCGAGGCAGGCCCAGCATGGGCAAGGTAGCTGGAGGACTGCAACCTCACTCCTGGCTCCAGCACGCTCTGTGAAAATAATCTTCCGTTAATTAGGCTTGTTAAGCATGACCTGCAAGGTTCCTGGCCAATTAAAAGGAAGCAAGTCTGATGATGTCAATTGATGACGCGTCATCAGCCGGCTTCCTTAAAGGGACCATGTCCACATTAATTTTGACAGTTGTGCTGCCAGTGTTCTGCAGCATTGAGGTGCTGCTAACACTGACGAGCACTGCACAGAGGTGCGCGGCTGCACCCAGGCTCTCCCAGTTAGAAGGGAGTTATAGCATGCAGGGAGGTTCTCTTCCTTTCCGATGGGTGGAAGAGACCTCCCCAGGATACCAACTCAGCCAAGTTTCACATTGCAGAGGTGGACACAAGCAGGGATGTCGTCAGGAGGACCTGCAATGGCACAAACCTTTCAATGATCTCAGTAGATCACGAAACATTAATGCAAAGTCACACTCAACCTCATCCTTCTGTGTCAGTCATCACATCCCCATCACTCTGCCTTCTCTACCCTACTCCTGCACAGCCTTACTCACACCAACTTATCTTGCACCTCCACCCATCCCTCTCTCTATCTACATTATCACTTCCCCCATCTCACTAGCCATCCATCACACTCACTCTCAATGTAGTGCAATCATACCAACTACCAAAACACAATGGTATGCACTTGGGTCTTTTAGCCAATGTTCATGTAAAGTTTCTGTTAATGTGTTGCCAAACATTGAAATCTTTATTTTCAACACTCTGCCTTCTTGGACAGATTTGAATGCAGCTTTGGCAATGGCTTAGTGAGTTGTAGTGAATGGTGGGACATAATGGTACCCCCCACAATGCTGATGAATGTGAAAGGAATAGCTTGGGCATTGTAGGGATGCTTTATGGTTCTTGTGTGGGGTGGTGCCAATGTGGCGCATCATGTGAAGTAAATCTGGCCATGCTGCGGCCATCCCAGGCCTCTCAGGCAGCAATGTGGTCATGTGCTGATGCCCTGTGTCCTGTGTAACATCAGTTGATTGCGGAGAAGGTTGGTGTTGTTGTTGGTGCTGCTGGTGTGCCTGGTGCTACTGGTGTTGGGGCTGATCGTGGTGGGATTATGAGGACTAAGGTGAGTTTTTTTCAAGGGCACCGATGCTGCTGGAATAATTGGCAGCTGAAGTTGAGATGACAGAAACGATCTTTCAATGGTGAGAGAGGTTGTTCCAAGGAGGTGACAGTGGATAGAAAGTTTACCCCAAACACTTCCAACCTTCCTTAAGCTGAAAAGTGTATTCCAAATCCT
This sequence comes from Pristiophorus japonicus, assembly GCF_044704955.1. Lineage (NCBI taxonomy): Eukaryota > Metazoa > Chordata > Chondrichthyes > Pristiophoridae > Pristiophorus > Pristiophorus japonicus. The sequence continues at coordinate 50,886,285 of NC_091981.1, read as the reverse complement.
GAAAGCTCCAGCTTCTAACATTGGAAAGTGAACAGCTGTGAAATGGTAGCTTTTATACCACTTTTGCAGATGTCACCTATTCAGAGGAATGGGGAGTCATTGAAAATCTGACCGACTTGATGTGATCCCCGAGTGCCGGAAACCTCATCAAAAAGCTGTAAAAATGGTAAGTAAATGGTAAAATGCTGTTTAAGCACCTTTTAACAACCTCATGTATTTCAATTGGCTCACCTGTCACTTGGTGTTGGGTCTGTAAAGCGCAGACAGACCCAGCACTTGGGAAACTGGCACGGAGGCGGGTTCACAGCGGGATCCCGACCCGCTGTCAATCTTTTAGATTTTGACACATCTGTCTAGCTTTTGGATTATCTTTAGGACTTTTGCCAAGAATATCGCTGTGATTATCTAAATGAACATTTCGCTGCCTTCTATGGGAGAGAAATCATCGGAGGTGGAAGAGAGAGTGACTGGGTGGGATGGGAGAGACGGGAGGGAGAAAGAGACTGGGGAGGGAGAGAGACAGACTGGGAAGAGAGGGAGACTATTCGGTGGGGGGGGGGGGGTGGTGCGGAGAGGGACAGACTGGGGGGGGGGGGGGGGGAGAGAGAAACACCGGGGAGAGAGAGACTAAGGAGAGAGAGAGATTGGGAGAGAGAGAGAGAGACTGGGGAGAGAGAGAGAGAGAGAGAGAGAAAGACTGGGGAGAGAGAGAGATTGGGGAGAGAGAGACTGTGGGCAGAGAGAGAGAGTGACTGTGGGGAGAGAGGGAGAGACTGGGAGAGTGAGAGATACTGGGGCAGAGAGAGAGAGATTGGGGAAAGAGAGAGAGAGACTGAGGGGGAGGGAGAGAGAGTGTGGGGCAGCGAGAGAGAGAGAGACTGGGGAGAGAGACTGGGGGAGAGACTGGGAGAGAGAGAGGGACTGGGGAGAGAGAGAGAGAGACTGGGAGGAGAGACTGGGGAATGAGAGAGAGACTGGGGAATGAGAGAGAGACTGGGGAGCTAGAGAAATTGGGGAGAGAGAGACTGGGGCAGAGAGAGAGAGACTGTTGGGAGAGAGGGAGAGACAGGAGGAGAGAGAGAGAGACTGGACGAGAATGTGAGAAACTGGGGGAGAGAGAGAGTGTGGGGCAGAGAGAGAGAGAGAGACTGGGAGGAGAGTGAGAGAGATTGGGGGAAAGAGAAGGGACGTGGGAGAGGGGATCGGAGGGGAGAGAGAGAACTCAGGGAAGACGGATCACATTCTTCCAACCCCACCCCCTTTACACTCACACCCGATTACTCAGAAAGCTCGGTGCATGGATGAAATGCGGGTATCACAACACTGTCCCTTTTCACCTTATACTTAATAAACCTGTTACCAATCCATGACCCATACACAATACCCCATCTATGCTGCGGTGCAGTTTGCGGGGCCGGGGAGGGTGGGTAAGGTCAGAAACTTGGGCTGTGGGGGACAGGAATTTTGACTGGAATGGTACAGGAACTTGGGCTTGGGGTGTCAGGAATTTGGGCTGGGGGTGGGGGTCAGGAACATGGGCTGGGATGGGGCAGGAACTTGTTCTGGGATGGGGAAGGAACTTGGGCTGGGGGGTCAGGAATTTCAGCTGGGGAAGTCTGGAACTTCGGCTGGGATGGGGCAGGAACTTCGGCTTTGGGGGGGAGGGTCAGGAATTTTGGCTGGGATAGGGCAGGAACTTAGGCTGGGTGGGGGGGGGGGGCATGAACCTGGGCTGGGGTTGTCAGGAACTTGGGCTGGGATGGGGCAGGAACTTCAGCTTGGATGGGGGAGCTCTATCCTGTCTGGAGTTGGCAGTCAGAATAGCTCAAATTACACTTTGCAAAGTCACTCAGAACTTGGGCTGGGCGGTTCTAATTACACATTCCAGAGAAACTGTTGGGTGTGTCTTATCCTCCAAGGGGACCAATCAGCAATTGTGATCATGGAGAGCCAATCAGAGCATTTTGCTAGTGCAAATAAGTGTGTCTATTCTGGCCTAAGTGTTTGTTCGGTGTCATCTGTGGTTCAGTGGCATAACTTTCTCCTCTGAGTCAGATGGTTGTGGGTTCAAGTTGCCCTCCAGAGACTTGAGCACATAATCTCAGCTGACTCTCCAGTGCAGTGCACTGAAGGAGTGCTGCACTGTCAGAGGTGTCGCCTTTCGGATGAGACGTTAAACTGAAGCCCCATCTGCTCTCTGAGGTGGATGTAAAAGATCCTATGGCACTTTTTGAAGAAGAGCGTGAGAGTTCTCCCTGGTGTCCTGACCAATATTTATCCCTCAACCAATATAACAAAAAAAGATGATCTGGTCATTCTCATATTGCTGTTGATGGGACCTTGTTGTGAGCAAATGAAAATGCAATGCTACATCTTATGATTAGGATGTACCCTGTGAGACCTTATTAATTTTCAATAACAAGAATGTGAAGAACCACTTTTTAAAAACACGTACTTCTAGAGAGAATCCCCATCGTGTTTCCTTATAAGAAGGATCACCTTGCTATTTGTGGGACCTTGCTGTGCACAAATTGGTTGCCGTGTTTCCTACATGCCAACAGTGACTACAACTCAAAAGTACTGCGTTACTGTAAAGCGCATAGGGATGACCTGAGGTCGTGAAAGGCGCTATAGAAATGCAAGTCTTTTCCTTTTCTTTCTGATAAATATGGTATATCCAAATGCTCCACACACAGAATGCTCAGTCAGTATATCATCCTCTCCCACACAAGACATTTAGTGGACTTGATTACAGAAATGGTGACTGGAAGTGCAAAACTGGATGAATGACTGACATCAATGTTTGAATGAATCCATCTGGATTTCTGACTGGGAAAACCTGGATCTTTCGAGCCTGGACTGACCTGATTACCAGGTGGGGTCAAGGTGCACTGGGTTAGAAAAACGCTGACTGTTCACTTGCATTGTGTATTCTCAGTGTCAAGCCTTGCACCTGTGTGCTGTAAATTGAGCCAGTTATGTGTTCCCTTAGAAGTGGAAGCACTATTTAAGAGCAGGATAAGATGTATGGGTGATAGAGGCAGTATTGATTTGTCTAGCTCCTCAGATACAGCAGCTTTGTCAGTGGCATACATCTCCCATCGGATTTGCAGGAAACCTGTGATAGATGTACTAGTGCCAGTGTGATTTATAAGGCATGCAATTGAAATCATAGACTTAAATATGAAAAGCCTTACCTTCAATCTCCTTCACCCCATTGGCCTTTTACATGTGTTACATCATTTAATGAAACTGTAGATAATATTCACAGAGTTTCAGTTTGCTTCTGGAAGAAGATTTCCATAGGGATCTTCAGTATTGGCATATACTTCTTATTCAGTTCATCTCTTCGATATCCCAGTCGCAGTTCTATGTTTCATCTGAGTGGTTGGATAGAGGCAAACCCCTCCTTGAACTTTTTCTTTTCGGTGCCTTATCTTCCCCCGCTCACTTCAATTCATATTACCACATTTCCAGAAGATAAAGCTAGCTTCTGAAGGAAACTAAAGTGTGTCTGCAAATTTGAAGATGAATAAGCAACGAGTCAAAACATGGAAGCCAGGGAGACTGTGCAGCTACAGGAGGGGTGCGATTCAACAGAGTAAGCTGCCTTGGCGAGGTGCAGAGAGAAACAATCTTTCTGCCATCATTTTGTGCTACACTCAGCTTTACATCAGAGAGCTACTTTGTGGTTGAAGACAAGATTCAGTTACATACTCAATGGCTCCAGGGCCTATGGTTGTTAACCACTTTGTAAATAAATTGGAAATCCATGTGTACTAAATTTACACATTTATAGCAATAAAGAGAGTTAAAAGAGATCCTTTTTAGAGTAGGTTTGGGGTTTGGCCCATCCCTGTAACTATTTTGGCAAAGTTTGGTCAGGTCAAGTACTTAGAGCCTTTCATGATCTCAGGACGTCCTGAAGTGCTTTACAACCAATTAATGACTGTTGAAGTGTAATCGCTGTTGTAATATAGGGAACACGGCAACCAATTTGCACACAAGGTCCCACAAACAGCAATGTGATAATGACCAGATAAACTATTTTAGTGATAATCATTGAGCGATAAGTATTGGCCAGGATACCGGGGTGAACTCCCTTGCTCTTAGTGTCATGGGCTCTTTTACCTCCATCTGAAAAGGCAAACAGGGCCTTGGTTTAACTTCTCATCTGAAAGACGGCACCTCCGACAGTTCAGCACTCCCTCAGTACTGCACTGGAGTGTCAGCTGAAATTTTGTGCTCCAGTCTCTGGAGTGGGACTTGAACCCATGACCTTTTGACTCAGAGGCACGAGTGCTAGCACTGAGGCAAGGGCTGACATTGAACCTTAGTTAAACTAATCAACAAATCACCTAACCACCCCTCCCCCCCACATACCACCCGCTCGAGGGGCTAGATGGCCAACTCCTGTTCCTAATTCTTATGTTCTTATATTCATAATACAATCAAATGCCGACTGATACCCTACCTATATTGCAGTGTTATATTTGGAGACAGAATTGAGATATAAATGAATCTGCCTTCGTGCCTCGCTGTGGGAGGAGCACCACCTCATGAAGTCGGTCTGTTCCTCTCTCAGTGGGGTAAAGCACCACTTGCCACTGTGGTGAACTTTTTGTTCTAACTGTGGTTGGACTGAGCTCACATTGCTGGTCTGTTTCTCTGATGTCAGAATCCATAGACTGAACCTTAACTCCCAAAACTGGACGGATTGGGGTTGTGTCAGAGGTTAAAATTGAAAAAAACTGGAACAGGAACCCAAAGGGCCTCGAACCAGCTTGCTTCCAGTTTTAACAGAGGCGGGGCAAGAGGCAGGTGACCAATCCATCCCCTGGAGGCGGGATGTTCGTTTAAATATTATAATGAGGCCGTCTGCCATCATTTTAACAGTCATTCTATTTTTAACTCATGTTGGACGGTGAAAGAAGGTGAGAAGGGCTGAATCCACGAGGTAAGTGTCTTTACAGCACAGCTTGTAGGCCAGGAGGAGCAGGAATGTTTCTTCCAGGCCCACAAACTACCAAGTAAACTCCACCCCCATGATCTGTCTGCTCTTTCCCAACCTCCGCCATAGGACTCGCCCTCGACCACCATTGGAATCCCCTAACCACCATCGGAACACCACCCCGACCACCATCAGACCTCCCCTGACCACCATCGGAACCGCCCCGGCCACCAGCCAAATCGCCCTGACTACCATCACAGACCCCTAACCACCATCGGACCACACTGACCACCATCAGACCCTCCCGACAACCATCGGAAACCCCCCCCCCCCGCGATCAGTTACCCTCTGCGCGATCAGGAGTCCCCCCCGCGCGATGAGGAGCCCCCCATGCGATCAGGAACCCTCCTGCGCGATCATGAGCCCCCCCCCCGCAATCTGACCCGCCCCCCCCATACCATCTTTTGCTCCCCCGACCAACATCGAACCCCACCCCTGCGATCGGGTCCCCCCCCGCCGTGCGATCAGGAACCTCCCTGTGATTGGGCACCGCCCCCCCCCCCCATATCACCATTTTCTCCCCGACCACCATCGGATCCCGCCCCTGTGATTGGGAGGGACTGCCCCTGCGATTGGGACCCGCCCACGATTGGGACCCGCCCACGATTGGACCCTCCCGCGATTGGGTCCCCTATCCATGATCTGTAACACCCTCCCACTAGGCCTGTCTACTCCCCTTGACTGCTGCCTTGTGCAGCAGGCTTCCCACCCAAAAGGCCTCTAGCCTGTCAATCAGGCTGCCTGTGGGCAGAAAACCTACAGAAAATAATTAAAAACAGCAGTACATTCAGGAAACCCATTCTTCTGGGTTTTCCGACCTCAAAACAGTGCCCCACCCACCACCCCTCAACAGACAGAACACAACTGCGGGCTAAATTCCAGGCCAATATTGCTGTTAAGAATCGTGAAGTCAATAGCCATCTGAGATCGCCCTGCAATGTAAACAGGTCCCAGCACTATGATGTATTGCAGAGCCATGTTGACTAGGAATGGATAACTACAAGTGGGGTATAGCATTGTTTCTCCCTCCCTCCCCTTGGCTGTAACTGACGTGATGTCTGAGCTCCATTTTATGTTCATGGCACTGATCTACATCTACATTCACTTAAGATTCTCTTGTCCCTTGAAGCCCAAAGGTCAGCCAAAACATGTACAATTTCCCATCCATTCTCCTGCTAGTTTCCCATGGTTGTGAGAAGCACAGTTTATTTACCTACAGTAGACAGGGCACCAGCACTGCAAGAAGCTCTTCCAAGAGACAAACAGTTACATTGATGTTTCCATGAGAGTTCGTGTTGCCAATTCTAATTGGACATATTCCTGGAGGTTTCATCACATATAGTCTCCCACCTCAAACAGCCCCGACCAGTCAAGCAGCAATTTTTCCCATCTCCAACATTTTTATAACTCGTAAACAAAAGCGTTCAAAGGAGAATGAGTAAAAACCAATGTTTCTTTATTGCCCCTACTGATTTATCTCCCAGTTTTGCTCGCAGCAGTGTCCAGGAGATTAATCTGTAATTCATGGAAACTCCAGGACAATCCTGGAGGGTTGGCAACCCTAACGAGACTGATGGCCTTGGAGAACGGATTTTAATATTCAGTGGTGAAATGATCACATCTATTTTGCATCCAGATACTGCAATGACGGGCCAGATTGTGCTGTCAAAATAACAGTGAGGCTAATGGCGCTCGCCATGTTTACGTGCAAATGGTACAGCAGCTTCAGGCGAGGGGCAGATGCGCAATGAAACTCAAAAATCAAAAAGTTGCTGTCTGAGTTGCATCATTCGCTTTGCAAAAAAGGGATCCCGCTATCTGCTTCATTATTGAAGTCCACTGAATAGTGTGAATTACTGTATTTGTGGGATAGATACAAACTAAGCTAGCCATGGAAAGTTAAGTCTTATTAATTTCAGTCTAAGTACCCTTTTAATGACATGATAAAATGTTAATTGCTGCCCGTCAATCTCTCTGGCATTGTAAATGAGTCTTATTCCTTTCGAATGTAATTATTTTTGGAGATTTTAAAAATGTCAAATTTAAAAGGATTTTTTTTTACTGTTTCTTTCTATCTCTTTTCTCTCTCTCTTAATCCAGTCTTTCTTCCTTTCTACTTGATTTGACATTGAGTTTACCCATTCTAACTTACATTTTCTACTCAGTCCTTGTGACGATCATTTCACAATCCTTCAGTCTGACTTGTTAAGGAGATACACGGTTGCTTGCTCTGTGTAGTCAGGTCCCAGATGCCCTGTTTCCCTCGCTGCGATGTTATTAGCTTGCATTTCTAGCAACTTGCGGCACAAGAAGGTCAAGTCTAACCAACGATAGATGCCATTAGGTGCCCTGCTACTGCAAAATTTGGCCCGATATTTCTACATTGGATGTGCAAATCAAACTGTGCCAGACATGCCGTGGATCCGTGTGGTGAGGGTACATCGCCCATTGTTCAGTGGTCAGCTGAAACTGGTACAGACCCTTGCATGCTTAATGCTTTGTCCAGTTTACTTGGCTTTGAGTTGCTTACATCTTGGCTGTATTAGAATGTGAGACTGTTCAGCTACATGATTCCCATTACAGGAATGTTGGAAGGTTATTTGCTTGTATAATGAGTTTGAGAGACTAAGCTTTAATGAGCCTCAGTCACGGCCTTTGACCTCCCAATTTGTTTAATACAAAGGAGGGGAAAACCTGGCTGTCACTTCTGATGCGGTCACAGATTGTTCTGCCCTGAATTTCCAAGGGATCTCCACTAGCATTCACGAAGTGAGAATGCTAAGCAGTACACCAGTTGATTTTTGATGTCTGTTTTGTATTCCCAGCAGCAACATTGAGTTTTTTCTGGGAATAGGATTTCTGTTTGTTTGGACTTTTTCCAAGGTAGTTTATGATGGCATAGTAATGAGGTCTACTTTTAGATGCTGTTGGTGCCCCTGGCAGGGGATGAGGTGAAAAGGTACAATTGTTTACTCGTTCCATTAATGTGGTCCTTGGATAATAACACAGGTACTGTTCCCCCCATACTACCCCATCCCAGTTCACACACACCATTCTCTGATGCTCCCCCAGTTCACACTGGCACATTTCCCCAATACTGCCCCGTCCCAGTTCACACTCACAACGTTCCCTGCCCCCCCCCGCCCCAGTCCCCAGTTCACACTGGCATTGGTCTTTGATTTTCCACCACCCCCGCCTCGAGGAATAAAATGTGTTTGATGGCAAACAGTTCTACAAATGAAACAGTGCAAATTAACACAGTTACTGTTTGAGCCACTGACATTATACAAAGACATGACTTTTGCGCCTTATATCCAGAGTATTAATATGCAGGGAGAAGTGAAGGTCTAAAGAAACAGGGGCCGAAATTGCCCACTGCTGGAAAAGTGGTGAACCTACCGTGCTTTGTTTTTACTGGCGCGGTTGATGCGGTGGTCACTTGAGCGGAATTCTGCTCTTTGGCTTTTTCTTTTCAGTGGACTGGAAGTCGGTCATAATGGGCGCGGACGTGTGGAAATTCGCACACTAGAAGGGCGGATGTTGGGGGTGGGTGAAGTGTCTGCCGCTGTCAGGCATCACGGTGCCGCATCAGCATATCGCTCCCCTTCACTTAAAGGGGAGATCGGTGCGCTCCTTTAAGTTCGGTCCACTGGGTCCGGCTGAACCCGAGGGCATAAGTGTCGGCCCGACATGGCAGTCGGCCGACAAAAAAAATTATAGTGGCTGCAGCAGTAGGCCCGCCCCTTTAATGGCAGCTGCACTGCCATTTTGCAAGTACTCCAAGCACAGTGCACCCGCAAAAAAAGCAGCAAGATTTTCTCGGCGGAATTTCACAATCGGATGGGAGGGGGTGCGGGGAAGGGGGACACATCGCACATCGGTGGTGAGTGCTCTGATGACGCACTTAGGATAGATCGGCAGCAGTGGAGCGGTAGTGGGGGGAGCAGGTCACCGCTGGGATACCACAGGAGTGGAATTTTCTAAAATGGCGGCCATTCCAAGAAAAATCGGCAACCATTGCACTCCGCAGCGTGGCCGCTGATTTCCGGCAGTAACAGGGAAGGGACAATTTCGGTTGCACTAAATCCGAAAGGCAGGACTCAAAAGATAAATGCCTTTGGAATTTAGAAGCCCAATTTTACCAAATCATGACCCGGGGTGGGGGGGGCGGGCGCGGCAATTTATTTTCTCTAACTTTTGGGCGGCTGACCTGACGAGCGCCCAGAGTCTGCCCATTCTGGCAGTGAAGCGGCTGGTGCCATTTTGAGGCCTGATTTGTGTCAAACCGGTGAGCTGATTGCTTCAAAACGGGTGTCTAATTGCAGCTCACTGGATTGAGGCCAGCGCAATATCAGGCGATCCAGAGGCCATCCAGCCAGCTGGGGGTAGGAGGGGGGTGGGAGAGAGCTGTGGTCGCACTCCTGCTCCTCCTGGCCCCACAAAAATAATTAAAAACTTGCCTTGCCTGGGCCTCTTTGGCTCTAGTGCCAGTGGACCTTGTCAGAGAATGCACAGTCCCCCCTCCTATTAGATCAGCCCTAAAATGCTAATTGGGGACGATGCACATCAAAGGATCTTGATTTGCATATTTAAAGGTGCCTAGTGCCTGAAACAGGCGGGCGATTTAGCCTCTCAGCGGTAGGCCCCTGTGAAACTGGCAGCGGTGTTAATGGGGCGCTAGGTCGTCTTAGTTTATCACCTCGCCCGTTAGCACAGATTTTGGCGAGTTAAAGTCAACAAGGGAGAGCATATTGGGAAATCACAGGTGTCCTACCCTCGATTTTCCATCCGTTAAAATTAAGGTCCTGCTGTACGCCCTCACTGGGAGGTTGCATTCACATATTGGCCTTCGGGTCCCCTTGAGTCTTATTGACGATGATCAAAGTAAGGTTTACTTATACAAGTGATGACTTTTGTATGACTGGAAACACTGTAAGCAGTCTTTCTCCTTCTGAGTGAAAAGTCAATTCTTATACAGGTGGCTTAAAAAGATGCATACCAGTTATGTTTTTGTTCCTCTTTGTGGCTCAGGACTATATTACTGGTCTTCCTAGTTTCTGGAGCTGCAACCCCCCACCCTCCACCCCAAAAGCCAGATACCAATGGATGTTCTGTTATTTGCGATCCCAACGATTAGATTGACTGAAAGCCCTCAGCCACGCTGAGGTGGGTGGCCCACAGAGAACACCTGGCACAAGACCCTTTGAACTTTACCATTTATAAATGATTGCTTGTGTATCATCTGGAGGAAGGATGTCTCAACAGCCTTTGAATAAGAGCTGAGGAGATTGAGAATGTTTTTACTTTACGAGGAGAGAGGAGGTGGGGAAAAGAGGAACAAGAATTTCAGTGAAGTTTTTTTTAATGAATTTACAGAATGTTAGGGTTTTTAAGGTTAAAACACAAGTGTTTCTAATAACACTGCAAGTGTAATATTGGGTAATTTTTATCCAGATATTCGTCTTTAATTACTACATGAATACATAGAATTAGATAGAATTGACAACACAGAAACAGGCCATTCGGTCCAAATGCTGATGTTTATGCTCCACACAAGCCTCCTCCACCCTACTTCATCTAACCCATGTTAGGATAACAAAACATGCTGTGAAACTGCTGTTGATGCCTCTTCACAATCCTCCTATATTTACAGTTTTCAGAAATTGTGCAGATCTTTAAAAGTGTAGCACCTGCCTTGAAGGTGCAAACCTTGATCCAAGGCAGATGTCAGGAAGTGCATCAAAAGGAACCACATAGATTAGTTAACAGCTTCTCGAAGTAACTAGCTGGCTGAGGCATTCTTTGTTTTTTATTCATTCTCGGCATGTGGGCATTGCTAACATTTATTGCTCATCCCTAGTTGCCCTTGAGAAGGTGGTGGTGAGCTGCCGCCTTGAACCGCTACAGTCCGTGTGCTGAAGCTGCTATTAGGTAGGGAGTTCCAGGATTTGGACCCAGTGACGGTGAAAGAACAGCAATCCATGTCCAAGTTAATATCTATGTTAATTGCATGTTGTTAACTGAGTACTAGATGGCCCCCTGATGGGAATAAGAACATTGTAGCAATTGCACTTCAATGTCTTCTCTTGTATTACTTTGTTATTCTTTGATGGAATATTCTAGAGTGTCTGGAAACAAAAGCAGCTAGTTATTACCACACCAATTTGAGTGTTTATTCGGACATAACCAAGTTAGGACGGTGCTCGACTTGGAGGGGAACTTGGAGATGATGGTGTTTGAATACACCTCCTGCCCTGTCCCGCTAGGTGGTGGAGGTTGTAGGCTTTAGAGGTGCTGCCGCAGAAGCCTTGGCAAGTTGCTTCAGTGCATCTGTAGATAGTTCCTCCTTGCTGCTATGATACGCAATGATGAAGGGAGTGGATGTTTATGGTGGTAGCTGGGCTGCTGATCAAGCAGACTGTTTTGTCCGAGAATGAGTTGGTTCAAAATAAATAAATTTGATCAGTTTACAGCCACTAAGATTTTCCAAATTCCTTCCATTGAGATTGTCGGATAAGAAAAGCTGGCATCAGTGACAGTGAGCATGAAGTGGTTGGATTGTTGTAAAAATCCAACCGGTTCACTAATGTCCTTCAGGGAAGGAACCCTTACCTGGTTTGGCCTATATATGAATCTGGACCCACACCAAGGTGGTTGATTCATAGCTGCAATCAAAGTAGCTGAGCAAGCCACTCAGTTGCATCAAAATGCTGTCAACAGTTGAAGAAGGCGGCCCATCCTTCCTTGGGGAACTAAGGATGGCAATAAATGCCAGCCTTGCCAGCGAAGCCCACATCCCAAGAATGAATACAGGAAAAAAACATGCACCCGCAGTTACACAGCAAGGCGTGCCTTGCATTGAGCTCGGCCACAAATGAGCTTTGAGTGTGTACTCACACAGTGCTACTCATAGGTTTCCTTTTCGTGTTAGCGAGGAGTTGGCAGGAGGGCCCACTCTCTCCGAACGTTAAAATGTGTCAGCAGCAAGTCCGTAAAGTGCGTAGGAAATCCAACAAACCTTCTGGGTACTTTAAAAGCTTGGTTACACTCTGTCGTGGAGTTACACTACATCTGGCGCTAAGCCAAACCATATTGCAATGACACAAAAAAAAGTGCTATAACTGCTTGGTATGGTAATCCAATGGGGAGAGAGGATTTGGGTTTCTTTACAACTGAATTCATTTCATTATAGGAACAGGTCATTCTGAACCCAATATTATCAGAAGTGAGCTAAACTAAGTATTCTTAAATGAACCCAAGATAATCCAATTCTTTCCAAGCCAGATTCTTAATTCAGATCAGATCCCATTGCAATGTGTCATAATCTCCTTGCCAGTGGCTGAGGTGGGAACGTGATTGGCTGCCAGTTGTTGGACATGGCACAGTTCCCAAGTCCTCATTAGGCTGGGGAAGGCAGCTCTTTTTCAGCTGACTGGTCTGGCTTCAACATTCAGAGTTTTGTTCCAAAGTATTTAAACTGCAGAGCAGCCTGTTCTGAAGGCTGATTTTATCAGAGAATTCATTGCTTATCCCAGAATCTCTGGGCAAAAAAGTAACGTGCTAATCAGTTCTATGGCAGCCACTATACACAAAATTAAGCAGTAACAAGAGGCGCACAGTGGAATCAAAATTGATGGAAAACCCAGCAGTTATTCTCACAGTTAATCACTTTCCGATTATGGATAATTTTACATATATACCCTCATGCATTGCAGCTGAGAGAGAAAGCAAAGAATAATGGGACCATAAATAAGCTTGACGACTGCTATGGTGCTCTGAAGCAATGTTTAATTGGAAGCATTTTGTATTAGATTGTCCGTTGACCTGTGGATAGCTTTTTCCTGTTGAATGCAGGTTTTGCTGGGTAATGTGACAATCTGTCAGCACAACAGTAGCCAGCTGATACTATCAATACAGTCCAGCGGCATCTTCACATGGACATACATTAGTTTCTCATAAAAGTGAAATCAGTATAGCCCAGACCTTGTAGTTGGTGTGATAATTTCAAAAGGATATTTCATTTTAATGGCACACTCTCCCTTTTGTTGACCAATATGTCCTGCCCCCTCTCCTGAACAACCCCGCTAACCCCCAGGCCATTCAAGGTGCCTCAGTTACACCGAGGCCCAGTGCCATAACCAGCCCCAATGTACAGGACATGCGAGGGAAAACTGAGGGAAGCTCACTCAAACTGAACTATGTTAAAGGGGGGAAGCTTCACATTTCTCTATTGTTTGCCTTCTGTCTGTTCATGGGCAAAGCTTTTTTTCCCCCTTCAAATTACACAAGGAGCACATTCAATAGTTGAGCTGAAAAGAAAAACCATGAAGCTAAATTCAGCTCCATAGTGCCCAGTTTTTCAGGAAGTATGCAGAGTACATAGATCATGACGTCAAACAGCGCTGCCATTTTCAACCTTAATGTTGTGTATGGAGAAAGAGTCAGACTGAAGACTGAACAACGTGTGACCTCAGTCTTTTATTGCAGGTCTCCAGAGTGCCTCTCCAATCTGTGAAGCCTTCTTAAATACCTGTGCTCCCAAGGGATTATGGGGTCCCTTGGGACTCCAGGGAATGAGCCCTCTGGTGGCTGTACAGAGTAAATACAAGTCCACAGATATAACACTCCCCCGCAAAGTCAACAGTGTAACTATTTACAATGTGAGTCAATCTGGGGCCCTTCTTGCCCTGATTGATCGTCGCGGTGTGAAAGCTGGTGTTGTTGAATCATTTGTTGGGTCCTCGCTGGGCTGCTGTGCAGCTGGCCTTGCAGGGCTGCTGTGGATGATGGGTTCAGCTTCGTGGTCAACCGTGGTGTCGGTTGCCACTGGTGTGTGTGTTGGGGGATCAAAAAAGGTAGGGTCCAAGGTGGGTTGCTCAAGGTAGTCCGTGAATCTGAGTTTGATTTGGTCCAAGTGTTTCCGGTGAATAAGTCCATTTGAAAGTTTGACCCAAAACACCCTGCTCCCCTCTTTGGCCAGGACAGTGCCGGGAAGCCACTTGGGACCGTGTCCATAATTTAATACAAATTCAGGATCATTGACTTCAATCTCGCGTGACACATTTGCGCTATCATGGTAAGCACTTTGTTGAAGCTGCCTGCTCTCTACCTGTTCATGTAGATCAGGGTGAACTAATGAGAGCCTTGTCCTAAGTGCTCTTCTCATGAGCAGTTCAACAGGTGGGATCCCAGTGAGTGAGTGGGGTCTCGTGCGGGACTCGGGATAGGCGAGTCTGCAATGAGCCTTCAGTTATCCTCTTCAAGCCTTGCTTGATGGTTTGCACTGCTCTCTCTGCCTGACCATTGGACGCTGGTTTAAATGGGGCAGATGTGACATGTTTGATCCCATTACGGGTCATGAATTCTTTGAACTCAGCACTGGTAAAACATGGCCCATTATCGCTCACCAGGACATCGGGTAAACCGTGAGTGACAAACATGGCCCACAGGCTTTCAGTGATGGCAGCGGACGTGCTAGCCAACATTATCTCACAGTCAATCCACTTGGAGTACGCGTCTACAACCACAAGGAACATTTTACCCAAGAACGGGCCTGCATAGTCGACGTGTACCCGAGACCACGGTTTGGAGAGCCAAGACCATAAATTTAACGGTGCCTCCCAAGGTACATTGCTTAACTGCGAGCATGTATTACATCTGTGAACGCAGGACTCTAAGTTTGCATTGACACCAGGCCACCACACGTGGGATCTGGCTATCGCTTTTGTCATTACGATGCCTGGGTGGGTACTGTGGAGGCCATTGATGAAGGTGTCTCTGCCCTTCTTGGGGACCACTACTCGATTGCCCCACAGAAGGCAGTCTGCCTGTATAGACATTTCATCTTTGCGCCGCTGGAATGGCTTTATCTCTTCCTGCATTTCCACTGGGACACTGGATCAGCTCCCGTGAAGCACACAGCTTTTGACTAGAGATAATAAGGGGTCTTGGCTTGTCCAGGTTTTGCTTTGCCAGGCAGTGACGGGTGATTGCTCACTCTCGAATGCTTCCAGAACCATGGCTAGATCTGTGGGCTGCGCCATTTCTACCCCCGTGGTGGGCAATGGCAGCCTACTGAGAGCATCGGTGCAGTTTTCTGTGCCTGGCCTGTGGCGGATGACGTAGTTGTATGCGGACAACGTGAGCGCCCATCTCTGGATGCGGGCCAATGCTTTGGTATTTATCCCTTTACTCTCGGAAAACAGGGATATAAGGGATATAAGTGGCTTATGGTCAGTTTCCAATTTGAATTTTAGCCCAAACAGGTATTGATGCATTTTCTTTACCCCATAGACACACGCTAACACTTCTTTTTCAATCATGCTGTAGGCTCTCTCGGCCTTAGACAGACTCCTGGATGCATAAGTAACCGGTTGCAGTTTCCCGAAATCATTAGCTTGTTGCAATACACACCCGATGCCATATGACAACGCATCACATGCTAGTACCAAATGCTTACATGGATCATACAACACAAGCAATTTGTTTGAGCGTAACAATTTTCTCGCTCTTACAAAGGCATTTTTTTTGCTTTTGCCCCAAACCCATTTGCCCCCTTTTCGTAGTAAGACATGTAGTGGTTCTAGCAGGGTGCTGAGACCTGGTAAGAAGTTACCAAAGTCGTTCAAGAGTTCCAGAATCGACTGCAGTTCCGTCACGTTCTGTGGCCTCGGTGCGTTCTCGATTGCTTCCGTCTTCGCATTGGTGGGCCTGATGCCGTCCGCCGCCATCCTCCTTCCCAGGAACTCCAATTCAGATGCCAGGAAAATGCACTTTGATCGTTTTAACCTGAGCCCCACACGGTTGACTAAGAATCTCCTCCAGGTTCTGCAGGTGCTCAACTGTGTTCCGTCCTGTGACCAAGATGTCGTCCTGGAAGACCACTGTGTGCGGGACCGACTTCAGTAAACTTTCCATGGTGCTCTGGAATATCGCTGCCGGTGATCGGATTCCAAACGGGCATCTGTTATAAACAAAAAGACCTTTGTGCGTGTTGATGCCGGTGAGGGCCTTCGATGATTCCTCCAGTTCCTGCGTCATGTAGGCTGAAGTCAGATCCAGCTTCGTGAACGTCTTTCCTCCCGTCAGCATTGCATCGGCTTTTGGTAGTGGGTATTGGTCCTGCAGGGAGAAACGATTGATAGTTACTTTGTAATCGCCACAGATTCTGATGGTGCCGTCTCCCTTGGGGACTTGGACAATAGGACTGGCCCACTCAATCGGTGAGATGAAGCCATCTCTTTGTAGCCGGTTTAGCTTGATCTCTACCCTTTCTCTCATCATTTACGGTACTGCTCTCGCCTTGTGATGGATGGGTCGCGCCCCCGGAATTAGATGGATCTGCACTTTTGCTCCTTGGAATTTCCCGGTGCCTGGTTCGAACAGCGAAGGAAATTTGTTTAAGACCTGGGCACACGAAGTGTCGTCAGCGGGTGATAGTGCTCGGATGTCGTCCCAGTTCCAGCGTATCTTTCCCAGCCAGCTCCTGCCGAGCAGCGTGGGACCATCGCCCGGTACCATCGTCGGAGACCTTTATGGTAGCACTGCCGATTACAAGAATCAGTTATTTTGTGTAAGTTCTTAGTTTCATGCGAATTGGAGTTAAGACTGGCCTTGAGGCCTTGTTGCACCACAACCTGTCGAAAGTCTTTTTGCCCATGATGGACTGGCTCACACCCGTGTCCAGCTCCATTGACACCGGTATTGCATTTAGTTCAACATTCAGCATTGTCGGGGGACAATTCGTGGTGAATGTGTGTACCCCATGTACCGCTGCCTCCTCTATCTGAGGCTCTATTTCGTCGTGATCCTCCTCTGCAACATGGTGGTTTGCAGGTTTAACAGGCTTAGCAGCTCGCCTGCACACTCGTTGGAGGTGTCCCATTGTTCCACAGCCCTTGCAAATGTATCCTTTGAATCGGCATGAATGGTAATGATGATCACGTCCGCAATGCCAACATGGTGTTAATGGCCTTGCATTCATCACCCTTGATGTTGGACTCTGAGACATCTGTGGACGTGCAGCTGCAGGTATGTGTGACCTGCCCTGTATGTTATGATTCGAAAACAACATCACTTTGTTCATAGTACTTGTAGCAGCATTTGTGTGCTGAGAGATTTGCTTCGTATTGTCACTGGTGGCTATGAATGCCTGGGCTATCGCTATGGCTTACCCAAGGTTGGGATCTCTACAGTCAAAAGTTTGCGAAGTATAGTTTTGTGGCCAATGCCAAGTACGAAAAAGTCTGAGCATGTGCTCCAAATGTCCTTCAAATTCACAATGTTCTGCAAGGCGTCTTAGCTTGGCGACATAACTCGCCACTTCCTGGTCTTCAGATCTTTGGTAGGTGTAAAACCGGTACCCTGCCATCAGAACGCTTTCCTTCAGGTTCAAATGCTCTCGGATCAGTGTGCACAAATTGTCGTACGATTTCTCCATGGGTTTCGCTGGAGTGAGCAGATTCTTCATAAGGCCATTCGTTTGTGTCCCACAGACGGTGAGGATGATCGCCCTTCGTTTGGCAGCGCTCTCTTCCCCATCTAGCTCATTGGCCATGAAGTATTGGTCGAGTCGCTCCACAAAAGTTTCCCAATCATCTCCCTCCGAAAATTTCTCCAGGATGCCCACTGTTCTCTGCATCTTTGGGTTCGCTATCTGTATCTCGTCGCTAGTTGTTGCGTATCGAGAAAGAGTCAGACTGAACACTGTGAGCTCAAAGTAAAGTGTGACCGTAGTCTTTTATTGCAGGTCTCCAGAGTGCCTCTCCAACCTGTGAAGCCGTCTTAAATACCTGTGCTCCCAAGGGATTATGGAGTCGCTTGGGACTCTGGGGTCTGAGCCCTCTGGTGGCTGTACAGAGTAAATACAAGTCCACATATATAACACTTAACACTGGAGCTAACGCCCTCTCTAATCACACAGAGTTGAACATGCATTCAGCAGCCGAAATGACCCCCCCCCCCAGCACTATTTAGAGGGTTCATCACCTGCTTTCAGGTTAGTTGCTGTTTGATGAGTTTGCAGAGATGTTTCTTGGTACGGTGTATTTATTGAAGTTGCTGAAGTGTCCAGGGAGTGGTGTGGTAGGTTACTTCAAGGCTTCTGCTCAGGCCAGTGCTCCCAGATATGGATGCTGTAGATTGTATCCCTATGGTCTGCAGTGTGACTGGGAGAATGTGCACAGGCGACACAGATGAGGACAAGCTGCTTGAAAAGGGAGAAGAACAGGGAGAAGGGCTCTCATCAGGAGGCCATATCCACCCAGGGTCTTGAGGGAGCAATTCTCTTGCATACACTGTTCCTCGCTGAGTGTGAGGTAACAGCTCCGCTTCACTAAGGAGGTGCTCACTGAAATCCTCCCCCTGTTGCAGGCAGAACTGCAGCCTCAGAGCAGGGTGAGGACGGCATTGCCAGTGGCTGTCAAGGTGAGTGTGATCATGAATTTTTATGCATTGGGCTCCTTCCAGGCTGGAGCATGCGACATTTCCAAAATCTCCCAGTTCGCCGTTCAACGTTGCATAAGGGAGGTCACTGAGGCTCTGTATGCCAGAGAGAAGCAGGTGGAGCGAGCACACAACTTCACCAGGATAGCAGGCTTCCCCACAGCCCAGGGTGCCATTGACTGCACACACGTCGCTTTGCGGGCGCCACATGTAAACTTGGAGATGTACTGCAACTGAAAGGAATTCCACCCCGTCAATGTCCAGCTGGTGTGCCACCATACTCAGCACATCACACAAACCAATGCTCGGTATCCTGGCAGCAGTCATGATGCTATCATTCTTCAGCAGACCGCTGTACCATCTGTATTTGAGCCACCATGACAAGTCAGAGGGTGACTACTGGGTGACAAGGGCGATCCGCTGACCACCTCACTCATGACCCTGTTGTGCAACCCAAGCACATGTGGGCAGCATGCACATAATGAAAGCCATGCTGCCACAAGGAATATGATAGAGCAGAGCATTGGCCTGCTTAAACAACTCTTCTGCTGCCTGGACTGTTCTGGAGGAGCGCTGCAGTACTCGCCAGAGCATGTCTCAAGATTTGTCGTGGTCTGCTGCATGCTCCACAACCTCGCCATCATGAGGACACAGTCCCTTGCCACCATGTACACAGCGAAGAACTGAGGAGGGGGAGAAGGAGAAAGAGGAAGGAAGGAGACAACCTTTTTGACTGTGCTGTCTGTGAGCCACTCGTTCGACTGCAGTAGCAATTCCCCGCAGTTCGAACATAGCCCCAATTCCCCATTCACTAACAGTCCCACTCCTTATCTCCCTCTGTTACTGACCATTACAGCGTCCTCTTGGGTACAATGCTACAATAAAAGTCACCACAAAACAAACACACTATTCCTCAACCAGTTGAATCACCTGATGCAGCCAGAATACACCCCCTCCTTTAAGAGGTGCAGGCTGGCTTTATGAAGTGCAGGCTAACTTTAATTGGTGCTAGCCTCACATGTATATGGGCCCCCTGCTGAACGTGTAGCCACTTCACACTCGGCTGTACGCCGCAATCATTCCAATCAGCAGGCAGTACGATGTTGGCATGCTGCCTACATTCCTCTGAACAGGCCCGGGTTAATCCCACATCATGATCCCCGCACCCGTTTTTAGGGCAAACACATTTTTAGCCCCCAATAAAAACAGAAGTGCTGAAAATTTCTGCACATGAAACTTTGAAGCCTGCTTCCCTTTCAGATGCTGAATGACCTATTGGGCATTTGCAGTGCTTTCTGATCTTTATTCCACAGCGTTTGATGCATCTTAGCTGAATTACACAGTGGGGGTAATTTTCACTCTACAGTGGAAGACACCAAACACAAGAACATTTTGAATCTGTGCGTAGATGTTGCTATTTTTATAGAAAAGAAACCGGGCTCAAGTGAAGATTTTCACAAAGTTAAATTGTGAACGAGCCAAATAATGAGGAAATGGGATTCAGCCTCACCCGACTGCACTGTTTTAATCGGTGCGCCTATTTGTTACTTCTACTTTTAGCTCCTGGGCTAGGCCTAAAGATGCCTACAA